>NC_036240.1:2847818-2883337 GCF_002742605.1 Olea europaea var. sylvestris
TTTTTTTTTTATAACTTTTTTTTTTTTTTTTTTAACGAGGTGTCCCAGCTTACGTCAGACTATATCCTCGTCTCTGAACTTCAGGCCCCTCAGCTGCTCAAGGAGATAAATCGCAGGATGTGCCCAAATTGACCAGGGTTCGAACAGTCTTTATACTCCTGACCCCAAGGAAGTCTCCTCCATGATTATGTGTTTTTATATACCTTTTTACCACAGTTGGTTGGAGGAGTGTTATGAAAGGACACAAAATATGGTGGCGTTTTGAGTCTTGATTCAAAATTTGAGCGTATATATATTGGGTAGCTTAGCAAGTAATAATTATTATATTATTATTATTATTATAACTTCTCTTGAATATTGGTAGGTACATAATTAGGTGCATCCGTGCATGGAATGTATTTGTGGGTCACAACGCTCGTCGTATATATTTATGTCGAGAGCACTGCGAAAAGATAGATATGTCGAGTTTAACGGGAAAGGCAAGCTTCTTTTCTTTTTTTTTTCTTTTTTTTCCCTCAAAAATGGACTAAAACCAAAAAAGTTTAAAATATCAGTAGGGAGTGGAGTTAGCATAAAAAAGGATAGGCCTCATTTTCATGATGGAATAGATCATTACTCTTTTTCTTCATTGCAAACGTGAAAAATGGTAAAACAGTGTTTAAAGTCTGGAAATTGAATGCTTGTCATAGTCCTATTTCTTTCCTAGAGAACTAAGGTATGTTTGATAGAGTCATTTTCTATGGAAAAATAAAATTATTTTTCATCCAATTTGTGTTGTTTGTTTTCCAAAATTTTCCATGGAGAACCTTTTCCACTTCTCCCTCACGTGGCCCCATTTTCTAACTTTTTGAGGAATTTCAATTCCTTGGGGTTTTTCAGCTCTTTTTTTTTTTTTTTTTTTTTTTAAAACAAATTTTATCCACAATTATAAAAAAAAAAATTATCCATTTAATTGACAATTTTAATAAAAAATAAAGTTAAACGAACACCAAAAGATTCAAAATTTCAACATTTTTCAAATGAAAAATTATATCAATCAAATATATTTAATTGACAATTCTCAATAAAACAAGTTTTAAGCAATTCAATTTCCTGAAATTCGTTTTCTTTCCACCCAAATTCCATTATTGCAATCAAGATACAAGCTAATTGTATGGAAATCCAAATGCATTGTTTGATATGCAAAATTTTCCATGAAATTCGTTTTCCACCCTACCCCCATGTGATCCAAATTCTTGGTTTTTAAGGAAATTATTTTTCTTTGGTTTTGGTGAGAAAGTGTTTTCCAACTTTTCTTTTTTTTTTTTGTTAATTTTTTATTTTTGAGGATTTTGACAATGGAAACAAACTCTATTCACAATTATAATAATTTTCATCGATTTAATTGACAATTTTGATGAAAAATAAAGCCAAATAAGATCCAAAATTTCAACATTTTTCATGTGAAAAATTATACCAATCAAACACATTTAATTGACAATTCCCAATAAAATAAGTTCTAGGCAATTCAATCTCTTGGAATTCATTTTTTCCGACCCAAATTCTATTCTTACAATCAAATGGACCCTAAATAATTCGTAATTTGATTTTTTTCTAAGAACGTTGAGGTGAAAACTAGATTTCTTCTTGACCTCTATTGGATTGGATAAAAAGTAAATTTTTAATATATTTTGATAAAAATTGGTAAAATATGTGATTGAAAAATTAATAAAAAATTCGAGTTCTATGAAATGTATGATTAAAAACGAGTCTTAAGAAATTAGGGCCAAACATGGACTTCATGCTAAGCATGAAGTCGCATTATTAATCATTGATAAACAATTTATATTTGCTTTAGAAAAAAAAAGAGAGAGAGAAAAGGTTATTCGATTTTCAATTTTATGCAAAATTCGAATGCTGAATTGAATTAGTTAATTCTCAGTGCTTGTTTTGTAAGAATTTTGATAATTGATTTTTTAACCGTTAGAGATAAAGTAGGTTCTACCTGTGAGAAAAAAATTCAAAAATGACGACTGGAATATTAAAATAATGATCAAGAAATTGATTTTAATTGGATTAAAATCTCTACCAAACAAGCTCTCAATTCAAGATAGTCACATTTTAATCGTAATAAAACCACATGTGAGTTCAATTTCTAAACTAATCGACCAAATTTTGTCCAACCCCTAATTCTATCGTCATTTCTTCTTTGTTTTCAATTTACTCTTCTTCTTTTCTTTTCTTTTTTTCTTTTTTGTTTTTCTTTTAAATGCCATTCAAGTCTCAAAAATTATTGCAATAAGAATAAGAAATTATTGTTTAATTATTAATATCTAATTCATCTTTATGAAAAGTACTTTCACCGTCTTCAATCATCTTCGTCCTCTTTCTGAGCTCCATTTCCCTTTACCATCCCTATTAATGTGAATATCTACCTGGAAAGTACATTCACAAAAACAAAACTAACCTGATAATCAAAGTCTTGGAGAGAGATTGAAGCAGGCTAATATAAAATAAAAGATTTTCTTCCCATGAAATTATATAAATAGGTTGATGAAAAATATTGTTATGTTTTTTGGAAGTTCAGAATCGTCTATAAAGTTGAAATCTCGTTTATGATTATTGAAGAAATCTTGTTTACGAACTCCTTTGTAACGAGTTGTTTTTGAATTATTTACATGCTAAATAATAAATATCCAAAACAATAAAATACCAAAACAAATGGCCCACAAAACATTACCTAACGCCCACTTGCTCCAACTAACATTTTCAGCCTAATAATCCAACCACCCTTTGAGCAAATGTGGCTTAAAAACATTGCTGATCCGTTCACACTCTCTTCACCTTAGTATGCAAAAAGAACATCTAAAATACCATAAGAATATACTTTAGAGCAAGTTTTCCTGAGTTTCAAGAAAGGGGGGAAATGAAGAAAAAAGAAAAAGGGAACGACACTTTAAATTATCTTTTTGTTTTTAACATATTTATATAACTTTAAAAAAAAATTAATAGTAAAAATCTATTGGAAAAAATGGGTTGAGTGGCTAACTTTGGCACAAAATTTGAGTGGGATTTGATTGGCCAATTTGGAAATTCAAGATTGATTTGTATTCTTCTCCATGAGAATATCGAAATCATGTATTTACTTACCAAAAATGATATTCGAATGAATGAGAAATTGAAATTCAAATTGTACCAATCGAAAGAAGTTTATGGCGTTAGAGGGAAACCATTTAAAGTTTGTCCCACATAGGAAAAGTATGAAAACAAATAATACCTTAAATAGGATTGCACTTTGGAATGGTGTGATCACGTGTAGCATAAATGCTCTCTCTACATGTGTGAGCTGGGAGGCAAATCGATCCGAAATAAGTTTCGGACATGGAAATTGGCCTCTTAGAAGAGTTTACATTTTGCTAATTTTTTTCCTCCAACTGACCATTTGAATTTCAAAACTGTTGAAACTCCTATATTCATTGCCATTATATACGGGTTAATGGAATTCATGGTAAAATAGCCTATAAATACAATCCGATTTCTCTCAATCCTACACAAGAAGAAAAACAAGGGAATACAGTATACGGTTTCTCCACATATTTTACAGAACGCGATTTTTTGCATACTGCATAAATTTTCACACAAAGCATATAGTTTTATGTTTGTCCAAAAGTTGGTTGGTAATACTATCAACACAAATTCTGTTCGCTTGAGTAGTATTTGAAGTACTCAAATTCTACTGTTCATTCGTTGTATTCTAGGAGACAAATGTTCAATTTAATCCTCAAACAAGCCTTGGTTCAATTTAATCCTCAAACAGGCCTTGGTGAGGGACAAATCTTTTTTAAGAAAACTGTATTCACACAGGCCTTGATTAAAATATTTCCTGTTTTGGCTAATTAGTTTACTTGTTCTGATTATTAAAAATTAATCTGTTTTATTTGGCCAACTAGATTAATTTGTTTATTGCTATAAAATATGCTATATTTTGCCAAGTTCATCGTATATACGATATATGCAAGACTGGTATATGTAAATATGGTAAGATGTTGAAAATACAATATGTCGTTGCAAATACAGTAATTTGTATATACGGTGTGTATAAATATGGTATGTTGCATATACGAAAATAAGTAAATTTAATATCCAAATTACATATATACAACATACCTTATTTAGTCCAACAAAATCTTCATACCATATTTACGCACACCATATACGCAAACATGGGCAACAAAATCTTCATTACGTAGATGTTATATTTTCATGTATTGAAATATGGGCAATAATCATTAGTAGCATCTTTTGCATAATCGATTCCCACGACATAGGTATTATCATTACTACTACTTTTTGTAGCGGAATGTTTTACAATTTTTTTTGGAGGGATTGAAATTCTCAAGGGTCACAAGCATTATAATCCCTTCTAGGCTTGGACGAAAAAGTTGAAAAATCGATCAAAGTACTCAAATCAAATTGGGTCAGGTCCACTTGACCTAGGTAATTGGTTTGATTTTATTTATTTATTTTAAACAAAATCATGGTGGATCAATTCAGCCATGGTGTGAAGCCATAAACTACTGATTAACCGAACTGACCCAACCCACTTATATGTTTATATTTTTTTATTTATTTTAAGAAAAATAAAAATCAAAAGATAAGCTCTGACCTCATAACTATATCTCGATTTCTTCCAATCTATGATGTAGCCAATAAGTAATGGCACTGAAATTTCCTTTCACAAACTCATTATATTGTAATTAGCCTTTTTTTCCTTATTCAGGCAATTAGGCTATATAATGCATTAAAAAACAACAAAATTCGTAAGTTTTCTATTGATCTGTTTCTATTAACATGATTTTATTTGTTAGCCTATGGTTTTTATAATATAAAGTTATAAAATTATTTTTATTATTGTAATCTAAGTGGGCCCAAAATGGGGACAATTTTAATTTTTTATTGATATGCCTCTATTAACATGATTTTATTTGTTAGCCAATGATTTTTGTAATATAAAGTTATTTAGTTATTTTAGTTTTTGTAATCTAAGTGGGCCCAAAATAAGGACGATATTTTTTATTTTTTTTGAAAAATTCATTTTGGACTAAAAGTCCAAACCAACTGTTAGAATCGATTTGATTTGATTTGGTTCAGTTAAATTTATGAGTTAGAGTGGGTTGATTTGTGTTAAAATTCATCAAAATCCACTAATTTGATTTTGGTTTCGGGTTAAAATTGAAACCGATCCAAATCAAACTGCGTTCAAACCTAATCTCTTTGAACGAGTTGGAGTCGAACTCAAGCAACGTTGTTGCGACAGTGAGAGAGTTGTCCATTCATGCTTAGGAGGGTGCTCTGTTAAAGAATATTACCTCTTTAGTTTTACATTCGATCTTTAAACTTCACTTTATTCCGGCAAGAGGCAAACTATGCATTTTAATACCGTGTTATTTTTTCAAGATAAGAGTTGGGAAGGGAAACTACCATTTTTCCTTGCTACTATTGTATCAACTCAAATTTTCTCGATAAAATCTCAGTTTGATATTAAAACAATTTCACCAGTATATAATAATATTTAAATATTATCCTTGGTCGTGTAAAACTAAATTTTACTTTTTAAGTAACATTTAAGTTGAGTCAAACACGTTCCTAGCATTATTTATTTATTTTTTTTATTTTTTTGCGCGCGTGTGTGTTTGGTTGATGTGGAGGGTGGAGATTGTCACATTTTGAATACAATATACATAGAATGTATACATAGCATGACACTTCGCGACCGTAATTTTATATATATCAATATAATAGAAATCCTAGATTGTTATTTTCTATTTGCGAAATATATAAAATGGAGCAAACAATTTTCTATCTTCTCTGTCTATTCATCATATAAATGTAATAAGTTAGTTTTCAATATATTTTGACATTTAAATGTCAACCCTTTCAATTTTGTTTTAATTTTTACTTTATAATAGACAACTTGTATTTATTTAATTTATTAAAGTTTTGATCCAGGACAGATTCAGAATTGGATCCAAGACCGGGCTACAAATTTTCAAGCTGGGCTAATATGTGAAATTTTTTTTTTTTTTACACACAAAACAGCTTTTTCAAAAAAAAAAATGCATTAAAAAAAATTTCTTGGGCATGGGGGGGCTACAACCCAGCCCAGTCCCCTTATATCCGACTCTGATTTTGATACAAAAGAATTTAGCCCTTGTTTGAGCCCCATTTTGAAGGAAGGAATGCATTTTGAATAGTAGATTGATGGAAAATGTGTGATTAAAAATTAAGGAAAAATTTTGAATTTATATTTAATATTATTTTATTAAAAAATGTGTCGTTGAAAATGAGTTTTGAAAAAAAAAAATTTAGAAGAATGTGGATCAATTACTTTTACAAATAAAATTGTTGAAATGGTGCTTATTTAAAAAAGTAACAAACTCAAGTTGTTGAAATGAGAAATTGATGTCCAATCGTTGTGCAGGTACTACGTAATATGGTTAGGAACCGACAATAACACGCACATCACTATACATGAATATAAAGAAGTAGGACAAATAAAATCACGCAAAGCAGCATGACAAAAACTAATTATTTTAAGAAATTTACACCTCTAGCATCAACCCTATAAATATGAGCCTCTATTTCATTCAAAACAAAAATTCTTTCAAAAGACAATTGGAAAAAGGTAACGTAGTTTTAGTTAATTATTTTACTTACTTTTAGATGAGTAAAAATTGTAAAAAATAAGAGAAACAAACCTTTCGACACAAGCATCTCCAATAGTATTAACCCGAGTTGTACATCGACCCCAAGAATAGGGTGTCAACACCCTAACCGTAGGTTTCAATTCCATGCTTGTAAGGTCATCTCCCATGCTCCTCTCAAAACACCAAAATGCACCAAAAAATGGTGCAAACCAACTCCAATGCGACATTTTGCATCAGTATTGCACAACACTATTCATTTTGCATCATTTTGATGCAAATGGTCAAAAATCATTTTTACCCTTTATTTTCATTTCCCAAATAAATTGATTAAAAGTATTTGTATCATTTGTGCTATATATTTTTTAATACAATAATTTTTTTATTTACATTTAACATAAATTTTAAATGTAAAAAATAATGATTAATGAATTAATTAAAATGAGAATACAAAAAATTGAAATAGAACAAACAAGATTATTTAAAGTTAACAGGAAATATATTAAATAACTACATACACATTAATCTAAATTTGAAATGCATTAATTAATCATTTGCGGGAAGAATATACGAATTTCGAGAATTAAATTACAATGATATTTCGACTTTTAATATTATAATATCAAAATTCGAAATGCATTGCACTATTTTTTAATGTCATGATTAATATTTTTACTTTTGTATTGTTTTTACTAATTTTGTACTATGTTTTTATATTTATTAATGAATTTAATCTTTTCGTTAATTTAACGTAATTATTTATTTAGTAATTTATGTATTTGTAAAATAAATAAATAAATAATATTTCAAATAAATAAATTATTATTATATATTTTTTAATACAATAATTTTTTTATTTACATTTAACATAAATTTTAAATGTAAAAAATAATGATTAATGAATTAATTAAAATGAGAATACAAAAAATTGAAATAGAACGAACAAGATTATTTAAAATTAACACGAAATATATTAAATAACAACATACACATTAATCTAAATTTGAAATGCATTAATTAATCATTTGTGGGAAGAATATATGAATTCCGAGAATTAAATTACAATGATATTTCGACTTTTAATATCATAATATCAAAATTCGAAATGCATAGCACTATTTTTTAATGGCATGATTAATATTTTTATTTTTGTATTGTTTTTACTAATTTTGTACTATGTTTTTATATTTATTAATGAATTTAATCTTTTCCTTAATTTAACGTAATTATTTATTTAGTAATTTATGTATTTGTAAAATAAATAAATAAATAATATTTCAAATAAATAAATTATTAAGAATAAAAAAGAGAAGAAAATGGTTAAACACTGTTCATTTGGTGTAAGTTTTGGTATAATAGTTAGAGATGAATTTTAGTTTAGTACAAAATAATACAAATTTTGGTATAGCGTTGGAGATTATCTAATACTACAAATCTTTCTGAATGGCTTAGATGCAAAGTTTGAGAATTTGGGGATCGAATTGGATTCTTTCGATTCTAGGAAGGGCCAAAAGAAAATTATGATAAATAAGATTGACTCAATTGAATGATGAACCTAAAACCTATTATTGATAATATTGAATCATTGATGATTTAGAAGTAATTTGGAAATTAATTGCAATATTTGAGAAGTTCCAGAATTAAATTGTAATTAGCAAAATTGCATGTTTTTTTAATCCCAGGCTTATTTTATATTTTCAAGGATGATATTAAAACAATGTTTGAGACTTTGAGGCATTGATATAATTTTGACAAGTTTAAGGACTAATATGAAATCTTGTCAAATTTAGGAACTAAGTGCAATTTTGAAGAAATATTATTATTTGATGATTTTATGTTGTTGAAAATATGTGTTTAAACATATTTGGTTTGATTTGGAATTTTTGAAGATTGTTTGAAATTTTAGATCCTAATCATGACTGTCTGGATTGACTTAGGTTTTTTGACATTATAAATTAACATTTAAGTTGAATCAAACACGTTCCTAGCATTATTTATTTATTTTTTTTATTTTTTTGCGCGCGTGTGTGTTTGGTTGATGTGGAGGGTGGAGATTGTCACATTTTGAATACAATATACATAGAATGTATACATAGCATGACACTTCGCGACCGTAATTTTATATATATCAATATAATAGAAATCCTAGATTGTTATTTTCTATTTGCGAAATATATAAAATGGAGCAAACAATTTTCTATCTTCTCTGTCTATTCATCATATAAATGTAATAAGTTAGTTTTCAATATATTTTGACATTTAAATGTCAACCCTTTCAATTTTGTTTTAATTTTTACTTTATAATAGACAACTTGTATTTATTTAATTTATTAAAGTTTTGATCCAGGACAGATTCAGAATTGGATCCAAGACCGGGCTACAAATTTTCAAGCTGGGCTAATATGTGAAATTTTTTTTTTTTTTACACACAAAACAGCTTTTTCAAAAAAAAAAATGCATTAAAAAAAATTTCTTGGGCATGGGGGGGCTACAACCCAGCCCAGTCCCCTTATATCCGACTCTGATTTTGATACAAAAGAATTTAGCCCTTGTTTGAGCCCCATTTTGAAGGAAGGAATGCATTTTGAATAGTAGATTGATGGAAAATGTGTGATTAAAAATTAAGGAAAAATTTTGAATTTATATTTAATATTATTTTATTAAAAAATGTGTCGTTGAAAATGAGTTTTGAAAAAAAAAAATTTAGAAGAATGTGGATCAATTACTTTTACAAATAAAATTGTTGAAATGGTGCTTATTTAAAAAAGTAACAAACTCAAGTTGTTGAAATGAGAAATTGATGTCCAATCGTTGTGCAGGTACTACGTAATATGGTTAGGAACCGACAATAACACGCACATCACTATACATGAATATAAAGAAGTAGGACAAATAAAATCACGCAAAGCAGCATGACAAAAACTAATTATTTTAAGAAATTTACACCTCTAGCATCAACCCTATAAATATGAGCCTCTATTTCATTCAAAACAAAAATTCTTTCAAAAGACAATTGGAAAAAGGTAACGTAGTTTTAGTTAATTATTTTACTTACTTTTAGATGAGTAAAAATTGTAAAAAATAAGAGAAACAAACCTTTCGACACAAGCATCTCCAATAGTATTAACCCGAGTTGTACATCGACCCCAAGAATAGGGTGTCAACACCCTAACCGTAGGTTTCAATTCCATGCTTGTAAGGTCATCTCCCATGCTCCTCTCAAAACACCAAAATGCACCAAAAAATGGTGCAAACCAACTCCAATGCGACATTTTGCATCAGTATTGCACAACACTATTCATTTTGCATCATTTTGATGCAAATGGTCAAAAATCATTTTTACCCTTTATTTTCATTTCCCAAATAAATTGATTAAAAGTATTTGTATCATTTGTGCTATATATTTTTTAATACAATAATTTTTTTATTTACATTTAACATAAATTTTAAATGTAAAAAATAATGATTAATGAATTAATTAAAATGAGAATACAAAAAATTGAAATAGAACAAACAAGATTATTTAAAGTTAACAGGAAATATATTAAATAACTACATACACATTAATCTAAATTTGAAATGCATTAATTAATCATTTGCGGGAAGAATATACGAATTTCGAGAATTAAATTACAATGATATTTCGACTTTTAATATTATAATATCAAAATTCGAAATGCATTGCACTATTTTTTAATGTCATGATTAATATTTTTACTTTTGTATTGTTTTTACTAATTTTGTACTATGTTTTTATATTTATTAATGAATTTAATCTTTTCGTTAATTTAACGTAATTATTTATTTAGTAATTTATGTATTTGTAAAATAAATAAATAAATAATATTTCAAATAAATAAATTATTAAGAATAAAAAAAGGGAAGAAAATTGTTAAACACTGTTCATTTGGTGTAAGTTTTAGTGTAATGGTTGAAGATGAATTTTAGTTTGGTGTAAAGTAGTGCAAATTTTGGTACAGCACTGGAGATGGTCTAATACCACAAATCTTTATGAATTGCTTAGATGCCAAGTTTGAGAATTTGGGGATCGAATTGGATTCTTTCGATTCTAGAGAGGGCCAAGAGAAATTTATGATAAATAAGATTTAATCAATTGAATGATGAACTTAAAACCTGTTATTGATAATATTGAATCATTTGATGATTTAAAGTAATTTGGAAATTAATTGCAATATTTGAGAAGTTCCAGAATTAAATTGTAATTAGCAAAATTGCATGTTTTTCGATCCCAGGCTTATTTTATATTTTCAAAGATGATATTAAAACAATGTTTGAGACTTTGAGGCATTGATATAATTTTGACAAGTTTAAGGACTACTATGAAATCTTGTAAAATTTAGGAACTAAGTGCAATTTTGAAGAAATATTATTATTTGATGATTTTATTTTGTTGAAAATATGTGTTTAAACATATTTGGTTTGATTTGGAATTTTTGAAGATTGTTTGAAATTTTAGATCCTAATCATGACTGTCTGGATTGACTTAGGTTTTTTGACATTATAACATAAAATATGATGAAGAATAATTAACGGTTGTTAAGTGCAATTTGGGGACTGTTGATGATACAACAGGATCAACTATTCCTACTACCCTAGCTACAATTTTTACTTCATGGGCAGAAATAGTGGAGCCTAGGATGCTAAACTCCAACGACCATCACACTATGTAATCCTTAGACCAATTGAAGGTCGCACCATTGTAGAAAGATATTGATACAAATGAGAATTAGATAAGTTTATTTTATACACTTATTTAGATCTTTAAATTAGAATAATTAATGATTAATTCTAATCAATATGTCTTAATTCTATATAAACACTACATTGTAGGAGAATATCGATGATTTTGGTTTGGTGGAATTGGAGAAAAGGAGCAAGATAATGGTTTAAATATATCAAATCCAAGGTTTAGGGACTGAAATGTAATAATTCAAAAGTTATATAGGACATCAAATTGAAGATACGGAAATGCTAAGGGCGAATTAGACAAAATAAGAAGATCAAGGATTGAAAAAGAACGAAGAAAAGTCAAACAAAAAGAAAGAAAGAAACTTCAGGAACCAAATTGCACATTTGAACCCTAGAACTAATCAATAGGCCATAGAGATGGCAAAATAACCTGCCCCGTCCGCGATGGATTGGTAGGACGGGACGGCCTCGTCTTCAGTTGCGGGGCGGGGATGCCCGTCCCGAACCCGCCTCGTAAAAAAAATAAAATAAATGAAGTCAAAGAAGAGTTGAACCTATTAAATATGCATACATACATAAAAAATCACAAAAACACAAATTCAAAAAATTGAGGCGGGCTCGAGGGCATTATGGTTCAGATTTGGGATTTTCATAACTGTAAAATAATGGACTCCCTTCATGCTAACCCACATTTGACATCTAACTCATTTCCATAATATCCACAAAAGTAAGAGATATCTAACTCTAGAAAGGTAAAATCTATCCCCTAAAAACATCAAAGTAAGGATGGAAATAGAATTTTTCAGGTGAAAGATTGATTGAAATGGAAGAAAAGCATAAAGTTATTAAAAAAGAAATTTTTGAAAATGTAAAACAAAAGGAGGGGCAAGCCACCATGCTGCCCCGAACCCGTCTCACTGTCATCTCTAGTAGGCCATGGCCTACGTGGGTGAAAATCCACCGGGTCCACAATTGACATATACCATGCGATCATCCCTGACTATACCATGCAATTGCATGGTGTGTTCCAAGAAGGAAAATTTTATTTTCTTAATTTTGATTTTACATGTTTAGGAAAAAAGAATCTTTTGCACTTTTATGAGCCAGTAGCCGTTCATAATAAGTTAATTAAATCGCTGCCTACTAAACTTTACCCATGGTTACTACTTACTCACCGAAGTATAAAAGGTTACTCAATGCTCATTGAACTATTCATTAGTTTACCCATCAATCATTAAAGCCAATTCCGTCTTTACACTTAGACAAAAATGTCCACTTGGCGGATGATATGGCAAACAAAATACGAATAATATACAAATCATTTAAAAACAAATATGAGTTTGAAAATAAGGGAAAAACGTGTACAAACAAACCCAGAAGAACTACTTCAATTCCAAATCACGGTGTGCTGTGTTTGCGAAATTGAAAATCGCCTTTTCATCTAAAATCTGTGTCCTCCCCAAACGGCAGTGCTTCCTAGTTCCAATCCTTGGTGAGTTCTATCTTTGTCTTCAAGAATATTGAAATCTTCACTTTTTATCCCCAAATCCATCGCGAACCCTAGATTTTGTCGACAACCAGAAGGCTTATGGTACATAGGATTCTTCTTATTGTATATGTTTTATTTTTCATTTATCACTGTTCTTAAGTTATATTCCGACATACACTTTCAAAAGTGCAGTACAATTGATTGAAGCAAGAAATGATCCATTGCATAATATTCTTGTCTTGATTGTAAGGAACATGGAGAACCCGAGACATATAGAAATCGAAAAAAATATAGTGGAAGAATCTCTTTTGTAGACCATGGGAGAGGGACTAGAAAGTAAATATTTACAATACTTTTGATAAATTCTTCAATTTTATATTATTTATGTCGGAGACATATCTTGAATTTGTCGAACTAAGTTCATTTATTCACAAAAAACACATGACTGTTGCAATGAAAATAATATTGGCACTGAGTTTATTTTCATGAAGTTTATTATTTTTTTTACCGTTCAAGAAGAGGAAGAGATACCGATTGAATGCCATTTGATTGATCCAGAAAATCAGGTGAATGATGATGATTTCTACTATGATAAGAATGCATCCAAGCATATTGATATTGGATTACATGCAAACTATGCCGTAGAACTTGAGGTTGGAAGTGAAGAAGATAAAAGTTATGATGAGTTAGATTGCCCAAGTAATGATGAGTTGCATACTGATTATTTTTCTAGTGAAGAACACATTTATCACCTTCCTGTGTACGATCCCAAAAAGGAGAAGTTCAGCCCACAACTTGAGGTTGGAAAGGAATTTAAAAACATTGAGGAGTTTAGGCAAGCTGTGAGGAATCATGGGATTGCTACTAGATGTAATTTGAGGTTTAGACCAAATGATGAGTTTAGAGCATAGGCCCTATGTAAATTAGGGTGTAAGTGGAAAATATGGGCTTCTTGGAACAAAAAGAAAGGTTGTGTACAAATAAATTCAGTAAATTTAGAGCATACTTGTGTAAGGGATTGAATAAATAGGCATTGCACTGCAAGGTATATAGCAGATAGTATTTATACACTTCCAAAGTTGACCCTGATTGGAAGTCTAAACTTATTAGGAAGGATGATTTGAAATTGACAATTAATAAAGTTACAGCATGGAGGCCTAGAATATATGCTAGGTTTTTTATACAAGGATCCGATAAGCATCGGTTCGGTATGCTTAGGTCTTTTGCAACTGAGATTTTGAGAACCAATCATGGGTCTACATGCATAGTTACCATGCATGAGCTAAAGTTTCAAGGTGTATATATTTGTTTAGAAGCTTGCAAGAGAGGCTTTTTGTCAGAGTGTAGGCAACTTTTGGGATTAGATGGGTGTTTCTTGAAAGAGACATTTGGAGGTCAGATGCTTGTGGCTGTGGCGTTAGATGCCAATGATTGCATTTACCCTAGTAGTATATGCAATAGTGGAGAGTGAGAATGCCACTACTTGGAGGTGGTTTATACAAGACCTGGGTGAAGATTTGAAGATCTTGAATAGTAATGATTGGACCTTTATGACTGAGAGACATAAAGGTTTACAGAATCTCATAGATGATTTGTATCCCGAGGCTGGACATCATTTTTGTGTCAGACACATGTACAATAATTTCTTTAGCATTGAATTTAAGACTTTAACTCTTAAAGACTATTTGTGGAGGGATGCCAAGTTGACGACAGTGGCTGACTGGAATTTTTGGATGGGTGAGATTGAGAAGGAGAGTCAAGCGGTACATTTTTTGTTAAAGAAAAGGCATCCAAGTGAATGGAGTAAGGCTTTCTTTATGACAAAGGTGAAGAGTGACATACTTTTAAACAACCTATGTGAAGTTTTCAACAATGTGGTATTGGAAGAAAGGGAGAAATTCATATTGACAATGTTAATCAACTTACACATAAGCTTCATGAAGAGAACAAGCAAAGAGGGACAAGATGAGAAAGGTGGCCGGACCTTTATGTCCTAAAGTCCAACAAAAGCTTGTGAAGAGTTGTGAGTTAGCAGATGGATGTGAGGTGGATTGGTTAGGCAGGGCACAATCTTATGTCAAATGTTCAAATGGAGAATTTGTTGTTGATCTACATAATAAGATGTGTGCTTGTAGGAGATGGGATTTGTCAGGGTTCTATGTGGTCATGCAGTTGCTGCAATTCTAGATAGAAGGGAGGAGCCTTGGAGGTACGTGCATGGGTGTTATAGAGTGAGCACGTATCTCAATTGTTATGAGAATATCATCAATCCCATAAATGGAATAAAGTTATTGCCTTCGGTTGATGCCCTTCCAGACAAACCACCAACTTGGGTTGTGTCTAAATGTGGAAGAAAACAAAAGAAGAGAAGGAAACAAGCAGAGGAAGATGTCATCACCTATGTCAGATCTAAGGGTAAGCTGAAAAAGAGAGGTATAACAGTAATTACTTGTAGTGTTTGTGGAGGAACGGGCCACAACATGAGGTATCATCAGAAGGCTGACTCAGCACAGGAGGTTTGTTTAGAGTTCAAACATGTTGATTATTTCATTTTCTTGTTCAATTAATGTAGGAGGAGGAAATCTCTATCTAACATCATTTCAGGCTTGGTTTGAGAGTGCTATAAATCCTGTAAATGAAGATAATTCGAACAATGTTGTGAATGATAACTCAAGGGTAATAAAAAATAAGCAAATATTTTTTCTCAAATTATTCAAATATTGTTATTTGTTTAAATGATATGAAGCCTTTTTTTTTCCAGGTCAAACTAGTTCCTAGGAGGTCACCGAGTAATATAGCAAGTGAAGTGCAACCATCAACACCAACATCTAATTTCCAGTTCATGCCAACACCTGGTATTGGTATAACAAATGCTTCCAAATTTAAGAACTATGGTCCTCAACTTAATCAGCTAAGCAGTTCAACAATGGAAAAAGCTCATCTTGAGATGCAAACTACAAGTATTCCACTTGAATCCTTGGCGGAGGATTGTAGGATCTAGAAAACCAAGAAAAGGCAAGGAAGAGCGCAGCTATGATAAAAAATAAAAGGGTCATTCGAGGGTTAGTAACATTTGCACCACCAAGAATGAAGAAAAATTCAGCCACTCAGTAGCAACTCAACAGACTTCACAAGCCACCTATTGATTTAGATTTTCGTTTGAAAGTTGTGAAGTAATTTTGTCATTAAGGATATTTATATTGTTTTGTTCATCTTTGTGTAAAGTTGTTGGAAATGGAGGTCTGTAATAGACATGATCAAACATGATCTTTTTGTGCATTTATATAATTGTTGCTTTAATGATTAAGCTTAAAGAATTTGGTAGAAAGAAGCTGTTGGAAATATATTTGTGTAAAGTTGCTGGAAATAGCTTCAAGTGGCTGGGAATAATGGAAATCTTATGTTCAAACACTTGTTTTGTGTATTTATATGATTGCTATTTTGATGATTAAGTATGAACAAATTGGTAAAAAGAAGCTGTTGGAAATACATTTGTGTACAACTGTTGGACAATCCTCCCGTTGCTTCAACTGGCTAGGAATAGGTAATGGATGTTCAAGCACTTGTTCACTTCTGATTTACAAACCTCACAATTAACTCCAAAAACTATTACTGTCACTTAAAAATTTAAGAACTAATGAAATTCAAGGCTACTTTCTTATCAAAAACATAAAGTACTCTTCTAAGTTCCCATAAGTAAATACTAATAATTTATGATTAAACAACAAACATCACCTACACCTTCAAAAGACCAAGACCAAAATAACTGCAATACAGAATTTTCCCTAAGACCTCCAAATATAAAAATAAATAAATAAATAAATAATAATAATAATAATAATAATAATAATAATAATAATAATAATAATCCTGCAACTAAAATGCAGAATTTTGTTACTTAAATCTTCCCTTAAGACATAAAAATAACAATAACATAGCAAATTAGTAATATCCCCAAACCCATTTGATATATCTTCATTAATCTGCCCATCCTAAGCTCTCTCTGCTACATATATTGGAATTGCGAAGTAGACCATTCATTATAGTCTTGTATCGTGGATGAAGAGATGGGTCGACCCAAGCAAAGTAGTTGCAAGCATCTGAATATACATAGTATCTACATCCCAAAAATCGTTTTCCTGTATTACTCTCTGTCAACGAAGTCTTTCTTACAGCCATCTGACCACAATGGTACAAACCTTGTTTATGATTCTAAGATGTGGATGAAGAGAATTCCATTGCGAATTGAAGATAGTGTTCTTCCTAGGGTTAGCTTGGAATTGGGGGCTTTACTTCTGTACCTGAAAATGGAAGGCATGATTAATTTTGAAGGGATGAGAATAACACGTTTTCTTAAATGATTTATAATTGTTAATCAATTAAATGCCTTTTTATCCAGCGTGTGGTTCACTAACGTCGTGTTTTGCCACGCAATTTTTCCATCTGCCACATAGACATTTTTGTCCAGCTGTAGAGACGGATTGGCTTTAGCGATTGATGGGTAAACTAATGAATAGTTCAGTGAGCATTGAGTAACCTTTATATTTCAGTGAGCAAGTAGTAACCATGAGTAAAGTTTAGTAGGCAGTGATTTAATTAATCATTCAGAATACATTCAACCTAGTTTTTACCATAGAATTCTGGCTAGCAAGAATGGGATAAGAGATTCTACAGCAAGGATTAAAGTTTCATAGCATGAATTGAAGTTTGAAGTGAAGTTATTGAATTTTTAAGTTCTTCATCGATTTCTTTATCTCGGGTGATGGTGTTCCAATCCTTTTTTGGGTAATTTATATTCAATAATGCCAGACTAAAAAAATTTTGTGTATTGGATTAATGATGAAACCTTTTGATTAATATTTCTAATTCAAAGACTTGTTGTATATTAGTATTTCTTATGTTTGAGATTAAATATGCATGAATATTGTGTTGTTTAAATACTTGACCTTATTTAGATGGGTTAATAACCTAACTGCTCACTGAACTTTAAGTGAGGCTTTAGGAAGTCGCTAAATTTCAAAAGTTTTCCCTTTAGTCACTGAACTTTACAATTGTGATCACATCTATAACTGAGAACTTCAAAGTTTTCTCATTCATCGTTGAACTTTATAAAATGTAATTGCTTCCATCACATAGTAACTAGTAGGAAAACTTTTGTAAAGTAAAGTGACTAATGGGAAAACTTTTGAAAGTTAGTGATCTCTTGGAAATTGTACGCAAAGTTCAATGACTAATTAGCCAATTAACTAATCTTTATATTTTTCTAGTCTTTTTTTTTTCTTTTCCTCTTTTCTGTGCTACTATCCCTAAATTTTATCCTCTATAGGATCACCAAACTTTAAAAAAAGAATAACCTTTTATTCAAAGAATAACTGACAAGGCTATCTGCTCACATCTCTAAGATCAAAGAAGTAATAGAGAACAGTTCTATTGGCCGCTTTAGCTTAGATAGTTTTTCCATCAGGATAAAATAAAAAATATATTAGATTCTTAGCTGAAGATGTGTATGATTTTTAAAGTTGAATACTATGAAGTGATCAATATTGGAGGGGGTTCTCTTTCGAAATAGTTGATTGCATGAACCACTGTTGCCTCTTTGATCGTAGAGAGACAAGTAACAACTTTGTTGGTTACTCTGAGGATAAAGGCTATTTATTTTTAAGTCTGACGATGCTAGAGAGAGTACAATTGTAGAGTAGGAGTACAGAAAGAAAAAAAGAAAAAAGACAAAAATAAGCATAAAAATTGATAAATTACCTAATTGGTAATTGAACTTTGCATAAGATTTTAGGAGATCACTGAACTTCAAAAGTTTTCCCGTTAATCACTTAACTTTTCAAATGTGAGTAATCACATCCATCACTGAAAACTTCAAAATTTTCCTTACTAGTCAATGAACTTTACAAAATGTAATCTCATCTATCACGCTATGATTAATGGGAAACTTTTATAAAGTTCGGTGGCTAATGAAAAAACTTTTGAAGTTTAGTGACCTCCCAGAAGCCCTACACAAAGTTCAGTGACCAACTAGGTAATTAACATCATTTGGATGATTAGTTGCTTATTTGTAGTATTGGAAGATTCACATAGGTAGAACACTACATAGTTGACACTTGGGCAATAGATAGTAAGAACAGTATTTATGGCGTGTGCGATAATTGTGTGATTGAATGATTGCTTTGCATATGAATTCAGACGAAGAATAGAATCAAGTTGTGTTAAGCATAGGTTTAATATATCTTGAAAAAGAATATTAGATATCAATGGACTATTGATTGTCACAAACCCACAAACAACCCTAACTTACTTAAGTCGAAAATTGGAAATAAAAATCAATAGGTGTGTTTTGAAATCCAATACACTCGTCACAAATCTTTTATACATAAGTTAGAATAATTACAAAACTAATATCTCTATTGTGTTACCAATGTTGAATTTGATATAAACTAGAAATCTATAGTTAACAACTATTCCTCGTGAGATGATAACTCAACTCAATTAATCAATTTATTATTTCTCAACGATCTCTATGCTTGTGGGTTTTGTCCGATCTGGATTTCCTCTTATGTAGATTATTTTAGGACAATAAGATGAAAACTATGCAGGAATCCTAAGTTTGAAATCCATTCTTAAGAATAATTACTACAATAAGGAAATATTTTACTAATCATTGAATAAAAAGAAAAAAAAAAGCTACAATATCTCATGAGTGCAAGCTACCATATAAAAGATTCCAAAGAGGACACATTTTGAAAACTCCAAAAAGAAAACTCAAAAGGGACTAAAGCCCTTGCATGAAATAGATGTAGACATAAAAAAATAATAATAATAATAAATAAATAAAATGAATTGGGTCGATTTAAATAATCAACCCAATTAAATTTATTAAAGTCTTCTAAAGCCCATAAAATAAGAAAGTCCATACCACATTTTAAAATAAATAAACATATAAATAAAATAAATAAATAAATAAAATCATAAATTACTCAATTATATCTCTTAATTAGAGATAATTGAGTGGTTACCAAAATTGGTCACAAAATTTTTCCAATAAATAGGACCAATGATCCATAAGATAGGGGCACACGAGACACAGAAAACAAGCAAGAAAAGAAAGCAGAGAATGCCACGAAGTGTTGAAGAAATCTCAAGGCTGAAAGAAAGGAAGAAATTCTATCAAGGCTTAACTCGGTAAACCCCAAGAAGATTAAAATCTTCTTCGAATCAAACAAGTTCACGCCAAGTCCAAGAAGATCAAAGTGTTCCTCAAATTAAATCAAATTCAAGTCCAAATCCAAGCCTCAAGATTCAAGTTCCAAACAAATCAAATGTCGACAAATCAAATTTTCAACAAATTATTGAAGATTAGGATTTAAGCCACATGGCCCCTCGTCTTCAAATATTCAAATCATTAATCAGAGGATTTTGCAATTTTGCAATTACGAGAAGGTCAACATTATTTGTATTTATCAAAATACAATTTGTAACGATTTCTGTATTTTAATACACGAGATTCCATCGTACAAATTTCTTGGCACGCCCGGTGGGACCTTCTTGTCTCTCATCTTTTGATCTCAAAATCTTCAAGTTTCAAATACTACATCAGCAATGGCAGGCGAAAAGGTAAAACAAACTATGACTCATCTCGAAGAGACACTTGCTGAACTTTTCCACGCGACCAGGGCCCAAACAAAAACTGGGAAAACTCAACTGATCACACCACTAAAGAAATTCTCCAACAAAAACAGAATGAAAATTGCCTTCAGAAAGCCAAACTCTCATTCGACGTAAAAAACCATGAGTTCGACGAAAAACTCTCTTTCGGAATCCATCTCCAGTGGTAGATCCTTATCTAGATCCCCTCAAGCTACTTCTCAGCAAAAGTGGAAAGATGATACTTCATCTGAAGAATCACTTGAGCCAGTGATGGTCACAGAAGCGGCATCGGGCTCAGATGATCGAATCCAACAAATGGCTTTAGCTATTGAAAAATTAACAAAGTCGTTAGAAGAAAAAGATGCCCAAATTACCGCACTCATGCATAAACTAGAGTCGCAAAATCCACCGGTTAAAGAAGATCAGGAAAATTTAGGATCTTCCAAGACCAAAGAGTTAGAAGTCCAAGAACATCAGCAAAAGCAAGATATACATGATCGAACAATTGTTCAAAATGTGTTGCGTGACGCCACTCAACTCTCCGTTGGTTCTCCATCTGTCCAATAACTTCAACATATGATTGCAGACACCATTCGTACCCAATATGGTGGTTCGTTGCAATCTTCATTGGTATATGCCAAACCCTATAGTCGTCGAATCGAAGAAATAAGGATGCCACTTGGTTACCAACCTCCGAAGTTTCAATGTTTTGACGGAAAGGGCAACCCAAAGCAACATGTTGCTCATTTTATTGAGACATGTAACAATGCAGGTACACAATGGTGAAGTAATTCGTACGCTCACTCAAAGGTTCTGCATTTGAATGGTATACAGACTTACCGGCAGGGTCAATTGATAGTTGGGATCAACTCGAGCAAGAGTTCTTAACACGCTTCTACAGCACTCGACGAACTGTCAGCCTTTCAAAACTTACTCGAACAAAGCAGAGCAAGGAAGAACCTGTAATAGAGTACATTAAACGCTGGAGAAACCTCGTGCTTAATTGTAAAGAATGAATAAGTGAAGCATCTTCCATCGACATGTGTGTACAAGACATGCATTAGGGATTACTCTATAATCTCCAAGCAAACATGCCTCACTCATTCGAAGAATTGGCGACACATGCTCATGACCTAGAACTCCAAATTGCAAGGCATGGGAGTTATTTACCAAGTGACAAGAAAGATCCTAAGAAGGATATAAAGAAGAACGTCAAGACAAGTAAATCCAAAGAGGCTATGGCGATTTCTACTGATCCTGCAAAGATAGCCTTCCAAGGGTCGAACTCGAACTCAAAATCGAAGCTAGAGTTCAGACCTAATAAAGTACAAGTCCGAAGTAGAAGTCATGTGACTCTAAAGGAACTTGAAGGAAGGGAGTACCCATTCTCAGATTCAGAAGTTTCTGGAATTCTGGATCAGCTCATTGAACAGAAAATTATCGAACTTCCAGTGCTAAAAAGACCTGAGGAGACTGGTAAGATCGATCATCCTAAATACTGTAAATTTCACAACATAATTAGCCATCCAGTGGAAAAATGCTTTGTTTTGAAAGATCTTATTGTTCGCTTGGATAAAGAAAATAAGATCAAACTTGAGACCGGAGAGAATCCAACAGCCACATGCTCGATGGTTTCATTTGGATCATTTGATCCAATTCCCATTCCAGGAAAGAAACAAACATTTTCTGATGTACACGATGCCTGTAAATCCTCCGTTGAGAAATTTGGACCTCAATTCCCGGAAGGAGCCATCCCAGTGAAATTTGAGGTAGACGGAGAAATTACCATCAGTTATATCTATCCAGGGATGAATGGACCAAGCGCACCCAATCGTCCAACCTTTTATGAAATTATGACAGGTGACTTGGATGTTTAGGATTTCGACTCAGAACTTGAAGACGAGATCGGTGATGGCTGGTCTACCTTCATAAAGAAGAAAGAGAAATACATAATGCCAAACAAAATAGGTAAAATATTACTTGCTACGTCTCTTGCAGGAATAAAGTTAGAGGAATTGGGTACGAAAATTCAACCTAATGAAGAAGAAATGCTAAAAGAAGATCAGGGGGCATGGACCCTAGTGAAAAGACGTCGTCGGAAGGCTCCACGACTCCCAAATTCTAACTTTTGTGACAAGAAATCAAGACCAAGGAATGATCAAAGAAGGAGGCCTGAAGTCAAGCCAAGAGTATCTACTAAATCAACCGGAGAGGGAGCAGCTCCACGCATTCTTCCTAGACTACCGACCTTGAGTGATTATTTTCCTAAGGGTTTCTTTGATAAAGAATGTCTAACCTCCAACGTAATCAATGTGAAGGAGAAAGATGAAATGAAGAACGTATCAAAGCAGACTTCAAAACAGAAGAAAACTATTTCACGACTCAATAATATTCCTGCTAATACAAGTCTAGTAGAGTCTCTTGCCCTTCCCTTCGATGATCGGATGGCCTTGGTGGTAGCATTAATCGATCCGGAAGAATACAAAGGCAATGTTTTAGAACATATTGGAGCCACATCTCCTCAATATTGTATGGCCGCCTTAACATTCGACGATGGAGATTTACAGCTGGGATCACGTCCACATAATAGACCACTGTATGTCCGCATTTATATTCGAGAGTGCAAGATAAATCGTATGCTGATCGATTGTGGATTTGTTGTAAATATTATGCTGGTCAAAACAATGAAGAAAATTGGAATCAATGTTGGTAATCTATCCAGAAGCAAAATCATGATTCAAGGATTCAATCAAAAAGGTCAGCGAGCCATTGGGATGATTCGCCTAAACCTGCAAATAGGTAATCTCCTCGACTCTTTTCCATGTCATTGATGCTATGACATCATACGAGTTACTCCTTGGACGTGTTTGGCTACACAAAACTGGAGTGGTACCTTCGACTTGGCACTAATGCTTCAAATATAGTTGAGATTCTGTCGTACAAATTTTTTGCACGCCCGGTGGGACCTTATTGTACTCTCATCTTTTGATCTCAAAATCTTCAAGTTTTAAATACTACATCAGTAATGGCAAGTGAAAAGGTGAAACAAACTATGACTCATCTCTAAGAGACACTTGCTGAACTCTTCCACACGACCAGGGCCCAAACAAAAACTGGGAAAACTCAACTGGTCACACCACTAAAGAATTTCTCCAACAAAAACAGAATGAAAATTGCCTTCAGAAAGCCAAACTCTCATTCGACACAAAAAACCATGAGTTCGACGAAAAACTCTCGTTCGGAATCCATCTCCAGTGGTAGATCCTTATCTGGATCCCCTCATGCTACTTTTCAGCAAAAGTGGGAAGATGATACTTTATCTGAAGAATCACTTGAGCCAGTGATGGTCACAGAAGCGGCATCGGGTTCAGATGATCGAATCCAACAAATGGCTTTAGTTATTGAAAAATTAACAAAGTCGTTAGAAGAAAAAGATGCCCAAATTACCGCACTCATGCATAAACTAGAGTCGGAAAATCAACTGCTTAAAGAAGATCAGAAAAATTTAGGATCTTCCAAGGCCAAAGAGTTAGAAGTCCAAGAACATCAACAAAATCAAGATATACATGATCGAACAGTTGTTCAAAATGTGTTGCGTGACGCCACTCAACTCTCCGTTGGTTCTCCATTTGTCCAACAACTTCAACATATGATTGCAGACACCATTCGTGCCCAATATGGTGGTTCGTTGCAATCTTCATTGGTGTATGCCAAACCCTATAGTCGTCGAATCGATGAAATAAGGATGCCACTTGGTTATCAACCTCCGAAGTTTCAATGTTTTGATGGAAAGGGCAACCTAAAGCAACATGTTGCTCATTTTATTGAGACATGTAACAACACAGGTACTTACAATGACACAATGGTGAAGCAGTTCGTACACACACTCAAAGGTTCTGCATTTGAATGGCACACGAGACACAGAAAGCAAGCAAGAAAAGAAAGCAGAGAACGCCACGAAGTGTTAAGAAATCTCAAGGCTGAAAGAAGGGAAGAAATTCTGTTAAGAGGTCACGCCAAGTCCAAGAAGATCAAAGTGTTCCTCAAATTAAATTAAATTCAAGTCCAAGTCCAAGCCTCAAGATTCAAGTTCCAAACAAGTCAAATCTCGACAAATAAGTTTGTTGACTTCCATTTCAATTTGAGGAATCAGTTCTGGTCGAAATCTTCTTTGAGCTTGTTTGACCGGTCGAACTCCATGTCATACTGCAAGATGATGCACTGTAACCTTAGGATTTAACCCCGACATTTCTTTGTACGATCATGCAAACACGTCTTTGTATTCATGAAGTAAACTAATGTACTCAGATTATTCCTTTTGATTGAGAAGGGCACTTAGAAATACTGGTCTCGGGTCTTCTTGGGTCCCCAGGTTCAATTGTTTCAAGTCATCCCCAGTAGCTTGTCCACCTTCCTCAAAAGTATGTGGGGCTAGTTCAGGTTTATCAGTTGCGACAAAACTTTCGAACTCGGAGTCTGAATCGGGAGCTTTTTCAAAGGCTATGTGATTGATAGATACTTCTTCTTTTTCTTTACTCTTCTTTTGGGACAGATGAACTTTTTGCTGTCTTCGTCTTCTTCTTGATCGTTGTGGCTTTAGGCTTGGATTAGAAGTTTTAATCCCAAGTCGAGAAAATGCGGATTGTCTTTGGGATGACATTTGGGGAGCTTGTGCATTCCTATCAATTTGGGTAGAAGAAGAAGAGTCTTCGCTTAATCTTTGGAAGATGGAAACTTTACCTTTTACATCGACTATTGGGGAGGGTTCTCCTTTTAACCTTTTAAACACCGAAACTCTGGCATTCTTATTTTTAATTCAATCGAACACTGAAGGTTTTGGCTGTTCAGATTTCTCTTCTGCAACTTCATAAATTTGAATCATGATGGGGTTTGAGGAAACCTTCTTGACCTTAATCTTTCTCGGTAGATTGGGACCATATCCCAAACCATACCTGGGTCGGGACACCAAGGATCTATCAGAATTAGAAGGGAGATGCCCTCCTGAAAGGACAGCATCAAGATCACCTAATTTACGAGGCTCTCCTTTTCCAAACCCAGCATTTTCAAACAACTTTTTAACTTGAGGATTGTAACATCCTTTGAAAGTTTGTTTTGATTTAGCAGCTCCTTCTTGTTTGGATGAGCTGGAAATACAGAGTTTTGATATGTTCGGAACAGATGTTGAAGCCTCTGATGTAGATTTATGTCCTTTCGGGCCCGTCATAAGTTGGTGGGGTAGAAGCAATTTTGGGATACTAGGTATTGGAAGAGTTAACTCTTTTCTCGATACCTCAACATCGGTTGATTCTACTTGAGGTTCTTTGCCTTTAGAGAATTTTTTGGATGTAAATTTTGACTTATCTTTGATAAGTTGATGAGACTGAGCAGCACTAGATGTATCATGATCGTTTGTATCTTCTTTGATTTTGAATCTAGACATGGTCAACCCTGAAGAATTACATTCTTCACCTTCTATGTAAAACTTGGCATCGGCAAAATGAGATTCTTCTTCTAGAAAAGGTTTAGATTCAGCTACCACACATTTGACTTCTCCGTCTCAATTATATTTGAAGCATTGGTGCGAAGTCGAAGGTACCACTCCAGTTTCATGCAGCCAAACACGTCCAAGGAGTAACTCGTATGATGTTTTAGCATCAATGGCATGGAAAAGAGCCGAGGAGATTAACTCTCCTATTTGCAGCTTTAGGCGAATCATGCCAATGGCTCGCTGACCTTTTTGATTGAATCCTTGAATCATGATTTTACTTCTGGATAGATTACCAACATTGATTCCAATTTTCTTCATTGTTTTGACCGGCATAATATTTATAGCAGATCCACAATCGATAATCATGCGATTTATCTTGCACTCTCGAATGTAACCGCTGACATACAGTGGTCTATTATATGGAGGTGATCCCAGCTGTAAATCTCCATCGTCGAATGGTATGGCAACCATACGGTCTTGAGGAGATGTGGCTCCAATATGTTCTAAAACCTTGCCTTCGTATTCTTCTGGATCGATTAATGCTGCCACCAAGGCCATTCGATCATCGAAGGGAAGGGCAAGAGACTCTACTAGACTTGTATTGGTAGGAATATTATTGAGTCATGAAATAGTTTTCTTTTGTTTTGAAGTTTGCTTTGATACGTTCTTCATTTCATCTTTCTCCTTCACATTGATTACGTTGAAGGTTAGACATTCTTTATCAAAGAAACCCTTAGGAAAATAATCACCCAAGATCGATAGTCTAGGAAGAACGTGTGGAGTTGCTTCCTCTCCGGTTGATTTAGTAGATACTCTTGGCTTGACTTCAGGCCTCCTTCTTTGATCGTTCCTTGGTCTTGATTTCTTATCACAAAAGTTAGAATTTGGGAGTCGTGGAGCCTTCCGACGACGTCTTTTCACTTGGGTCCATGCCCCCTCATCTTTTTCTAGCATTTCTTCTTCATTGGGTTGAATTTTCGTACCCAATTCCTCCAACTTTGTTCCTGTAAGAGATGTAGCAGGTAATATTTTACCTATTTTGTTTGGCATTATGTATTTCTCTTTCTTCTTTATGAAGGTAGACCAGTCATCACCGATCTCGTCTTCAAGTTCTGAGTCGAAGTCCTAAACATCCAAGTCACCTGTCATAATTTCATAAAAAGGTTGGACGATTGGGTGCGCTTGGTCCATTCATCCTTGGATAGATATAACTGATGGTAATTTCTCCATCTACCTCAAATTTTACTGGGATGGCTCCTTCCGGGAGTTGAGGTCCAAATTCCTCAACGGAGGATTCACAGGCATCGTGTACGTCAGAGAATGTTTGTTTCTTTCCTGGAATGGGAATTGGATCAAATGATCCAAATGAAACCATCGAGCATGTGGCTGTTGGATTCTCTCTGGTCTCAAGTTTGATCTTATTTTCTTTATCCAAGCGAACAATAAGATCTTTCAAAACAAAGCATTTTTCCACTGGATAGCTAATTATCCTGTGAAATTTACAGTGTTTAGGATGATCGATCTTACCAGCCTCCTCAGGTCTTTTTGGCACTGGAAGTTGGATTATTTTTTGTTCAAGGAGCTCATCCAGAATTCCAGAAACTTCTGAATCTGAGAATGGGTACTCACTTCCATCAAGTTCCTTTAGAGTCACATAACTTCTGCTTTGGACTTGTCCTTTGTTAGGTCTGAACTCTAGCTTCGGTTTTAAGTTCGAGCTCGACCGTTGGAAGGCTATCTTTGCAGGAATAGTTGAAATCGCCATAGCCTCTTTGGATTTACTTGTCTTGACGTCCTTCTTTTTATCCTTCTTAGGATCTTTCTTGTCACTTGGTAAATAACTCCCATGCCTTGCAATCTGGAGTTCCAGGTCATGAGCACGTGTCGCCAATTCTTCGAATGAGTGAGGCATGTTTGCTTGGAGATTATAGAGTAATCCCCAATGCATGCCTT
Organism: Olea europaea var. sylvestris; assembly: GCF_002742605.1. Lineage (NCBI taxonomy): Eukaryota > Viridiplantae > Streptophyta > Magnoliopsida > Lamiales > Oleaceae > Olea > Olea europaea. The sequence goes on from NC_036240.1 coordinate 2,875,798, forward strand.
GTACACACATGTCGATGGAAGATGTTTCACTTATTCGTTCTTTACAATTAAGCACAAGGTTTCTCCAGCGTTCAATGTACTCTACTACAGGCTCTTCCTTGCTTTGCTTTGTTCAAGCAAGTTCGGAAGGCTGACAGTTCATCGGATGCTGTAGAAGCGTGTTAAGAACTCTCGCTCGAGTTGATCCCAACTATCAATTGACCCTGTCGGTAAGTCTGTGTACCATTCAAATGCAGAACCTTTGAGTGAGCGTATGAACTGCTTCACCATTGTGTCATTGTAAGTACCTGCATTGTTACATGTCTCAATAAAATGAGCAACATGTTGCTTTGGGTTGTCCTTTTCGTCAAAACATTGAAACTTCAGAGGTTGGTAACCAAGTGGCATCCTTATTTCGTCGATTCGACGACTATGGGGTTTGGCATACACCAATGAAGATTGCAACGAACCACCAAAATGCACGAATGGTGTCTGTAATCATATGTTGAAGTTGTTGGACGGATAGAGAACCAACGGAGAGTTGAGTGGCGTCACGCAACACATTTTGAACAATTGTTCAATCATGTATATCTTGCTTTTGCTGATGTTCTTGGACTTCTAACTCTTTGGCCTTGGAAGATCCTAAATTTTCCTAATCTTCTTTAAGCGGTGGATTTTGCGACTCTAGTGTATGCATGAGTGCGGTAATTTGGGCATCTTTTTCTTCTAACGACTTTTTTAATTTTTCAATAGCTAAAGCCATTTGTTGGATTCGATCATCTGAGCCCGATGCCGCTTCGGTGACCATCACTGGCTCAAGTAATTCTTCAGATGAAGTATCATCTTCCCACTTTTGCTGAGAAGTAGCGTGAGGGGATCCAGATAAGGATCTACCACTGGAGATGGATTCCGAACGAGAGTTTTTCGTCGAACTCATGATTTTTTGTGTCGAATGAGAGTTTGGCTTTTTGAAGGCAATTTTCATTCTGTTTTTGTTGGAGAATTTCTTTAGTGGTGTGACCAGTTGAGTTTTCCCAGTTTTTGTTTGGGCACTGGTCGCGTGGAAGAGTTCAGCAAGTGTCTCTTCGAGATGAGTCATAGTTTGTTTCGCCTTTTCGCCTGCCATTGCTGATGTAGTATTTGAAACTTGAAGATTTTGAGATCAAAAGATGAGAGGACAAGAAGGTCCCACCGGGCGTGCCAAGAAATTTGTACGACGGAATCTCGTGTATTAAAATACAGAAATCGTTACAAATTGTATTTTGATAAATACAAATGATGTTGACCTTCTCGTAATTGTAAAATTGTAAAATCCTCTGATTAATGATCTGAATATTTGAAGATGAGGGCCACGTGGCTGAAATCCTGATCTTCAATAATTTGTTGAAAATTTGATTTGTCGAGATTTGACTTGTTTGGAACTTGAATCTTGAGGCTTGGACTTGGACTTGAATTTGATTTAATTTGAGAAACACTTCGTGACATTCTCTGCTTTCTTTTCTTGCTTGCTTTCTGTGTCTCGTGTGCTCCTATCTTATGGACCATTGGTCCTATTTATAGGGAAAATTTTGTGACCAGTTTTGGTAACCACTCAATTATCTCTAATTAAAAGATATAATTGACTAATTTATGATTTTATTTATTTATTTATTTTATTTATATGTTTATTTATTTTAAAATGTGGTATGGACCTTCTTGTTTTATGGGCTTTAGAAGACTTTAATAAATTTAATTGGGTTGATTATTTAAATCGACCCAATTCATTTTATTTATTTATTTATTTAATTTTATTATGTCTTTGTACGACGAAATCTCGTGTATTAAAATACATAAATTGTTAAAAATTGTATTTTGATAAATACAAGTGATGTTGACCATCTTGTAATTGCAAAATCCTCTAATTAATGATCTGAATATTTAAAGACGAGGGGCGACGTGGCTTGAATCCTCGTCTTCAATAATTTATTGAAAATTTGATTTGTCAAGATTTGACTTGTTTGGAACTTGAATCTTGAGGCTTGGACTTTGACTTGAATTTGATTTAATTTGAAGAAGACTTTGATCTTCTTAGACTTAACGTGAACCAGTTTGATTCGAAGAAGATTTTAATCTTCTTTAGGTTCACCGAGCTTAGGCTTGACAGAATTTATTCTTTCAGCCTGTGATTTTTTCAGCACTTCGTGGCGTTCTCTGCTTTCTTTCTTGTGTGCTTTCTGTGTCCATCACTGGCTCAAGTGATTCTTTAGATGAGACATCATCTTCCTACTTTTGCTGAAAAATGGCATGAGAGGATCCAGACAAGGATTTACCACCGGAAATAGAGCTCGAACGAGAACTTTTCCCTGAACTCATGATTTTTTCTGTCGAATAAGAGTTTGGTTTTTTGAAGGCAATTTTCACTTTACCTTCGTTGGAGAACTTCTTCAGTGGTGTGACCAGTTGAGTTTTCCCAATTTTTGTTTAGGCCCTGGTCACATGGAAGAGTTCAGCAAGTGTTTCTTCAAGATTAGTCATAGTTTATTTCGCCTTTTCGCCTGCCATTACTAATGTAATAGTTGAATTTAAAGATTTTGAGATCAAAAAATGAGAGGACAAGAAGGTCCCATCGGGTGTGCCAAGAAATTTGTACGAGGAAATCTGTACGACGAAATCTCGTGTATTAAAATACAAAAATTGTTACAAATTGTATTTTGATAAATACAAATGATGTTGACCTTCTCGTAATTGCAAAATTGCAAAATCCTCTGATTAATGATCTGAATATTTGAAGATGAGGGCCACGTGGCTTAAATCCCGATATTCAATAATTTGTTGAAAATTTGATTTGTCGAGATTTGACTTGTTTGGAACTTGAATCTTGAGGCTTGGACTTGGACTTGAATTTGATTTAATTTGAGGAACACTTTGATCTTCTTAGACTTGGCGTGAACTTGTTTGATTCGAAGAAGATTTTAATCTTCTTTGAGTTCACCGAGTTAAGGCTCGACAGAATTTCTTCCCTTCTTTCAGCCTTGAGATTTCTTCAGCACGTCGTTGCGTTCTCTACTTTCTTTTCTTGCTTGCTTTCTATGTCTCGTGTGCCCCTATCTTATGGACCATTGGTCCTATTTATAGGGAAAATTTTATGACCAATTTTGGTAACCACTCAATTATCTCTAACTAAGAGATATAATTGAGTAATTTATGATTTTATTTATTTATTTATTTTATTTATATGTTTATTTATTTTAAAATGTGGTATGGACCTTCTTGTTTTATGGGCTTTAAAAGACTTTAATAAATTTAATTGGGTTGATTATTTAAATCGACCCAATTCATTTTATTTATTTATTTATTTTATTTTTTTATGTCTTTGTACGACGAAATCTCGTGTATTGAAATCGTTAAAAATTGTATTTTGATAAATACAAGTGATGTTGACCATCTTGTAATTGCAAAATCCTCTGATTAATGATCTGAATATTTGAAGACGAGGGGCCACAAACCGAAGCTAGAGTTCAGACCTAACAAAGGACAAGTCCAAAGCAGAAGTCATGTGACTCTAAAGGAACTTGAAGGAAGGGAGTACCCATTCTCAGATTCAGAAGTTTCTGGAATTCTGGATCAGCTCCTTGAACAGAAAATAATCGAACTTTCAGTGCCAAGAAGACCTGAGGAGGCTGGTAAGATCGATCATCCTAAATACTGTAAATTTCACAGGATAATTAGCCATCCAATGGAAAAATGCTTTGTTTTGAAAGATCTTATTGTTCGCTTGGATAAAGAAAATAATATCAAACTTGAGACCGGAGAGAATCCAACAGCCACATGCTCGATGGTTTCATTTGGATCATTTGATCCAATTCCCATTCCAGGAAAGAAACAAACATTCTCTGATGTACACGATGCCTGTAAATCCTCTGTTGAGGAATTTGGACCTCAACTCTCGGAAGGAACCATCCCAGTGAAATTTGAGGTAGACGGAGAAATTACCATCAGTTATATCTATCCAGGGATGAATGGACCAAGCGCACCCAATCGCCCAACCTTTTATGAAATTATGACAGGTGACTTGGATGTTTGGAATTTCGACTCAGAACTTGAAGACGAGATCGGTGACGGCTGGTCTACCTTCATAAAGAAGAAAAAGAAATACATAATGCCAAACAAAATAGGTAAAATATTACCTGCTACGTCTCTTGCAGGAACAAAGTTGGAGGAATTGGGTACAAAAATTCAACCCAATGAAGAAGAAATGCTAGAAGAAGATCAGGGGGCATGGACCCTAGTGAAAAGACATCGTCGGAAGGCTCCACGACTCCCAAATTCTAACTTTTGTGACAAGAAATCAAGACCAAGGAACGATCAAAGAAGGAGGCCTGAAGTCAAGCCAAGAGTATCTACTAAATCAACCGGAGAGGGGGCAGCTCCACGCGTTCTTCCTAGACTACCGACCTTGGGTGATTATTTTCCTAAGGGTTTCTTTGATAACAAATGTCTAACCTCCAACATAATTAATGTGAAGGAGAAAGATGAAATGAAGAACGTATCAAAGCAGACTTCAAAACAGAAGAAAACTATTTCACGACTCAATAATATTCCTGTCAATACAAGTCTAGTAGAGTCTCTTGCCCTTCCCTTCGATGATCGAATGGCCTTGGTGGCAGCATTAATCGATCCGGAAGAATACAAAGGCAAAGTTTTAGAACATATTGGAGCCACATCTCCTCAAAACTGTATGGCCACCATACCATTCGACGATGGAGATTTACGGCTGGGATCACGTCCATATAATAGACCACTGTATGTCAGCGGTTATATTGGATAGTGCAAGATAAATCGCATGATGATCGATTGTGGATCTACTATAAATATTATGCCGGTCAAAACAATGAAGAAAATTGGAATCAATGTTGGTAATCTATCCAGAAGCAAAATCATGATTCAAGGATTCAGTCAAAAAGGTCAACGAGCCATTGGCATGATTCGCCTAAAGCTGCAAATAGGAGATTTAATCTCGGCTTCATTGTTCGACACCTGGGCATTGAAATAGATCAATAAAAAATTGAAGCAAGCTATAATCAACATGCCAGAGCCAAGAAATACGTGAGTTGAAAAGTCTTCAAGGAAAACTTGCATACATTCAAAGATTTATCTCTAATCTAGTCGGACGTTGTCATCCATTCAACAAATTGGTGAAGAAAGATGTACCTTTTGAATGGGATGACGCTTGTCAAAATGCTTTCCAAAGCATTAAACAATATTTGTCTCGTCCACCAGTACTCACAGCTCCAGTTCCAGGGAAGTCGCTGACTCTTTATGTTGCAGCACAAAAATGTTCTCTAGGGGCACTTCTTGCCCAAGTTAACGAAGAAGGAAAAGAGAATGCACTCTATTACTTGAGCTGGACACTGGTAGGCGCTGAAATGAAATATTCGCCTATTGAAAAAATATGCCTCGCGTTAATCTTCGCAGCTAAAAAGTTGAGGCATTATATGCTATAACACACAATCAATCTTGTTTCAAAGATTAATCCATTGAAGTACATAATGTCTAGGCCGATTCTTTCTGGAAGGATTGGAAAATGGGCATTACTGTTGTCTGAGTTCGACATTAAATTCATTCCACAAAAAGCCATTAAAGGACAAGATTTGGCGGATTTCCATGATGACCACCCAATTCCAGCAAAATGGGAACTTCAAGAAGACCTTCCCGATGAAGAAGTTCTATTTACCGAAATAATACCATCATGGAGACTATACTTCGACGGGGCAGCCCGAAGTTATGGTGCTAGAGCAGGAGTGGTCTTCATCACTCCTCATGATCTCCTCATGCCCTACTCATTTGCCTTAACAGAGAAATGTTCGAATAATGTGGCAGAATATCAAGCTCTTATCATCGGTTTAGAGGCAGCTTTAGATATGGATATCACCAGTTGGAAGTCTTTGGAGATTCTAAATTGATAATCAACCAACTTTTAGCTGAATATGAAGTCTGTAATTCAAACTTGAAGCCATATCATGAACATGCGGCAATGCTTATGAGGCGATTTGATTCGGTAAAAATCAAATTCATCCCGAGAAGTGAAAATAAAGAAGCTGATGCCTTAGCAAATTTGGCTGCTGTTTTAGCTAGATCGGATGAAGAATTTTCCCACTCCATATCAATCGCTCAAAGATGGGTGCTTTCGTTATTGCTACCTAATAATTTGGAAGAAAACAATAGTGTCGAAGTAGTCGAAGGTGAGGAAAGAGAAGATTGGAGACAGCCAATAATCGATTTCCTTCAACATCAAAAGCTACCAGATAATCCAAGGTGAAAAATAGAAATCAAGAGGCGTGCCTCTCGCTTTATCTTTTATAAGGGAACACTTTATCGACGATCATTTGATGGAGTTTTCCTTCGATGCCTAAGTAATGATGAAGCAACGCAGGTCATGGAAGAAGCCCACTCTGGAATTTTTGGTGCCCACCAGTCTGGACCCAAACTTCATTTTCAAATAAAGAGGATGGGATATTACTGGCCAACTATGGTACAAGACTCCATGGATTATGTAAGAAAATGTGAAGCTTGCCAAATCCATGTGAATTTCATCCATGAACCTCCGGAACCATTACATCCAACAGTAGCTTCACGGCCGTTTGATGCATGGGGTCTTGATGTAATTGGACCTATAATTCCAAAGTCTTCCGCAGGGCATGCATACGTCCTCGCCGGGACCGACTACTTCTCTAAGTGGGCCGAAGCCATACCATTGAAGGAAGTAAAGAAAGAAAATGTCGCAGATTTCATTCGTATCTAAATCATTTATCGATACGGTGTTCCGCGACATATCATAACTGATAACGGAAAGCCATTTTGCAATAGCCACATAAACAATTTATGTGCAAAGTTTGGATTCAAACAGTACAACTCGTCCATGTATAATGCGGCAACTAACGAATTGGCAGAGGCATTCTACAAAACACTATGCAGTCTGCTGAAAAAGGTTGTCTCCAAATCAAAAAGAGATTGACATGAGAACATCGGTGAAGTCGTATGAGCTTATCGAACTACTTATCGAACTCCAACACAAGCCACTCCTTATGCCTTAGTATATGGGGTAGAAGCTGTCCTTCCCCTGGAGTGTCAAATTCCATCACTTCGAATTGCTATCCAGGAAGGTTTGACAACTGAAAAAAATGTCCGCCTTCGATTGGAAGAGTTAGAAACTTTGGATGAGAAGAGGTTAGAAGCACAAATGCATCTAGAATGTAATCAAGCTCGAATGGCCAAGTCTTTCAACAAAAAGGTGCGACCAAGATCATTTCAAGTTGGAGATCTGGTACTTTCCGTGCGCAGGCCAATCATTATCACAAGAAAAATAGGGGGCAAGTTCCAACCTAAATGGGATGGTCCATTTCTTGTTACTCATACATTCACTAACGGAGCGTACAAGATCGTCGACAAAGATGGATTGCAAATCGGACCTATAAATGGAAAATTTTTAAAGCATTTTTACGCCTGAAGTTCTTTATTTTTAAATTTTTCATTGTACAAAAAAAATTGTGTTCTTGTAATGAACTACGTTCGACTTGATCCC
>NC_036240.1:2884007-2923764 GCF_002742605.1 Olea europaea var. sylvestris
ACAAATAATTGTACCCAACTCATCTTTTCTCTCAAATCCATTGGTTTCTGCAAATTTCATGCCTTAATTGGTTAATACTAATTCAATTCTTTTAATTTTACATAATTAGAATTTCATGCCATAATATGTGAATAGGTTTCTACATGTCACCAATTTTTTTTCCTGGTGCTTGTGATGCTCGATCTCCAGGACTACTGTGATCTGGAATCAAAATTGCTTCTGGCACCTTATAACAGGCTCAGAGGTGGCAGCAACCTTTGTCGAGGGAACTTTAATTTTGATTCTCTTAATACCTCTTTCATTTTGCTGGTTTAGATCTCTCTTTTGAGAAGCCTCTTCAAGAGCAGCAGTTGGAGGGTTTAACCCTCTAGCTAAAACCCTGTTCGGAGTCGAGCCAAGAACAAAGTCACGGCTCTCACTAGAAAATAAGACTTGCACCTCGACCTTGGTCAAGAGTGGTAACGCTTTGCTATTCCACCAAGCCTGGTATTCAACATCAATGTTTTGATGTATATCCCTCACGTACTCTGGAATATGAAATACAGACCCACTTTTTATCCGAGTTAGGGACAACAAAACCCGATACATGTCACCTACACTGGGGACAATATTCAACTTTCTTGGTGAACTGGGAAGTTCCTGTCTAAAGCCAAACTGTCTCGCAAACTTGTGAGGATTATACGCCTCAAGAATGAAAGGTGAATTTTCTCGACGATAAGAGACAAACCCATATCGAATACTCATCATGAATTCTGAAGTATCTGTAGACCTCGGTTGATCATCTCACGTACATCAGGATGAGACGATGGGGGTAATGGATTCCAGCAAAAGTTATCGGTGTTAATCACTCCACGGATAAATTCCCGACAATCAACGACATTTTTCTCCCAAGATTGAAAAGCATTTAGAGTTCCAGCATATATTCGAATTATAGGGCGAGAATAACTCTTGTCTACATGAGCATAAACACCTCAGACAAAATAAGTTGCTGCCCAAGCATAAAGAAAATGTCCAAGAAATGAATGTGAAATTGAGCCAAGGTCTGGATTTGTCTGATAGTTAGATGTTCGTGTAAGTCCACTATAAATGCCCGCTAATATGGGTGGAACCAAACTCTAAGTGTATCCGCCTGCCATCCTAGAAGATGCTTTAAAAATCCCGACTCTTATACTTTCATCTCCAGATGGAAGAACGAAGCGACAAAGCCATAGGGAGAGATAGGCTGCTATCTCTAATTCCTCTTCTTCTTCCATCGACAGAGATACTGGAAAATTGCCCCAATGCCGTCAATCTCTACGAGCAATGTCTCTCGACTTGTTTGCCACCACGGGCCTCCATATTTCCTTCGATATTCTTTGATGGCGCCTTTTGAATGGATTTAAATTCATAGCATTCTTATAATTTTTATGTTGTCAAGGGTTTGGGACACAACCATTCTTATGAAACCAAAAATTAATCCACTGTTCTTGAGTAACTTTGGCAAATTCATTCGTGTGGGCAATCAATGCGAAAACATTAAAGAGATACAAACAAGACTTGGGAAGATGATCCGTCAACTCTGAAAGGCTTGGGATTACTTCCTCATAATAATGACCCATGATCGAAAGTCCACTTATCTCGCGGATGTCCCAAAGAGAAATGCCAATTTCACCATTGGCAGTCACAAAGGTGTTGGTTTTTGGACACCAAACCTCACAAAGAGCTCTGTAAATGGAGTTTGGGCGATGGTAATCTTTTGCAGCAGAACCGACTGCAAAAGCTAACTCTCGAAGATTTCTCATGAGCAGAAGTTTATGGAACCACAAAGACCACTTCCAAAATTTTGGAAGAAAAGAAATCTCTCCTCGACTGACCAGTGTGCTCCCCATCGTATTTCTCTATTATCAATTCTCTTACAATCATAGCCCTTGGGATGTACTCCATGCTCTGGGAATGATGAGGCGGAAGACACAAAAAGGAAAGATAGTCAGAGCAATTGGACTTGCCAGTATCCAAACTCTCGTGACAATCACTAATGGTGGACATATGCAACTCCGACAGTGGCTCCAAAAGGTCGGGGGAAGAATCTTTCATTGGCTTATGGATACTAAATCTAAGTTCACCTCGTACGCCGATCTGGGCATGGTACTTCACATCAGTATCTTTGAAACCTAAATAACTTTTGCCTTGATTTTTAAACTCAACAATTTCATGCATGTCAGAGCACGCTTTATCATCAGAACTTGTTCTAGCCATGCCTACAAAAAAAAATTGTCAGCAAAAAAAGGTGGGGCAGTAAATCTCTCAAATTGGTTTATTGTTTAAAATCCCGAGTTTTCCAAATATGTAAGCAGCCTCTATAAAAAGTGTCTTTGACGATGGAAGGAACAAGTCTTTGGTCCCAACACAAAGTGTCTTGGACAGTTGAAGGAGCCAGTCCTTGGTCCTTAACACGAAGTGTCTTGGAAGATGGAAGGAGCAGGTCCTTGGTCCTTATCACAAAGTGCCTTGAACGATGGAAGGAACAAGTCCTTGGTCCCAACACAAAGTGTCTTGGACAATTGAAGGAGCCAGTCCTTGGTCCTTAACATGAAGTGTCTTGGACGATGGAAGGAGCAAGTCCTTGGTCCTTAACACAAAGTGCCTTGGACGATGGAAGGAACAATTCCTTGGTCCCCAACACAAAATTTTTTGGACAGTCGAAGGAGCAGGTCCTTGGTCCCCAAACAAAAGTGCATTCAATCGTGAAAAGCTGCAGTCATTAGTCCTCAATGTGCACGGAAAGGTTTGCAATTTTAAGTTTGTTCATAAACACATAATTTTCTTGAACTCATAGAATAATTGCAAAAAAATAAAAAAAAAATTAACCTCTACTTGAAGAAAATTTTGAACCTCAAAATACTTGATTCGCTCCAAAAAGTTGAATCCCTTCAAAAAAAAAATGTTAGTTTCAACATTGTTAAAACAAAATATACAAAAACAAACATAATAATATTAACAATAATCAACAAAAAAAAGAAAAAGAAAAAAAAAGAGGTATCAAAATAAAATAATAATAAAGAAATAAAGACAAAAAAAAAGGGAAGGAAAAGAAAAAGAAAATTGACATCAATTATTAAAAAAAAAAAAAAAAAAGATAAGTCAACGCATAAACCAAAAAATAAAAAAATAAAATAAAAATTGGAAAAGATTGTCAGAAACCAAACCAATTCCAATATAGAATTGGTCTTCACAGATTCCAATATGGAATTGTTTTTTCAATTTGGAATTGACCTTCACATATTCCAATATGGAATTAGTTTTTCATTTTGGAATATGCCTTTACAGATTCCAATATGGAATTGGTTTTTTTTCAATTTTTCCAAATTGGAATTCAGTATCCGTTTTCCATTGGTAGCAAAAAATAATAATAAACCAATTTTTTTTTTCAAGCAATTCGTTTGATTTCTGTAATTGCAGAAAACCAAACTCGAAGTTAGCAAAAACCACCAAAGCTAAGCTCATAAATTGCGGCGGAAACCAAGTATTAAAAAAAAACAATTTCCGCTGTCCAAAAAAAAAATCAACAAACAAACCAACCAAATCGAGAAGCTGAAAAAAAAAGTTTCTGCTACTGACGGCAGAACCCAAAAAACTGAAATAATAATAAAAAAAGGGTAAAGCAAAATCGATTTGAAACCAATTAGAAATTTAAAATTGTTAATTAGTTTCCACTTTCTGTGCAGAAAGCAATTAAAATTGGTACAGAATTTCTTGGTTTTCACGTTTTGCTTAAAAATAACAATAATAATAAACGGAAAGAAAGAGAAGACGAGAGAAAGAAAAAAAAATTACACAAAAATAAAATAAAATTCTCTACCTCTGTTTGCAAGATTTAACGGACTTGCTTCCAAATCTCATAATTCATTCATATAAATAGACGGGTATCGGACCTTACCCAAGCCCAATTTATCATAAAACGCAAAAGGTCTGTTCAAATAAATTTTTTATGGGTCTATAAAATAAATAAATAATCAAAATTCAACAAATAAAAAAATAAAAACATAAAAAAATCTTATTCTCAAATTTGAAGGATAAGAATTTTCTCAAATTCACATTTTATTCTCAAATATTTCATCTGTTTAATTTACTAATGAAATGTTTGAGATCAAATCAAATAAAAAAAAAATCAAAATCAAACAATTCAAAAGAAATCAAGATTTATTAATTAACTTATTTATTTCATAATAAATAAATAAATCTCGAAGAGGCATTTGTAGACATAAAAAAATAAAATAAATAAATAAATAAAATGAATTGGGTCGATTTAAATAATCAACCCAATTAAATTTATTAAAGTCTTCTAAAACCCATCAAACAAGAAGGTCCATACCACATTTTAAAATAAATAAACGTATAAATAAAATAAATAAATAAAATCATAAATTACGCAATTATATCTCTTAATTAGAGATAATTGAGTGGTTACCAAAATTGGTTGCAAAATTTTCCCTATAAATAGGACCAATGGTCCATAAGATAGGGGCACACGAGACACAGAAAGCAAGCAAGAAAAGAAAGCAGAGAACGCCACGAAGTGCTGAAAAAATCTCAAGGCTGAAAGAAGGGAAGAAATTATGTCAAGCCTTAACTCGGTGAACCCCAAGAAGATTAAAGTCTTCTTCGAATCAAACAAGTTCACGCCAAATCCAAGAAAATCAAAGTGTTCCTCAAATTAAATCAAATTTAAGTCCAAGTCCAAGCCTTAAGATTCAAGTTCCAAACAAGTCAAATATCGACAAATCAAATTTTTAACAAATCATTGAAAATCAGGATTTAAGCCATGTGGCCCCTCATCTTCAAATATTCAGATCATTAATCAGAGGATTTTGCAATTTTGCAATTACGAGAAGGTCAACATCATTTGTATTTATCAAAATACAATTTGTAACGATTTCTGTATTTTAATACACAAGATTCCGTCGTACAATAGAATACACGCAACTTTGAAAAAATCAAATTTATTGACGAAGATGCACTATATGCATGATTAAGTTCCAAACACTTATTAAGAAGACTAAATTTTTAACAAATGATTATTAGTCTAATTGAGTGATAAAGGTTGAAGTGATCAAGATATGGGAGAATCCACATTTGTTGATATATTAACTTACATTGGTGAAATCTAACCAAACTAGAGAGGGTAAAGAATCATACATGAATTCAATTTAAAGCTTACTCTTCGTCAGACGATACTTTAATCACAAAATTATTATTTCTCAATGATCATGTATGCCTGTGGAATTTCACCAAACATGATGCAACTATTTTTGAGATTCGATGCAGTCAAATACCTTTTTAACGACAACAAGATGAAAGCTTTCCATCAAAAAACATTGCTACAAACTTGAAACCAGGTTCTTTATAGTTATTTTTGCTATAAGGAATTTATTATTTTACTAGTATTGTAGCTTTAATAAGTTCAACTTTCACTTTGATGGGATTTCTGGACATTTCTTTTTGTTCGCTTGAAGATCTCCTAGTGTAGATTCCAATTGTCTATAATCAAACATCGAATATACATATGTTGGTCATTAGCTAATGTAGGATGCTAACAACAACTATAGGAGAAGGTAAAAGGGAAGAGAATAGGAGGAAGGATGGCAAAGAGAGAAGAATAGGAAGAGAGAAAATTAAATTTTATTCTTCCAAGATTGTTTTATTAAAATGCAAACACTCCCTTTATATAGGGTTTCAAAGATCCTATTCTAAGAAGCAAAATATCTAATAAAAGCTATTTAATTAAACATGATTAAGTTTCCTAACATAAGCTTTAAAATTATACTCTATAATAAATCAAATCTCTTCTAATATTGCATCATTTCTCTCTGGTTAGGGATCTCGACTTCGATAAGATAGACTGTGACTTCTAAAGCAATGAGGACGGCCTTTCTTCCTAACCAAATAGTGAGATCAATCATGTGACAACTGATTCTGAATATCCATCTCAAACATCTGATTTGAGTAAGAGGGACGATATTTCCTTTTAACCAGTTAGCGATAAATAACTCCAAGACGTAACATCACGTGCAACTCATCTAAAACAGTTACTACAGAATTCACCTCAGGAGCACAATACACTAGGAAATAAATGAGCGTAACACCAGTGGCTCGTATTAGCCTGAGAAGTAAACAATTCTGCTATATTGAAAATATGACCTTCATTTGAGTGTAATGGCCAATAAATTAGTTTAGGTTAAAGTGATTAATTCAATTTTTTTCATAGGTTAGCTTGGCGGTAAGCTTCATCTAAGGATTGGGGCACAAGAATGTTGTAACAAATGATTTCAGAATTTAAACCTTTGAACAATCTATACGCTATAATGTGGGGAGCTTCATAAATATCATAACTATGTGATAACTTTTAAGACTATCAAGTCAATTGAGAAATGAGTTGGTCGAGTGAGACCATCAAAATCCCATAATTGGAGTTCATTTTACCTAGTATAAGAATTTATGTCCTCAATAAATGTCATAGACAAAGGATAACTATGTTGATAAGTGGAAGGAGACGGGTAAGGTACATCATCATGGTATTGACCGAAGGACATGCTATAGCTATTAAATGACAATTTTTAATAAGAACTAAAGCAATTAACACTTTCATGTTTGACGTTTGTATCTGTTTTCTATGCACCTTTTGTTCAATTTAGTAAGTGAAAGGCCAAACACTAGCGGAAGTTTTCTAAACAACAACAATTGTTACCTCGGTAAAGCAAATAAAACAACGAGAGTCCAAGCCAATCTTCAAGCTGATGCAATAGAAACTTCATCTTCACAGTGAATTTTGCGACAAACTAGTGCTTCAAGCATACAGTTAATGTGTGAGGAGAGACTGATGGCTTCTATGTTCTATTATATATAGTATCTGGTTGGAGACCTTTCATGTTATAACCTACATTTTTATATAGTCTAAGTCAATAGTGGAATTTTCAAAGTCAAGTCAAATGAGGACTTGTATGAAATAAATCATTTTTATTGGGACTTGATTGACTAAATCATTTTATTTGGGTTTATCTTCTAAATTATAAATATTTTGAAGATTAAGTTGGAAAAAAAAAATTTGGGATTTATTTATATATTTTTGGAAGTTGAGGATTTACTTGTATGTTGTAATTAGATTTAAGGGAATTTCTTTGCAAATTGAACATGTGGGACTTTAAAATTCAACCTTTGACCATTCTTTTTCTCCCAAAACCCACCCCTACACACAGAGTAACGCGAAAGAAGCAGAGATCGTGAGAGAAGAAAGAAAAAGGAAAAGAAGAAAGGAAAAAGAAGAAAAAAAAAGGGAAGAAGAAAAGAGGTAAGGCTAATCTCTTCAAGTTGGGATGTAATTATCCATTGTTTCAAGTGATAAAGGTATGATTTATGTTAAATTTTTAGGGTTTTAACTTGTAGTAATAAAATGTAAAATTTAGGTGATATATATACGATTTGGAGCTCAAGATTGGGGATTAATTAAATTTCAGTTTCAGCAAGGTAGGTAGTAAAATTTTTGGGGAGACCCTAGAATTTGATTTCAGATTTTTTTATTAATTAATTGTGGAAATGATTATATAAATGGAATATTTCATTTGGGAGTTGATTTTATGGAACAAAATATATATTAAATGGGTGGAATTATGGTTACTAGTTTCACTAGATTGGAGAGTAAAATTAGTTTTAAACTTGAGAAGAAGGTTTTGTTGATGAATTAGTTATTAGAAAAGGGATTAGAAAGTGGGATTAGCTCCAATTGATCCAAAGAATATTTGGGAAATTCATTCAAGCATCGACCAATTTTAGTTAAGTATTATAGAAGTAGATCTTAAAGTTTATTAATTTAATAGTGGTTGATTAGTCATCTTGTTATGTATTCCAGGTGGTGACGAGGAGATTGGAAGAGCCTATCGACCATCTTAAGTTCAGCTTGTATTATGTGAGTGGATAAACTTATTTTTCAGAAATTAGTATTTATTTAATCTATATTAACTCAGAAAATTTATTAATTCATACAGTCGATTTGACAACACGATTTTCAGAATAAAGTTGATTTATAACCAGTTGTTTTTAAAAGTTAAATTCAATTTAGTAAATTATTTTATTAGCATGTTATATGAGTATTAAATGTTTCAGCGTATTTAAAGTTATTTTCTAAAAATCACCAGAAAGTACCCAGATGATTTTACCCTCGTCAGCACTGGTGTGAATGTGTTTCCACAGTGTATGATTTCATATGATTATTTTACCCACTCTGCACTGGTGTAAATGTGTTTCCACAACGTATAATTAGTATAGTGATTTTACCCGCTCTGCACTATCGTGAATGTGTTTTCATAGTATATGACCATTTTATAGCTCTGCGTGCATACGACTAGAATTATAGAATTTCAGAATTACAGGATTACAGAATTTCAGAATTGAATAACCTTGCTATGTTTATCTAGATTAATCGATACACGAGTATGGTTATTCTAGGTACATTTTTGGTGTGATGTTTCAGTTTTACATAGCTTATCAGATTTTAGAAATGCAGTATACAGAATAAAGATGTTTATGATTTCAATATATTTTAGTTTTGATAGTATTATCATATTTTAAGCTACAGAATTCAGCTTATTCAATTTAAAGAATAAATATTTTAGTTTATATGTCTATGAAAAGAAATTTTATGCTATATGCCGATTTTCAGAAAGATTTTATGAATGGAAAAGTATACTTTTACAAATATTCACTCACTGAGTTGTAAGCTCATATTTTTGCCACCTTATCAGATAGAAGTTGCGTTGAGCCATATCGGAGCCTGTCGATCGGCGAGTTGAATTACATCATGTCATTGTTTGTATGTCTCATCTTGTTAATTCATACAACAAATATTTTCTGGGATTGATGTATTTTGTGTCAGAAAATGTATTAAGTCACCGGCTCATTGCATATTTTGTGTATGTTTTGAAATGAAGTTTGGTGGTAAAGAAGGGTAAATTTCTTTTCAGTACAACTACTTTGAAGAATTGGTATTTTGAGGGGCCGGTGTACCATGTTTTAAACTATATTTACATGTTTGGGATATTTGATTTTATTTTCAGGTGGTTTTAGTCCATTTTTCAGAGAGAACTCTGCCAAAATTTTTATAAAATTATAACAGTCAAAGCATGTCAAGTTTGCCTTGGTGGTGGGTTCGGCACTTCGCTGGTATCTACCATCGGCGTACGACACGTGTCGGATCCATTAGGGTGATTCGGGACGCGTCGTGTCATTTCAGATGATAGGCTCTTCATACAATATTGTAGAATCTTCTATTGGGAATGAATAGGAGTAACAATGATGATGAGCGTTGATGGTTAAAGAAAGTAGTGCTTGATGTCTATGGGATGTTACTATTAGAAATAAGGTTGGTCGAAATCTGTTGGGAAGGTTTACTCGAGGTTTTCAGAGGATATGACTGTGTGAAAATAATATATTTTGTGGTAACAATGGGGACTTGATAGCAGAAATACATGAGGCAAGGTTTTAGACTCAAGGGTAAGAACCAAGGATATAGGTGATAATGATGAAGGTAAGAAGAGGTAAAATAAAGCCAATAAGCTTGGGATTATAGATTGACTGTATGATAGAGAAGCGATTCAAATCATGGAGGTGTGGATGGTTTAAAATAGGGACTTGTACATAGAATGAGCGAGTGGTTGGGGGTTTTACGGTTATGGTGGTGTAGTAATGGAACTGTGGGTGGTTAATCGACAATCAGATCATTGGCGATTGGTTGGCACATGCGGTGATGCATGTTAAATTTGGAGCAGGTTAGAGATAATTAAGTGTGATGGGTCGGGTTTTTATTTTTGGGCTATTGGACTTATTTGGGTTAGGACTGTTTGGTTTATTTAGTTTAGATTGTGGACTTACTAGATTAGGAAATCTGGATTGTGGTTTATTAACTAAAGATCTGAGTTTAAAATAGCGCCAGAAAAAATCTTTGAAGACATCTGAACTCACTTTTTTTTTGGAAATAATGGAAAAAGAAATTTACTACTTATATACAGGTGAACAATTCTGACTATTCAAAAAAAATCATTTATTTATTTCTTGATTGTTACAAACTTCTAAACATAAAAAAGACTACTTCTGTTGAGACAACTTTTGGCCACTACTAGCCCATTTTCTTATAGTTTAAAGTGAGTTTTCACTATTTGGATGAAAGGGAATTCGTTGGTTGTTAAGGTTTGATTGTTGAAGGTTGAAATAGTTGGTTAGACTATGGAGATCAAATTTGTTGGTCAAAGAAAATTATCTAAGTTTTGACGCCAAATTGATGCAGGATGTGAAGAACAATTACACGAGAATGAAAATTTGGGTAAACTTGTAGAAGTAGCATTAAGGGCTGAGAAATGTTTGTCTGAATGACATGGTGGTCAACAACAAATGAGACCGGGAATTGGATGCAGTAGTCAGACATGGGCAGGAAGATCTATGACTGGGTCACCGAGGAGGGATCGCAGAGGAGGTGCATTAGGTGTTTCCACTTCTGGTAGTTTTAAGTCCAAATCTCATCGCAGTCAGGGCTCGAGGTCGAGTCAAGGATCAGTACAGCAGTTAGGGAGTAACCGTACTCAGACTCAGAGATCTTCTCAAAGATCATTTACTCCTGGACAGAGTGATATCTCTGGTGTGGCTAGATTTCCCTAGTGCCAATTGTGCGGGAAATTTCACCTTGGTGAGTGTCTTAAGGGAATTGGAGTGTGTTATCATTATGGTCAGACAGGACACATGAGGAGAGAGTGTCCAGTTCATTTCCAGCAGGGTAGCATACCACAGGGGGTTTCTTTGCAGTCGGGTGTTGGCATTTCTAGACAGAATCAGAATCAGAATACTTTAGCAGGCAAAGCAGGTGCTACTAGTGCTACTCAGTCTGATGCTGCTGGCAGCAGTGGTACTAGACAAAAAGGCCAGGCTAGACGACCCAGAACTCAGGGAAGAGTGTTTGCAGTGACTCAACATGATGCCGACGAGTCACCAGATGTGGTTATGGGTATGTTATCTATTTTTAGCAAAAAGGCCCGTTCTTTAATAGATTCAGGTGCTACACATTCATTTATATCTTATGCATTTTCTATTTATGCGGACCATATGTCAGAATCATTAGATAGTGATTTGGTGGTAGCAACTCCTGTAGAAGATTCACTTTTAGCTAACAGTGTGTACAAAGATTATGTGATTATAGTGAATGATCATGAGTTGAAAGCTAATTTGATTCCACTTGATATTCATGATTTAGATGTGATATTGGGCGTGGATTTTTTGTTTGTAAATCATGCATCAGTTGATTATTTTCGCAAAGAAGTGGTGTTTCAAAGGCCAGGAGAGCCTAAAATTATTTTTAGTGGTGAACGGAGAATACTACCTTCGTGTATCATATCAGCACTTGATGTTGGGAGATTACTTAGAAAAGGTTGTCAAGCATATTTAGCTCATGTGATTGACACCCAGATCACTAAACTGAAACTTGAAGATATACCAGTGGTAAAAGATTTCCCTGATGTTTTTCCTGAAAATCTTCTTGGGTTACCTCCTGATAGGAAAATCGAGTTTACTATTGATTTGATTCCAGGGACTACCCCTATTTCACAATCACCTTACAGAATGGCTCCAGCAGAGCTGAAGGAATTGAAAGTTCAGTTGCAGGATTTAGTTGATAAGGGTTTCATTAGACTCAGTGTATCTCCTTGGGGAGCATCAGTCTTATTTGTGAAGAAAAAAGATGGTACAGTGAGATTGTGTATTGACTACAGACAGTTGAATAAAGTGACAGTCCGCAACAAGTATCCGTTGCCTCGCATTGATGATTGATTTACGTTCGGGGTATCATCAGCTCAGAATTAGAGATATTGATGTACCAAAAACTGCTTTTAGGTCACGGTATGGCCATTATGAGTTTTTGGTGATGCCATTTGGGTTAACTAATGCCCCAGCAGCGTTTATGGACTTGATGAATAGAGTGCTTCGCCCATATTTAGACAAATTTGTGATTGTTTTTATTGATGATATTTTAGTTTATTCTTGTAGTAGAGATGAGCATGATAAGCATTTGAGGATTATTTTACAGACTTTGCGAGATAAGCAGTTGTATGCTAAGTTTAGCAAATGTGAATTTTGGCTGGATAAAGTTGTATTTTTGGGTCATGTTATCTCAGTTGAAGTTATTTATGTAGCTCCTCAGAAAATTGAAGCAGTAATGAAATGGGAACGCCCTACTAATGTTACAGAAGTACGGAGTTTTCTTGGGTTAGTAGGTTATTATCGTCGATTTGTAGAGGATTTTTCCAAAATTGCTCTTCCTTTGACTAGTTTGACTCGAAAGAACTCCAAATTTGTGTGGACTGATGAATGTGAAAAGAGTTTTCAAGAGTTGAAGAAAAGATCAATTTCTGCTCCTATTCTTACTCTTTCATCTCCAGGTGAAGAGTTTGTGATTTATAGTGATGCTTCATGCCAAGGAATGGGTTGTGTTCTAATGCAGAATGGGAAAGTTGTAGCTTATACTTCTAGACAATTGAAGAAGCATAAGTTAAATTACCCAACTCATGATTTGGAGTTAGCTGCAGTAGTGTTGGCATTGAAGATTTGGAGACATTATCTTTAAGGTGAGAAATGTCAAATATTTACTGATCACAAAAGTTTGAAGTATATATTTGATCAGAAAAAAACTGAATCTAAGACAAAGGAGATGGCTGGAGTTGATAAAAGATTATGATTATAAGATTGACTACCATCCAGGGAAAGCAAATGTAGTTGCAGATGCTCTCAGTAGAAAGACAAGTTCATCCTCTCCATCTAGTGCAGCTTATGCTTCTTTGATTTGTGAATTCAAGAAGTTAAACATTGAGTTGACAACTACTACTTTAGGGGCGGTATTAGCTCATTTTCAGGTGAGGCCTACTTTGATTGATAAGGTTAGAGAAGCTCAATCTCAAGACTAGACATTGAGAATATTGAAAGCAGAAGTTAGTACTGGGTTAAGAACGGATTATGTGATTAGAGATGATGGGGCGTTGGGTGTGGGTAATAGATTATGTGTTCCAAATATTCCAGAATTGAAGAAAGAGATTTTGGAAGACGCACACAATTTTGCTTATGCTATGCATCTAGGCAGTATTAAAATGTATCATACATTGAAAGAACATTATTGGTGACTTGGTATGAAGAGAGAGATAGCAGATTTTGTATCCAAATGTCTTATATGTCAACAGGTAAAGCCAGTTTGTCAGAAAACAGCAGGACTTTTACAGCCATTGCCTATCCCAAAATGGAAATGAGAATACATTACTATGGACTTTTTATTTGGCCTTCCTCGTACTCAGAATGGTTATGATGGAGTTTGGGTTATTGTAGATCGTTTGACTAAGATGGCCAAATTTTTGCCAATCAAAACTACTTATACTTTAAATAAGTTGGCAAAGTTGTATGTGGATGTGATAGTGAGCTCTTATGGTACTCCACTATCTATTGTGTTAGATAGAGACCCTCGTTTTACATCTAAATTTTGGCCCAGTTTGCAGGAAGCCATGGGTACTAAACTACATTTCAGTACAGCTTTTAATCCTCAGACAGATAGCCAGTCAAAGAGGACCATACAGACTCTTGAAGATATGTTGAGGGCTTGTGTTTTAGAGCTCAAGGATAGCTGGGATACTCATTTGTCATTGATGGAGTTTGCTTACAATAACAGCTACCACTCTAGTATAGAAATGGCTCCTTTTGAAGCTTTATATGGTCGGAAGTACTGGACACAAGGTTGTTGGGATGAAGCTGGTAAGGGGAAGTTAGAAGGCCCAGAACTGGTTCAAATGACATCCAAAAATGTGAAATTGATCAAAGAAAAGATGAATGCAGCTCAAGAGAGACAGAAAAGTTATGCTGATAGGCGCAGGAAAGATCTTGAATTTGTAGTTGGAGATAAAGTCTTTCTTAAATTGTCACCTTGGAAAGGTGTGTTGAGATTTGGCAAGCGAGGAAAGTTGAGTCCACGATACATTGGACCCTATGAGAATACTAAGCAGATTGGCCTAGTTGCATACCAATTAGATCTGCCCGATGAATTATCCCGGATCCATGATGTTTTTCATGTTTCCATGCTTCGCAAGTACATTGCTGATCCTTCTCATGTTCTAGAGTCTCAGCCAATCCAGTTGAAGGAAAATTTTAACATATATAGAAGAGCCCGTGAGAATTTTAGACAAAAAGGTGCAAATTCAACGAAACCAGACAGTTTCACTTATTAAGGTACTTTGGCATAATCAGACAGTAGAAAAGGCTACGTGGGAGAATGAGGATCAGATGCGTGCTCAATATCATCACTTATTCATTACCCAATCAGTTGCCAGTTGAATTTCGAGGACAAAATTCTTTTAAGGAGGTAAGATTGTTACAACTCACATTTTTATCTAGTCAAAGTCAATAGTGGAATTTTCAAAGTCAAGTCAAATGAGGACTTGTATGAAATAAATCATTTTTAATTGGACTTGATTGACCAAATCATTTTATTTGGGTTTATCTTATAAATTATAAATATTTTGAAGGTTAAGTTGGACAAAATAAAAAAAGTTGGGATTTATTTATATATTTTGAAAGTTGAGGATTTACTTGTATGTTATAATTAGATTTAAGGTACTTTCTTTGCAAATTGAACATATGGGAATTTAAAATTCAACCTTTGACCATTCTTTTTCTCCCAAAACCCACCCCTACACATAGAGTAACGCGAGAGAAGTAGAGACCGTGAGAGAAGAAAGAAAAAGGAAAAGAAGAAAGGAAAAAGAAGAAGAAAAATGAAGGGAAAAAAAAAGGAAGAAGAAAAGAGGTAAGGTTAATCTCTTCAAGTTGGGATGTAATTTATCCATTGTTCCAAGTGATAAAGGTGTGATTTATGTTAAATTTTTAGGGTTTTAACTTGTAGTAATAAAATGTAAAATTTAGGTGATGTATGTACGATTTGGAGCTCAAGATTAGGGATTAATTAAGTTTTAGTTTCAGTAAGGTAGGCAGTAAAATTTTTGGGGAAACCCTAGAATTCGATTTCGGATTTTTGATTAATTAATTGTGGAAATGATTATATAAATGGAATATTTCACTTGGGAGTTGATTTTATGGAACAAAATGTATATTAAATGGGTGGAATTATGGTTACTAGTTTCACTAGATTGGAGAGTAAAATTAGTTTTAAACTTGAGAAGAAGGTTTTGTTGATGAATTAGTATTAGAAAAGGGATTAGAAAGTGGGATTAGCTCCAATTGATCAAAAGAATATTTGGAAAATTCATTCGAGCATCAACCAATTCTAGTTAAGTATTATAGAAGTAGATCTTAAAGTTTATTAATTTAATAGTGGTTGATTAGTCATCTTGCTATGTATTTCAAGTGGTGACGAGGAGATTGGAAGAACCTATCGACCATCTTAGGTTTAGCTTGTATTATGTGAGTGGATAAGCTTATTTTCCAGAAATTAGTATTCATTTAATCTATATTAACTCAGAAAATTTATTAATTCATACAGTCGATTTGACAACACGATTTTCAGAATAAAGTTGATTTATAACCAGTTGTTTTTAAAAGTTAAATTCAATTTAGTAAATTATTTTATTAGCATGTTATATGAGTATTAAATGTTTCAGCATATTTAAAGTTATTTCCTAAAAACCACCAGAAAGTATCTAGGTGATTTTACCCTCGTCTGCACTGGTGTGAATGTGTTTCCACAGTGTATGACTTCATATGGTTATTTTACCCACTCTGCGCTGGTGTGAATGTGTTTCCACAGCTTATGATCAGTATAGTGATTTTACCTGCTCTGCACTATTGTGAATGTGTTTCCATAATGTATGACCATTTTATAGCTCTACGAGCGTACGACCAGAATTACAGAATTTCAGAATTACAGGATTATAGAATTACAGAATTTCAGAATTGAATAACCTTGCTATGTTTATCGAGATTAATCGATACACGAGTATGGTTATTCCGGGTACATTTTTGTTGTGATGTTTCAATATTAAATAGCTTATCAGATTTTAGAAATGCAGTATACATAATAAAGATGTTAATGATTACAGTATATTTTAGTTTTGATAGTATTATCAGATTTTAAGCTACAGAATTCAGCTTATTCAATTTGAAGAATAAATATTTTAGTTTATATGTGTGTGAAAAGAAATTTTATGCTATATGTTGATTTTCAGAAAGATTTTATGAATGAAAAAGTATACTTTTACAAATATCCACTCACTAAGTCGCAAGCTCATATTTTTGCCACCTCGTTTCTTATCAGATAGAAGCTTTGTTGAGCCATATCGGAACCTGTCGATCGGCGTGTTGAAGCGTGTCATTGTTTGTATTTCTCATCTTGTTAATTAACACAACAAATATTTGTTGGGATTGATGTATTTTGTGTCAGAAAATGTATTAAGTCATATACTCATTGCATATTTTGTGTATATTTTGAAATGAAGTTGTTTGGTGGTAAAGAAGGGTAAATTTCTTTTTCAGTACAACGACTTTGAAGAATTGGTATTTTGAGGGGTCGGTGTACCCTGTTTTGAACTATATGTACATGTTTGGGATATTTGATTTTATTTTCAGGTGGTTTTAGTCCGTTTTTCAGAGGGAACACTGTCGAAATTTTTATAAAATTATAATAGTAAAAGCATGTCAAGTTTGCCTTGGTGGTGGGTCCGGCACTTCGCAAGTATCTACCATCGGCGCACGACACGTGTCGGATCCATTAGGGTGATTCGGGATGGGTCGTATCATTTCAGATGATAGGCTCTTCATGCAATATTGTAGAATCTTCTATTGGGAATGAATAGGAGTAGCAATGTTGATGAGCGTTGATGGTTAAAGGAAGTAGTCTTTGATGTCTATGGGATGTTACTATTAGAAATAAGGTCGGTCGAAATCTGTTGGGAAGGTTTACTCGAGGTTTTCAGAGGATATGGCTGTGTGAAAATAATATATTTTGTGGTAACAATGGGGACTTGATAGCAGAAATACATGTGGTGAGGTTTTAGACTCGAGGGTAAGAACCAAGGATATAGGTGATAATGGTGAAGGTAAGAAGAGGTAAAATGAAGCCAATGAGCTTGGGAGTATAGATCGACTGTATGATAGAGAAGCGATTCAAATCATGGAGGTGTGGATGGTTTAAAATAGGGACTTGTAGATAGAATGAGCGAGTGGTTGGGGGTTTTATGGTTACGGTGGTGTAGTAATGGAACTGTGGGTGGTTAATTGACAATCAGATCATTGGCGATTGGTTGGCACATGCGGTGATGCACGTTAAGTTTGGAGCAGGTGAGAGACAATTAAGTGTGATGGGTCGGGTTTTTATTTTTGGGTTATTGGACTTATTTGGGTTAGGACTATTTGGTTTATTTAGTTTAGATTGTGGACTTACTACATTAGGAAATCTGGATTGTGGTTTATTAACTAAAGATCTGAGTTTAAAATAGCGGCAGAAAAAATCTTTGACAACATCTGAACTCACTTTTTTTTTGGAAATAATGGAAAAAAAAAATTTACTACTGATATACAGGTGAACAATTCTGACTATTCAAAAAAAAAATTATTTATTTATTTCTTGATTGTTACAAACTTCTAAACAGAAAAAATACAACTGCTGTTGAGACAACTTTTGGCCACTACTGGCCCATTTTCTTCTAGTTTAAAGTGAGTTTTCACTATTTGGATGAAAGGGAATTCGTTGGTGGTTATGGTTTGGTTGTTGAAGGTTGAAATAGTTGGTTAGACTATGGAGATCAAATTTGTTGGTCGAAGAAAATGATCTAAGTTTTGATGCCAAATTGATGCAGGATGTGAAGAACAATTACAGGAGAATGAAAAAGAGAAGAGCGATGACAGAAGAAATGAGGACAAACAGAAAAGATTATGAAGAGACAAAATCAATTTTTATTCATTTCAAGGTTGTTTTATTAATGCTAAAGCTCCATTTATATAGGGTTTCAAATATCATATTCTAATGTTGTTTTACTACAATGCAAACCTTCTAAATTCATTTTGGAGCATGCACTGATTGTAACATGCTACGCATTAAATCGTGTCCCATCTAAGTTGTTGACAAAATTTTATATGAGTTGTGAAAATTGCAGAAGGTTTAACTTGTCTCATATTAAAGTTTGGGCTATAACGCTTATATAAAGCATAATGAATCGGATAAGGTCGGTTTTAAATTTGATAAATACAAATTTATAGGATATTCTAAAGAGACAATTGGATATCAATTTTATAATCCAATTGAAAAAAATATTCATCTTAAGACATGTTATATTCTTAGAGAAAGAATTCATTCTAGGAGAAGATAGTGAGAGCAAATTAGAAATTAAAGAAGTTCAAGACTCCATGGATAAAATTGACTAATTAGATGAATTTGAGTATCATCACATACCTACTAAGGGACAAACTATTGATCAGGACATAGAGATTCCCAAGAACAATCCAACTCAGTGTAAATTTATTAGGATCAACCTCCTAAAAGGAACAAATTCACAATTACTAATTATATATTACTAATTGAGGATGATGAACCTACTAATTACGCAGAAACAAGGTCAAGTGTTGACACTAAAAAAATGACAAGAGGCTATGAAATTCGCGGCAAAACTTCATGTATGTAACTAAGATTTAGACCTTGATCGATCCGCTTGAAGAGCTAAGACCTACAGATTGTAAACAAGTTTACAAAAAAAAAGGACGACATGGATGGGAACATGTATGCATACAAAGCAAGGTTGGTAGCTAAATGTTACAAATAAAGATAAGAATTGACTTTGATGAAATCTTTTCGCCTTGTAACCATGCTAAATCTAATCGAATTTTGTTTACAATATCTGCCTATTATGATTATGAGAATGACAAATAGATGTTAAAACTACTTTCTTTAAAGAGAACTTGCAAGAGGAAGTGTGCGCGACACAACCCTAAGATTTTGAATCCAAAGATGCTAATAAGGTACGAAAACTTGATATTCCATATATAGATTGAAGCAGGTCTCTAGGGACTGGAATATTCTCTTTGATGAGACAAACAAAAAGCTTGATTTTATCAAAAATGAAGAAAAACTATGTGTTTACAAGAAGACAAGTGGGAACGTTGTCATGCTCCTAATATTATATGTAGATGACATATTATTCACGGTAAACTGCATCCGTATGCTTTAATCATGAAATAATGGTTGTCAAATGATTTTCTTCATGAAAGATATGAAGAAAACAACTTGATTTATAGAATAGATTTAAAAGATTGCTTGACCCATCCCAATCTATATAGATAAAATTTTAAGAAAATTTTATATGGAGAAAATGAAATGAAAGTTCTTTGATATATTGATGCTAACTTTCTGTTAGACTAGGACGATAACAAGTCTCAACCATGATATATATTTACTCTTAATAATAGAGCAATCTGTTGGAAAGATTCCAAACATGAAATAATCACTGATTCAATAATAAAAGCTTAATACATTACTATTTCAGAGGCAGCAAAAGTTGTGGTCTGGGACAAGAACTTCATTAATAAATTTGTAGTAATTTTTAACATTGTTAATCCCATATCGTTAAATTGTGATAAAAATGGAACCATCATGCAAGCAAATGAACTAAGGTCTCATTGATGATCCAAACATGTATTCCCACAATTGATAATACTACAAATCTACTATCAAAGAATTGTCATAGCAAAAAAATGATTGTCATTTAGATTCTTATGATACATAAGTGACTGATTATATTGTAGGTGAAAGTTTGGAAGTATTATGCTCTATGTCGAATCGATTTAGGTTATAAACACTTTTAATATGATTAATTTATTTATTTGTTGAGACTTGATTATATTGTAGGTGAAAGTTTGGAAGTATTATTCCCTATGTCAAATCGATTTAGGTTGTAAACATTTTTAATATGATTAATTTATTTATTTTATGGCAAGATCTATTATTTATTTGAATTACTATTCTAACAAATTTTGTTATCGGAGTCTGTAGAATCAAGTCTTAGTAACTTGTAATAAAAAGGAGTTGTGATAGTGAGAAACAAATTATATATAGTTGAATCTTAAGTTATCCGTTTTAGTACGTAATAACGAGATATAGACATCGTTATTATAGATAAATTATCAAGTGTGATATTTCTTACTTGTGAAGTGAGTACCTAATTTCACAAGGTAAAATGTAGTGATATTTGAATGCCATGTGAATGTTTTGTTATAAGAGACCCACCAAAGAGATTCCACACAAATTACTATCAAAGTGTCAATGGTTAACCTTTAACGTTTGGTAGTGAATGCAGTTCTTCGACTTGAAGTCATCATAGTATCTTATATGAGGTCAATCATATTCGATGATGTTCGATGTTACTCTACCAAGAGTCGCTAATATAGCATTTTTCGGGTATGTTAAAAAATCATATAAAGATTGTGAATAATCAATAGAAGATTCATCATTCTTTGATAGTAAGAGATTATGATCTACGTTTTATTCGGTTAAGTTGATAATAAAAATCCTTGGCCATTGTGTGCTTATAACTCAAAAAAGTTTTTGACTTATATTGACTTAAGAGTAGGATGAAAGATATTGTAATACTCCGAAATTTTATGCTGATTTAAATTTCTTTAAGATGGCGATTTAACTTTCAATACTATTTTTGGCCATAAGAAAAGGGGACACCACTTTTGTAGTGGTTAATGTTAGAGATAGCTAATGACTACAAGCATGAGGTGTTAAATGTTGCGTATACATGATATGATCGATAATCAAGATCGACAAACTTTCATATTTCGTAATGGATCATATAATATTGTCGAATGGATTATAGTTACATGGTGAAAGAATAAGTTTGGTTTTGTCATATCACGTAACATTTTCTATCACATGCATTGTCTTGATATATTACTAGTGTCAATTTGGGACGATAGATGTGAATTAATGATAAATGGGATATTTTAACCTATTGATTCTGATTAAATCAAAATAACATATCGTTAGGTATCATGATCGGGGAACCTAATGGTTCGTATATAAAAAGGAAAATAGAAAAATGATGCACTGATTAATTAATTGATTAGTGTTGGACATTTGTATAATTATTAGGTTTCTTCTTAATAGGCTCAAGTTAATTAATTGAAATTAATTTGACCAAGTTTAATGGCTGGGCCAAGCCGACTTGAACTTCTATTAATAAAATATTAAAGTTTGAGAAATTAATAACGTACACTCATAGTCTTGCTAGCATAAGATAAGAAAATCATTTTCTGTTGTGTGGATTACAATTGAAGATTAGATAATTAGACAATTGTGATGTACAGATTGTGATTGTACATGTTTCATTATTGTCAAAGAACTTCGCAGAATTAATTAAAGGTATAGTTCTTAGCAGAATTTCTATCCAAATACAAAGAATAATGTTGGTGAAAATTGAAATAATTTTAAATTTCGCTGTGCATGTATAAGTAAATTCCCAATAATAATAACTAATCAAAAAGACAGTATCTATCTCAACCATTTGCATATGATCACAATATACGAGCTGGAATTTTAATAATTTTTTTCAATTATCAGGAATACCGAAGGAATCAAAAGAAAAGACTGAAAGCGATGCAAATGAAAGCTGCATAAGTTGAGATCAATGGTGTTGCTGAGAGTTGGAAAAAAATGGTGACTCGTGGCCTTTCCAATCCTTAATTTAAGGCGAAAAACTTATATGAGTACTCTTCAAGGTAACTGACTTTTATACGTGATTATATGTTAGGTCGCCCTGGAGTATGGTATTTTTTTCTCAAATGAAGGCTAAATCATTTATATGATATTATCCAATATGATCATATACTTCATACCAAGCATGTGCAAATTTTTGTTTTTATGAGCACCAATGCACTATCACTTGACAATGACTGTTAAATAGTGACCTAAATTCCATCTTATATTGATGGATTGGTTGAAAGAGCTTCTGAAGACGTTAAAATATGGAATTAAAGTGTTTAGGGACAAAGATGGGGCCCAAGTGCCCAATTCGGGTGCCTAGGCACCAACCGGGTTGAGAATCATTTTTGGAATAGAGATTCAGCGTATAAGGATTCAGAGCGTGCCACACTGCTTGCCTGCTGTGAGGTTGATCGTTCGAGCATCACTACCCATTTGCTAGGCACAAGCTTGGCCACTTGAGTGGCCGTGTTGTCCAGGTAGATTTTGTTTGCTATTTTTGACATATTTTTTGATACTCTATCCATTCAAAACATATTCTTTTTGGTTGTGTTTATACTCCATGTAATTTTTACTTTATATTACATTAGATAAAAATTAGACAACATTGTAAACACAAAATCATTGTACTTTTTCTGCTTGTCTGCCAACTTTGTATGTTTTTATGATGTGATTGCTACTTCATATTTTGCCATATATCTCGCCTATTTCTAATAGATGGTATTAGAACCAAGTTTTTCATTTTTAGTGAGTTTTGATTTTTTTATGACAACCATGAAATATGATATTTCGCTTTTGGATCACAATACAAGATTTTCGTTACGGCATGTAAAGATGGGAGCAGTGCTTGTACAAATGGATATGAATGATGTTTTATCGAGATTCGACAAGATGCTCACAACTTGGATGCTAGAGGAGAAGCAACGTAAGGATCAAAAGGCCTACAGATTTATCTTCAGCTTTCAAATAATAGTGTTCAGGACGTTTTAAAGGAAAAAATCGCTACTACATTTAGGTTGAAGTTAGAGAAATTATACATAACGAAGAGTCTAACTAGCAAATTGCATTTGAAACAGCGTTTTTGTATTCTCATCATATGACAGAAGGTACATCACTTGTAGATCACCTAATCGTTTTTAAGGAAATTTTCGTTAATTTGGAAACCTTGAAGGTTAAATATGATGAATAAGATTTAAGGTTGGTTTTATTGTATCCCCGCAGTATATATGTCTTTTAAAGACATGATCTTATACAATCGTAATATTCTCATGGTTGAAGATGTGATGCTATTTTCAAAGAAGTAGAAGAAACATCTTATCAGATTTGAAGCTCATGGAGATTATCTTGTTGTCGATGGTGGTCACGTAAAGGGCATATCGAGGTCTAATGATAGTACTAAAATTTATATCCATTGCAAGATGAAAGGGCATATAAAGAATGACTGTAATAAGTTGCAGAACAAAAAAAAAAAAATTAGTTACTGCAATTCTAAAAGGAAAAACAACCATAAGGTGAAACTTATATATCATAGGATTACTAAAGTAATGGAGAATTTTTTATTTTTTTGTTCTTTTTTTTTTTATACGGAGACTCCAAATTTGACGAGAAATTTATTTTATTTTATTATGTTTTTTTTTATGGTGACTCCAAATTTGACAAGGACTGAATTCTTGATACTGCTTTCACTTTTCATATGTGTCCCAATTGGGATTTGTTTTCAACATATGAAGTAGTTTAAAATGGTATCATAGTAATGGGTGACATGCGCCTTGTGCGATAGCAAGTATTAGAAAGGAAAAATTAAAATATTTGATGGGACATTCAGAATACTTAATGATGTGAGATATGTTCCAGATTTAAAGAGAAATTTACAAGTATATTGGTAAAGATGGAGTCTTGAATGTTAGTAAAAGTGCTCATGTTGTGTTGAAGGGACAAATGATGTCCTAACTATATTTTTTGCAGGGTTCTACGAAAACTTTGGATACTAATCAATAGAAATTAACTACTTAGATGGATATTTAGTTTGGTAGAGTACCATTGGGGTCTGATTTAGGGTCTACATTAAAAAATATTTCTCAATAGAGTTCAGAAGTTATAGGCAATTCCACTTTACCACCATCACCAGCGGTGCCATAGTATTCAAAAGACAGCCCCAAAAGAAATATCAAGCCTCCGCAAAGATACAAGAAAGCTGATTTAGTTGCTCATGCTTTAAATGTGGTTGAAGGTATTGAGTCTAGTGAAGAACATTCTACAGAAGCAATTAGTTTGATAATTCTGTTATAGGGATCGTTTCTGTCCTCGTTTAGTAATTATGGAGTTATTTGTGATTTGTTGCTCGTGGTGATAATTCGAGCAATTTTGGCACCCAAGATAATTTTGCTGAGCATTGCTTTGATTCAGTTGATATTCAAATTGCCCTAGTTGAATTTTGTGGAAGAGGTGGATAATTTGTTTGATGTTTTCCTTGAAAAATTAAGTTTTATTCATCGTAGTGAAATTTATCTTTAGGTAGAGAATCTTTGAAATTTAATCATTGCATTGAAATTTGTGTCAATGTGGAGATTTATTAAAGAGTGACCCAAATTCCATTTTGTATTGATGGATTGGTTGAAAGGGTTTTGAAGAAGTCAAAGATATGGAATTAAGGAGTTTGGGGTAGAGAAGCACTTATGTGCCATTTGAAGTGTTGCTAGGAGTTTCGCCTGCCACGAGGTTTGCCCTCAAACGTCGCTTGCCAGTCATTAGGCACGAGCCTGGCCGCTCAAGCGGTCGTGTTATCTGGGCAGGTTTTATTCGAGATTTTTGACACATTTTTTTACACTCTTTACATCTAAACATATTCTTTTGGGGTTGTATAGATACTCTCTGTGATTTTGGCTTTATATAACAGTAGAGACAAGTTAGGCAACATTGTAAACACTAAATCATTTTATTATTTCTCCATATTTTAGTGGACTCCTATTCTACCAATTTATTGTATTCTTGTATTGAGATTGTTACTGTATATTTTGCCATATATCTTGCCTATTTTTAACAATGATGATATTATTTGTTAAATGCTGATTAATAGGAACAAGGCATCGACAATCACCCCTTCAACTTATCAAGATCAAACTATTAACCCCCAAGTTAGAGGATATTCCAATCACCAGAAGCCCATATCAATTATGGTCCTCTCAAGCGCCCATCAGCTAGTCATTCGAGTAATCTCCTAGTAAATCCTTCGAGCACTTGGGGTGGATCTATTGGTGCTTATAATTATAGTTATCTGTCTAATTTGTCAAGTGACAGTAACTTCACCAACTTGGACTTTCGATTGGGTCGTACTCCAAATTTTAGTCACGATTGAGGGCCGAGGTTAAAGGAATGTCAATCATTCTCGTGGTTCAGGACATGGAAGGAGCCCATATATTGACCATGGTTGATCATCAGGTAATAGCAGCAATCCTAGCTCTTGCTTTCGTGGTCTTTTCTTAGCAGGACCAAGGCCAGATCTCCACTACAAACATGAAATGTTTGTAGCTCCATGGAAGCAGTTGAACCTCGTTATCCGAAAGAGTCAAGTCATTTCTTCAAGAGTTTTGATACCCAAAATTTCGAGAAATCCCTACTTCCAAGGACCATTATCACAAAAAGAAAATTGGAGTTTAATAAGAAGCTTCACATAAATTAAGTTCTCAAACGCTAATGGAAGAGACAAGTAAGACTGAGGCTCTTTGTAGTTTCTAAATATGTTGTAATGTTGTAACAGCAATTCAGACAAGTCGAGCTCTTTAAAAATAAAGTACTTCTAATGTCTATTATGCACACGAAAGTTTGAGCAGGCCTTTTTTGAATTATTTTTGCTACTAAATTGATTGGCTTCCTTGATGTAATTATGTTGAAAGTGTTTCTGACTGCAAATTTCTTCTGGGTTTGTATTCTTCGACAGTCGTTGTTCATTGAGTTCTTGAATATTTTCTACACTTTTAAAATTTTGAATTAATGACTCTATTCACTAACTAGCTAGGGCATGTTTAGTACATAGTTATGGAGTATGACTGATAAATTCTTCTACGGACCCATATGACTGATAAATTCTTCTACGAACCCATAATGTTTATGAGTTTCTTTTGCAAGATTCAGAAAGCAAGTTAATGGGGGGTAAGGTTCATGTTGAGAGTGGTCCAAGTTTTTTTTCTAGATCATGGACCCTTGATGATCTTTATGAGTTTCTTTCTTTGATCGTTTCAATCGACGAGTTAATACTGCTTCAGTATTAATGTTCTTCGTAACAAATTGAAGAAGATTATTGAGTCACAACAGAGGATGATGTATTTCACGACTAAAAGATGTTCTGCAATGAATTGTTACACAGTTTTAAGTTTAGTGTCAAAATTTTGTGTCGAGGAGTGTTCACTTGCAATGAAGAAAATATCTCATCATTTTAGGATTCTTACAGACACCTTTTTCTTTTTATTGTGTTGGTGTAAAAGTTCGACTGAACCTTTTTTCTTGAGTATCTACAAAAAATACCAAATTAAAAAGTTTTGCCACCTCTGCGAGGGATGGGTGCGTGGTAACATAAAATAAACTTCTAAATTTTCAAAATAGAAACTCTTTAAATTTTCAAGGGAATAATCATTTCTTGGTTGGCATAAGAGGATGTCTTATCACTTGTGCACCGAAAGTGCTTATTTCGCCTTACCTTAATAGGGGCTGATGCTACCAAAAAATGTCACCTGAAAGATCTCGAACTTGATGATCCAACTTCACTTTGATGAATACGACCGGTTTGTGATTACCTGCAACAAAGGCAATGAGGTGTGTGCTCGTCGCCCCTCCGATGCTTAAGTCAGATAGGGAATTTAGTGCGTGAGACTATAAATTGAAGATAATGAAAAACGTACCTTTGTGTTGAGCTTTGGCCAAGTATTTATAGGTGTTGGTGGGGGAGCTGTAGAAGGATTCTATTATTGAAAGAGTCCTTTCCCCCTTAGGATTAGGTGTTGGAGTGTGATTAGAAGTATTCTGTTAGAGTTCTAATCAGGGGAGGAGTAGACTTAGGTGGAGTCTATTTCTTTTGGAGATTAAGTCGGCGGGCAGCATCGGGAAAGAAATAGCCCGACCTGGGGGGTAAACCCCGACCTTAAATAGCTCAACTCACCAAGATCAACTCGGGGGTAGGTCGAGGTCGATCATGATACACGGACTCAAGGAGAGTTCGGGGTTACCAATCCCAGAATCATCATAGGCCTCCGTGCATCTGAGTTGTAGATCGTGAAGGGCAAACGATCTTATATTGAGATGCAAAAAGGATGTCGTGGCCTGATATCGACCTCGACACCTGTCAATTACCTTTTGGACATATACAATGTCACGTGTCTGTCATGTGGCTGGTTGTCAGAGCTCGAACTTAGATCTTTGCCACGTGTCCTTTTTAAGGGTTTTAGATTAAGTGACTGTTGGTTTGCCCATGACCCCTATAAATACCCCACTATTCATTTTCACTTTTTCACTTTTTACTCTCCACTCTCTGTAAAAGAAGCTCGAGTTCGGGGATAGTGGGTTGTGAGCGATCTCCATTAAGGTAAGAGTTCGAGCCTTTAAGTTGTTAATTATTTGAGTAGAGTAATGTCGAGTAGTAGCAGTAGTGGTAGTGGTAGTAGTAGCAGTAGGGGGTCGAGTAATAGTGACAGTAGTAGGCTTTCTAAGAGTTCGGGGGATAATGAGAACCCTACTGCCCCTAGTATAGCTGTCGAGGCTCCGGGTGATCAAGGTCGAGATCTTGTCACCCTGGCCTTCCCTGTTAGCTCGAACTCTCCAGGAGAGGCATTGACTTACCCAAAGAACCCGACCATTTATAAAGAACATGTAATTATTAAGATAGCTAGAGAGTTCGGGGTGATGCCCATTTGTGATGTTAGGGTTCCTGAAAATACCGAAGGTATATTAGGAGCTCGAGAGGGGGAGATGACGTTTTTTAGGGATGCCCTTAAGGCTGGGATGCGGTGGCCTCTTCACCCCTTTTTTATCCACTTCCTGACTTCGTTCTACATGTGTCCGGGTCAGTTAGCTCCTAACGCTTGGAGGCTTTTGGTCTACTTCTTTATATTATGTAGATGCCTCGATATCAAGCCTAGGGTCGACCTTCTGAGGATGGTGTATGATATGAAGTATTCGCCGGGGTTCAATTGTTTTGTTTATTTGTCAACAAAGGGGGGTTTTAGAACGCCTGATACCCCGAGCTCTCTTCGGGGTTGGAAGGAGAGATTTTTCTTGTGTAAAGCCCCAAGATCTCGATCATCCCTTTAGCCCGAGATGGGAGATCCCTAGTAAGGATCGGTTTAATGAGGGTTAGGTGTATTTTGAGGTTCTAGAGAGGGACAGATTAAGGTTAGTTAACCACGACCCTTTGGCAGAGAAGATTGATTATTTGCTCGAGGATGACACCCTCAACCTTGCAAATGTAAAAGGCCTCGAGGGTATGTTTTTTACTTTTTAAGTTCTATCATTGTATTCATTACATCGAGTTCGTGCTAATGTCTTCTGATTTGTTTCTTCTAGATCTTGAGATGTCTTTTGATCCGTCTAAACTGTTGGCCAATGTCCACTATAAGGCCAAGGGGCCGATGTCCAAAGCCCCGGCCTCAAAAAAGGAAAAGAAGAGGGCCAGGCACGCTGACGTTAGGGTTCCTGAGGTTCCTCTTGAGAGCTCGATGCCTCCTAGAGGTCAACCCTCGACGTCAAGGAGCCCGACCTCAATGCCTCGTCCGAAGACGAAATATGAAGATCGAGCTCGGGGCTGTTATGGCGTTGCGAATTCAGGCTTCGAGCCTATCTCAAATAGTGCCCTCGAGGAATACACAGAGTGTGTCCTGGTGAAGGACCTTGTTGAAAGGTTCGAGAAGGAGGTCAATATCAATGAAGGGGTCAAGACACTGGAGGCTTTGACCTTAAGGGTAAGATACCAACCTTAACTGTATTTTTATTTTTAACCTTCTTTGATTGAACTGACTTCGAATTTTCTTTCTTTCTTTGTGCAAACGCTGAGCGTGGCTCGGGGTCTTACCTTAAATGGCATCAATAGCTCGAACGAAATGGACGAGGTATTAAAGGAAAAGGAGCGAGCTGAAAAGCGAGCTCTTGACTTGGAAAAAGCTCTCAAGACTACTGAGGCTAACCTCAAGAAGTCCCGAGAGGAGCTGGAGGCATCCAGGGCTGAGGTCGAGGAAGTTAAGCTCGAGCTTCTCCAGTCCCAGAGGAGTTTCGGCGAAGAGCTCGCGAAGGCTCGTGAGGAGGCTCGAGCTCAGGCTGTCGAAAACTTCAAGAAGTCCGACGATTTTGGGACCCTGCTGGGACAATACGGGTCGGGCTCTTACCATTACGGGCTTCACCTTGCCCGCTCTTATCTTCGCACGAAGATGCCTGAGGACTTGAAGTCCCTCGTCGAGGACTTGAAGACGGTGAACGAGCTCGCAGGAGAGCTCGAACTTTCGGCTTCTGAGGTCGAGGACGATGATGAAGATGATGATGAATGTGATGGAGATGACGCCGGGGTTGGTGATCAAGGGGATGAAGTCAAGGTTGTAGATATTGATTAGGTTTTTTTAAAATTTTTTGTAATGTTTCCTGAACTGGGCTGATACTTTTGCTATTTTATTGATCAATGTTCGAGCACTTGTTTTTTGATTTAATGATTAATGTTCGTGCACTTTACTTTATTGAATGTTCGTGCATACTACATTTTGATTTAATGATTAATGTTCGTGCACTTTACTTTATTGAATGTTCGTGCATACTACGTTTTGATTTAATGATTGATTAATGTTCGTGCACTTGATGGATGTTCGTGCACATATGTTGAACGTCAAGCATGCACGAGCTTGATCCTTGATGTTGTCATTAGACCCATAGGTCGAACCAGATGATGAGTTCGAGCTTTTTAGTTTGCAATAACTAGGGCCTTTTCTAGCTCGGGGTATTTTGCGACACGGGGTTAAATTCGATCAACACTTCGACCTTAAACACCAGGCATGTCTCAGCTCGATTGTTGATGTAGTTGTTGATGTCGAACTTTGGGGCCTAAAAGTCAGTTCAGATGATGAGTTCTAGGTCGTGTCTGACTTTTGTCATGTCAACTTGCCCGACCCCGAACTTATCCATTACTGACATTAGATGAGAAGAAGTTCGGGGTTAGTGACCTCGAGCTACAGTATGCCCGTATGTCATCACGCTAGAGTTTAGTTGCATGCCCGAAGCACGTCATTACACTAATGTTAAAGTGGTTGCATGCCCGAAGCACGTCATTATGCCAAAGTTATTAGTTGCATGCTCGTAGCACGTCATTACACTAATGTTAAAGTGGCTACATGCCCGAAGCACGTCATTATGTCAAAGTTATTAGTTGCATGCCCGTAGCACGTCATTACACTAATGTTAAAGTGGTTGCATGCCCAAAGCACGTCATTATGCCAAAGTTACTAGTTGCATGCCCGTAGCACATCATTACACTAATGTTAAAGTGGCTGCATGCCCGAAGCACGTCATTATGCCAAGGTTTAAGTAATGCTAGGAAAAGAAAACTTTAAATATTATTAGGTGCTCAAGGGTTCATAGCCCCGAGCTACTTGAAAGCAAAAAAGGCGGGCGTGCAAGCCCTTGTGTGATGCTATTGCTATTCTACTTGTAATATATTTTTAGGTTATCCACGTTCCAAGGCCTTGGGAGTGGATTTCCTGAAGTATCTCTAAGGCTGTATGCTCCTCTTTTGATCCTTCGTATGACTTCGAATGGCCCTTCCCACACTGGTCCAAGTTTACCTGGAGGGTGTCCAGCAGCCTCTGCTTTTCTTAGAACCAAATCGCCACTCTTAAATTCTCGGGTCTTGACTTTGTTGTTGAAATACTTTGTCGTTTTACTTTGGTAACTAGCAGTTCTTAGTGAAGCTTGCTCTCTTACTTCTTCCAGCAAGTCAAGATGTTCGGTTGTTCGGTCTTCCACGCCGGGTTCCACCCTTCTTAAAGTGGGGAGACTGACTTCGATGGGGATAGTGGCCTCCAAGCCAAAAGCTAACATGAAGGGAGTCTTGCCTGTTGCTGTCTTATGAGAAGTTCTATATGCCCATAATATAGAGGGCAACTCATCGGGCCAGTCACCCCTTGCATTTCCAATTCTGGTGCGAAGGTCCTGAAGTATGATTCTATTTGTCACCTAATCGAGGCCATTGCTTTGAGGGTGCAATACTGACGTCAGTCGATGGTCGATACCGAGATTGACACAAAAGTTTCTGAATTGTGAATTGTCGAACTGCCTTCCATTGTCTGTTATAAGTACTTTGGGTATTCCGAACCTATATACAATAGACTTCCATATAAATGATCTGAGCTTAGCCTCTGATATTTTTGCTAGGGGTTCGGCTTCTACCCACTTTGTGAAGTATTCAACTGCTACCACAACAAATTTTAATTGTCCTCGGGCCATGGGGAAAGGACCAAGAATGTCGACTCCCCATTGTTCAAATGGTGTTGAATAATGGATAGAGGTCAACTCTTCTGCAGGGGCATGTATAGCATTACCAAACCTCTGACATTTGTCGCATCTTTTGACGTATTCAGCTGCATCTTTTTTCATAGTTGGCCAGTAGTATCCATGCCTTATTAATTTGTAGGCAAGGGCCTGGCTCCCTGGTGATTTCCGCATACTCCCTCGTGAACCTCAGTCAGGGCTTGGAGAGATTCGGAAGGCTTAAGGCATCTCAGATAGGGGAGCGTGAGGCTTCATCGAAACAGTACCCCTCTGATCATGCAATACCTAGCAGCTTGGGCTCGAATACTTCTTGCGGCTCGAGGGTCAGAAGGTAGGTCTCCATTACTTATATACTCAACTATTGGATCAATACAGGAGGGCTCATGGTCAATGTCCATGACGCTCGGCTTCGTGTTTATGCTAGGCTCTGTGACAATCTTGATGTGCATTGTTCTGTCGAGTCCATCTATCCTCATGAAAACAAGTCTAGATAGTGCATCAGTTTTGGAGTTATCTGCCCTTGCTATTTTCAATATTTCTCAACTTGTGAACTGCCTTTGAAGGTCGTGCACTTTTAGACAGTATGAGCTCATCTTTTCATGTTTTCTTTCAAAGGATCCTTCAATCTGTCCAACAACGAGCTGTGAGTCGCTGAAGACTCTGATGTGCTCTAATTTCAAATTCCTGGCAAGTTCCAAAGCAATGACCACAGCTTCATATTCCGCTTCGTTGTTGGTTGCTTCAAACTCAAACCTACGCGGACATTGAACTTCAGTGGTTTTGTCCAGGCTGATGATGATTATCCCGGCCCCCGAGCCCAAGCTATTTGATGCACCGTCAACAAATATCTCCCAGGTTTTTGAGGTCGTGCTCGGGTTTACTTCTGGCCTTCTGTCTTTGGAGTGAGTTCAGCTATGAAGTCGGCCAGTGCCTGCGCATTGATGGAAGGTCGAGGCTTGAATTCTATGTCGAACTCGCCAAGCTCGATC
The DNA here is from genome assembly GCF_002742605.1 of Olea europaea var. sylvestris. Lineage (NCBI taxonomy): Eukaryota > Viridiplantae > Streptophyta > Magnoliopsida > Lamiales > Oleaceae > Olea > Olea europaea. The sequence continues at coordinate 2,916,264 of NC_036240.1, forward strand.
GGCCATTTTAATAGCCTTCCTGAGACATCTGGTCTCTGAAGTATGTGCATAAGTGGTTGATTGGTGAGAACTATTACAGGGTGAGATTGGAAATATTGTCGTAACTTTCTAGCAGTTACTATCAAAGCAAGAGCTAACTGTTCCGCAAGATTATACCGAGTTTCTGTGTCAAGAAGTACTTTACTGACATAGTAGATGGGTTGTTGCACCTATCCTTTTTCCTTTACTAGTACCCCACTTACGGCATTTTGAGAAACAACCAAGTAAAGGAACAAAGTATCACCAGGCTCTGGTTTGGCAAGAACCGGAGGTACAACTAAAGTTTGCTTAAGTTGTTGGAAGGCTAGATCGCACTCGTCATTCCATTCAAAACTTCTGTGGCCCCTTAGAACTTTGAAAAAAGGGAAACATTTATCTGCTGCCCGAGAGACAAATCTGTTCAATGCTGCTACCCGACCTGTAAGCTTTTGGATGTCCTTTTTGCTCTTTGGGGCTTCCATAGATATCAGGGCTTGGATCTTGTCAGGGTTGGCTTCTATTCCTCTATTTGTGATCATGAAACCTAGAAACTTTCCTGATGCTACCCTAAAGGCACATTTTGTTGGGTTGAGCTTCATATTGTATTTTCGTAGCGTGGAAAACACTACTTCAAGATCGGTGATATGATCATCCACCTGTTTACTTTTGACCACCATGTCATTTACGTAAGCCTCAATGGTTTTCCCAATAAAATCAGCAAAGACCTTGTTGATTAGCCTCTGATATGTAGCCCCTGCGTTCTTTAAGCCGAATGCATGGCCTTATAACAGTAGATGGCGGAGTCTGCCATGAATGAGGTCTTCTCTTGATCTTCTACGGCCATTGGTGTTTGGTGGTACCCTGAGAATGCGTCCAAAAAGCTGTACAATTTGTGACCCGAAGTGCTGTCAACGAGACTGTCAATCCGAGATAGGGGATAGCTATCTTTCGGACATGCTTTGTTCAAATCAGTGAAGTCAATGCAAACTCGCCACTTTCCATTGGCCTTTTTTACGAGAACTACATTGGCGAGCCAGTCAGGATATTGTACTTCTCGGATGAATTGTGCATTGAGCAGCTTGGCAATCTCTTCTCGTATGACTTCGCGCCGTTCAGGCGCAAACTGTCTTTTCCTTTGTTTGACAGGTTTGGCTCCTAGGTTTACATTGAGCCGGTGTACGGCAACCTCGGGGTCAATTCCGGGCATGTCTTCAACTGTCCATGCGAATACGTCTTGGTTCTGGGAGAGACAACTTATGAGTTTGGCCATGATGGTTGAATCAAGATCACGCCCTACTGTCACCTTCCTACCAGGCACGAGCTCGACCTCGACCAGCTCCTCTACCGGGACAAGTCTCCCACGATTTTCAAGCTCGAGCTCTGTAAGCTGCATGACGTCGCCCTTTATTTTTCGGACACTGGTCACATAACACTGGCGAGCCATGGTTTGGCTTCCTCGGACGACTCCAACTCCACTATATGTGGGGAACTTCATCGCCAGGTGAAAATTTGAGATAATAGCTCTGATTTTATTTAGCAACGGTCTTCCCAGAATGGCGTTATAGGCCATCGGAGTTCGGACAACTTCGAAAGTTACTATGTGGGTTACCTGCCGACCTTCAGATCCCAAAGTCATAGGTAATTCAACAATACCTTCAGGGGTGATGACCCCACCACCAAATCCTTGTAGGGGTGTTTTAACAAGCTTGAGTTGTTCCACTGAGATACCCATCTGAACTAAAGCTTCATGAGACAGTACATCAGCTGCACTTCCATTATCCACGAGAATTCTCTTGACCTCGAAGTTAGCTATGATGGCTGATATGACCAGGGCGTCATCATGGAGGAAGGATATTCCTTCCAAATCCTTGGACCTGAAGGTGATATCTTCCGTATGAGCAAGATCCATGCCAGGAGAGATTGGAAGCTATTTGGCGTACTTCTTACGTCCATTGTTGGTGTCTCCCCCTGAAGCTGTTCCTCCGATAATAACGTTAATAGTGCCAGCTGTTGGTAGTTCACTACTACGCCCCTCATGTATGTTATTCTGCTTGTTCCTCGGGCGTTTTTCATGGCTAGTGTAAGAGCCCAAAAAACCCCTCCTGATGAGGGCCTCAATTTGCTGCTTCAGAGCGAAACACCCCTCAGTGGTATGTCCGTGGTCTCGGTGGAAGTCACAGTACTTGGTCCTGTCTCTGTTTTCAGGTAATGATCGCATTCTGGGAGGCCACTTAAGCTCTTTGAGGTCCTTGATCTCCATCAGGATGTTGGACCTTGATGTATTCAGGGGAGTAAAAGTTTCCTGTCGGGGGTTTTGTTTTTGCTTGACCCGAGGATTATCGTCTCGTTGATTGTGTTCACGCGGTCTCTTATTGTCTGGCCTTAGCGAAGGTGAGACATCCTTTCTTGGGGTTAGAGTTTCTTCCATATTGATGTATTTCTTAGCTCGAGTTAGGAGGTCAGTTACTGACTTCGGGGGGGTTTCGACAAAGACATTTTGAATGCTTCACATCTTATAGCGTATGTCAAAGCTGAGACCGCAGCTATAATATGTAGATCGGGAATCTAAAGTCTTTCTTTATTGAATCTGGTCATGAAATTGCGTAATGTTTCATTGGGTCCCTGGCGCATCTGCATAAGTGATGCCGCTGTTTTCCTAATTCTCTTGCTGCTTGCGAAGAAAGCAGAGAATTTATCGGCCAAGTCTGCGAATGAGGCGATAGAATTTGGCTCTAATGTGGAGAACCAATCTCTAGCTGCGCTTGTAAGAGTTTGAGGGAAGGCTTTGCACATTACAGCGTCAGGTGCGACTTGTAGGTTCATAATATCGGTATATATATTGAGGTGGTTGATAGGGTCAGTGGTTCCATCATACTCCTTTATCCTGGGGTACTTGAACCTAAGGGGGTAGGATAGTACTTCAGGAGTAAAGGGGGTGCTAGGGGTAAAGCCTGTTGTCCCCTTTGATTTCTGTGCTAGGCTCGCGGCAATACCTTCTTGGATGATTCTGGCAAGCTCCCCTAATTCTATCGTTACTGCCCTTGATGTTGTGGTCATAGGAGGTACACCCGAGGTTCCAACACCATTATCAAGGATGTTTCGTGGAGCTCGAGCTTGAGCGGCTGCTATAAGATCGCCATCCGGTGTTGGTGTGTGTGATGGGTGTGAGTTTCTTTGGCTTAATAACTGACTCAATGTAGTAACTTGTTGGCGGAGCTCTTCAAAAGCTCCAGTGGTAATGACAGCTGGTGGCGGTGCTGCCATCTCTGATGATTCCTCTTGAGGGATAGGGTGATCTCCAGGGGGAGGATTTGGAGCGGATGAGCTTGCTGGTGGGAGACCCGATCGTGTATTCACCATGGCTTTTGGCAGCGCTTCCCACAGACGGCGCCAATGATGCTACCAAAAAATGTCACCTGAAAGATCTCGAACTTGATAGTCCAACTTCACTTTGATGAATACGATTGGTTTGTGATTACCTGCAACAAAGGCAATGAGGTGTGTGCTCGTCGCCCTTCCGATGCTTAAGTCAGATAGGGAATTTAGTGCGTGAGGCTATAAACTGAAGATAATGAAAAACGTACCTTTGTGTTGAGCTTTGGCCAAGTATTTATAGGTGTTGGTGGGGGAGCTGTAGAAGGATTCTATTATTGAAAGAGTCCTTTCCCCCTTAGGATTAGGTGTTGGAGTGTGATTAGAAGTATTCTGTTAGAGTTCTAATCAGGGGAGGAGTAGACTTAGGTGGGGTCTATTTTCTTTTGGAGATTAAGTCGGCGGGTAGCATCTGGAAAGAAATAGCCCGACCTGGGGGGTAAACCCCGACCTTAAATAGCCCAACTCACCAAGATCAACTCGGGGGTACTAGGTCGAGGTCGATCATGATACACGGACTCAAGGAGAGTTCGGGGTTACCAATCCCGGAATCATCAGGTGCAATGGACTTTTATTCCAGAGATGTAAAATACTTATTTAATAGAGTTCCACTTTGTGTATAAGGTAGGGGTTTCGACTACTCACAATAGGAGGGATGGGTGGGTACTTTTGGTTAATTTTTTATGAGTGATGTTATACGTATATCAAAATGTTCGTACTGGTATCCACCCTCCTACATTGAAGGGGACCCACTTCAAATAGCAGCCCCTCCATATGAGAGGGTGAGCACCGATATGAATACCGAATTATGTACTTAGTATATTCCATTTTTTTATACAAGCGGATCCTGCATGGGACCTACCTGAGGTGAGTAGTTGGTGTGCACGGGGATCCACCTAGTGTGAATAGTCAATGTAAACCCCTCCGGAGCTTACTTGGTGTGAGTAGTCGGTGTAAACCCCCACCTGTACACCAGGAATTATTCTATTTAACATTAGTCCATTAAATATGAGCCGTGCATTTATCTTGAGTCTAACATTACATTGAAATAGTAATGAGGCATGGTACGAGACTAGCCTATCTTATCTCCTGTTTTTGAGGTAAAATTGTGAAAGCTTGTTAGCTAATCTCAGATTTAGGGGGCCTAATGGACTCAACTTGAATGCCAACGGGCTTACAAGCTTGTTTCGAATAACAAGGCCTTACATGCTTGTCTTCGATGGAGCAAGAGCTAGCCAATAGGCCTTGAATTTACGAGGACTTAGAACTAAAACCTAAGAAAAGGGCCTTAGAGTTCGTCCTCGATAGACGAGGACAATAAAGCTAGCTTCAGAAATATGAGGAAACCAAGATTACAGAAAGTTTAAAGGTTGCTTAAAAGATATGTACTCTCCTTCAAGTTAAAGAGTGGAGAGTGAAAGAAAAATATTTTAATAATGCTGCCTTTGTGTAAACATTATTCCTTGTAGGAACTAGGAATGTCAACGAGCAGAGTTGAGCCAGCTCGTGAGTCGAAACTCAAGGTTAGGGCTCGGCTCGAGTAAAATAGTGCTAGCTTTTTTTTGGGCTCGAATTTTCTTTGCCAAGAAATTTAGGCTCAACTCTGGCAAGCTCTATTTTTTAAATTAGATTGTTGCCTTAAAAGGTAGCCGAGTGATGCCTACGCTACTGCCTTCTTTATTTTATTATTTTTTATGAACTCGAGCCGACGAGGTACACGAGCTGGCTCGAGCTCGGCTCGTCCCCCCAAAATGAGACTCGGCCAGAGCCTCGAGCTGGGTAGGCTCGAACTTCTTTTTGGACCAAGATGACGAGCTGAATTACCATCCCTTGTAGGAACACATGCGGTACAAATGAGACCAGCTTAAACTTCTTCACGAATAACATGGTAATAAATCATGATATGTTTAGGAGTAACTAATTCAGTTTCACTGGTGTTGTAACATCAGTGTAGGTGGCACTAAGTATCATTAAATGAAAAATACAAGTGCTTTTATGAAATACTAGGTTATGTGTAAAGTAGCTTTCTTATCACAAAATACATTAGTTGGTCGAGGACGAGAAATGTAATTTTTTTTTTTCTCCATCTTATAAATTTTTTTGTCTAATTATATTTCTCTGAACAAGGATCATGTGGACAAATTAAAGTAAATAGACTTCAATTTCCGATAGTGTTATCAGAGTGTTAGGTGATTCAGAGCCTTGAAGCACAAAAATATGTCAGGTGACGCAAAGAAATTTGATGGAAGAATCTAGTTTGGCTTGTGGCAAATTCAAGTCAATGGTGCTTTCATTCAGTTTGAACAGTAATTAATCTCTATTTCCAATTGTTTTCATATACCAAATTCATTGTCCTTTTCTTTTTATGAGAATGTATTCGATTTAGAAATCTCAAATCTAACTTGCATTAACAACAGGAAGAGCAAATTAATTTTAGCTCATATTTAAGATAAGGATCTCTATATCTTCGAGATTATCTTATGCGAATGCAATTGTTCTTGGACGGTGAACAAAACTTTGGTAGACCAGATGTGCAATGGAAGCAACGTACTGCAAAGTGTGATCTTGTACCAAAGAAAAGGGCTCGACACCTTTGAAAGCAGTCTTTACTTTATCGGTGAGAAACTGTCAAATTAACTCAGAAAAAATAAAGTAGCCACAACAATGAGGAATTTGTATCACATAATAATGGAAACAAATCCAGAATACGTTAAAATATGTAGGGAAATGCCTATCCCTTTAATTGTGGTCATAAACAATCCTGACTGTATAATATTTTTTCATGGGAAAAACTAAATTATGTAGATATTCTTCGAAATAGATCAACAATCTAATTTCTCAATCCCTCTTGTAGTAAAATAGTAAGCGGAGACATGTTCTAAAGAAAACATATATCGAAGAAATAAAGAAAAAAAAGTACATTTCAAACAGAAAAAAGCTTAGCTCCCACAGGGCGAGGGGTGCACTTAGCTATTAAAGGTTGAGCTTTAGGCATGGTTAGCCCCGTGCCTTCAGCCATGTCAACCAGCTCCTTCCCAACTCTTTCCCAATCAAAGCATTGGATAACTGATCCCAAACCCAGCCCGACCATGCGCACAGCTAAGCCTTCCCCAGGACATCCTCTCCTCCCAGAACCAAATGGCATCAATTTGAATCCATCTCTTGTTGCTTCAAGGCCTTCAAATCGTTCAGGCTTGAATTTTCTTGAATCATCCCAAATCTTGGGATCGTTTTGTATAGCCCACAAGTTCACTAGCAGCATAGTTCCTCCTGGTATGCGATATCCTCCGATAACACTATCTTCTGAAGACTCGTGAGGAATTAGCAGAGGGCCCGGAGGATACATTCGCAATGTCTCATTTATAATGCAGTGTAAATACGGAAGATTAGCCATGTCCGATTCATCTATTAAGCGCTCTGGTCCAACGTGATCATCGATTTCCTTTTGTGCCTTCTTCAAGACTTCTGGATTATTCAATAAAAGGGACAATGCCCATTCCATTGTTCCAGATGATGTATCTGTCCCTGCTGCCAACAAAACCTACAAGCCCAAATATTTGATCAAGAATTAGTGCTTTCAATGTCAACAAAACCTGCATGAAAAATGTTCAAATAACAAATAGCATTCATGATTCTTCAACTGATGGTCATACAAAACTGATCTTCTATTCATAATGAACTCATAATTCCAACGCTGACGTGGCAATGTGTGGAGTTGTCACGTCGACAGCGGGGGATAAAGCAAAAAAAAAAAAAAAGGACTTATTGTCTGGGTTTGATAGAGCCAAGCCTGTTGGCCGAGTTTTATTGTCTGGTTTTGATATAAAAATGATTTTTTTAGCATTGTCATGCTAGATTTAGACGTGCCACGGCCTGAGATTGACGCGTTTCTAATCTTTTACATTCTTTTTTTAAAATTTTTCAGAATGACTAGAAAATTCAAGATGTTACACGTTAGGCTCAAGTGAAGTTACTTTTATGTTATGCTTAACCACTTATGTTTGAATCAACGAGACTCACTTGAATCGCCAAAGTTGAATTTGGACTATTATACATTCTGTATTTGAAGTATTGGATCACAATTTGCAAATTTCCACTAAGAGATAATTTA
>NC_036240.1:2928761-2939697 GCF_002742605.1 Olea europaea var. sylvestris
TGTACTCCTCGACCATCTCAGTCTAGTTTTAGTCCACCATTCAGAATTCTCTATCTAAAAATTTAGTGGATGATGGTTCGTAAGGCCAAGGCCTCTTAATTTGACTTAAATTGAACCCTTAGTCAATACGTTTTCTTGCTAGAATTTTATTACCCAATTTCGATAATATTGTATGCAAAAAGTCTCCACTTGAAATGAATTTTAGTTCATTTTTGGCGCATCAAATTAGATTGCATAACAAATTTAATAAAGAAAAAATAGTAATAAATACTATTAGATACAGGGTATTACGTCGAATTAAGTTGGATAATATTATATAATTTTTTATTTAAAAAGTGCTACTAACTATATATTTTCTTATTTGATTTAGGCCCTGTTTGGTACCTATTTTTTTCAAAATGCATTTTTCTCTTTCTTCTTTTCAACCATACATTCTTTATTAAAATAATATTACACGTAAATCAAAAACTTTTTCTTATTTTTTAACCACACATTTCCCATTAATTTACTATTCAAAAATATATTTTCACATAAAAATGTATACCAATCATCCTCTTAAACACATCTCCAACCTTCATATTATGATACGATTCAGACTGCATATGACTATACTCTAAATGAAAGTTTAAATAATACCATTCACCTTACTCCACCGTACTGCTATTTATCATAAATTTATACTAAATTTTTTATATGACCTAATCAGCTATGTCATGGCAACGGATTTTCTTAGCAATTCTTGAAATTAACCTTTTTTTTTTTGAATAGAAGATGTTATGATATTATGCCAATGTTTGGTTTAGATAAAAATCAAAATTTTATTAGGGTCTGTTCGGTAGTGATTATGAGAATCGATTTTTTTATCGTTAGAGAGAAAAGTGGGTCCCATTTATGAGTGAAGAAATAAAAGATGACGGCTGGAATAATGAAATAAATGTCAAAAAAATTAATTTTTTTGGGATGAAAAATTTCTACCAAATGGGGGCAAATTTAGATAAAAAGTAAATGAAATGTGTGGTTGAAAAGTTGTAGATCCAATGAAATGTGTGGTTTAAATTTACTATTGATTTTAACTTAAATTTGAATCAATTTTCTCTCTCTTTTCCTTTTCTTTTTCTTTTTCTTTTTTTTTTTTCTTTTAACAGGGGCGATATGTCAAAAGTGCTTAGAGAAGTCCACGAACCTTCTACTCTAATCTCTTGAGTTTCAAGTTATCAATATTCATCAAAACGTGTGGCAAAGACCACCACGTTATCTCAGAATAAAAAATTCCGTTCAAACTTGTACATGTAGAAAGAATTTATTTTCCATAGACTAAATGGTCCTCTTTTAATTAAGTCAAATGATCTTTAGAAGGTTCCATGAATATATTAACAACAATGATGACTTATTTGGAATTATGAATCATAAATGGAGGTGTTTTAGCTTTTATATATGTTGGCAAATCTTGTTCTTGTGGAGGATAAGTTTTAACCTCTCATTGAGACTAGTCTAAATGACGAAGATAGTTATATATTTAAGTAATTAGCATATAATATCTTTATTTTTTATTATTATTGTAGAAAACGATTCTACCTTCTTTTTTTGGTATTTTCATCTCTAATAACACATTTGATTGTGCAAAATATCATTTTCATCCAATTTCTCAACAATAAACTGTAAAATGAAGAATATACCCTCCTATTTTAAATAAAATACAAGGAAAAGAAAAGAAAAATAAAGAACTTATTGCAAATATAATTCCAAAATTTTTAAAAAAACGTTCAAATGATTTCCAACTAAATTATTACAAAACTAAAAAAAAAAAAATCTTTCTTTCTCCTTCCTCCTCATCCTCTTTCCACCACCACCACCACTACCACCAAAAATATAAAGTCCAATTCTTCTTAAACTAATTCTACTCAATCCGTTCAATTTTTGCACAAGTACAACGACCACCGAACGATGCCGTAATTAAAAAAGAAATAAACAACAATTAAAAGATTCCGACTAGAATTATGATTTCAAAGTGAATTATTAAAAAGTAATTAAAATAATTTGAAGAAGTATGTAGGGTTGTAGGTTGTAGATTGTCGACGAGTATGATGAATTTGCAGACTTACTTACAGTTAATGAAGAATCAAACAAACATGACACCATCCAATCTATTAAAAAATAGACCAAAATTATATCCATTAATGCTGGCTCACGGGTTGACCTGCATAGACTAGAAAAACTAGCTCGACAATCCATGAAAACTAGGCCGATTGCTTAAAAAATAAGGTTTTAAAAGGTAAAATTTAAAATGTTCGATTTCACGAACTTTAAAGTGTAATTTACTAATAAAAATAAGTGGATTCTTGACTCCGGTGTACATTCATTTTTTAAAATTAATGATGATCAAGTAATTATGGGTAGTGATTTTTCTTACAAAATAAAAGGAATTTGTAAACTGATTATAAATTTGGGGAATGGTCATAATCTGATTCTTGAAAAATCATATATATACCAGATGTAAGGTGAAATCTCATTTCTCTAGGAATTCTTGATGATGAGGATTTCAAAATAATCATTAAAAATGAAATTGTAAAATTTCTTAATAATTTTGTTGAAAGCATTAACCCTCAAAGATTAATAGGTTTTATATTTTAAAGGCTACACACACTGTGCATGATCTACTTGCTGCTGTAGTATCTCAAAATGATAAATTTTAAATATGGCATAAACACTTGATCATATAAGTGATAAAAATATGCAATGCTTGAAAAAATAGAGATTTTTTTGGTTCAGATAATGTTGAAAAATTATCATTTTGTGAACAATGCATTTTAGAAAAACAAAAGAAATTGGTTTTTTTCTTGCTGGAATTAAAAAATCTGTGTCTACATTGATTATTCGCAAGTTAATATGTGGGGAACAGCTTTTGTGTATACATATTCTAGTTCAAAATATTTTCTTGTCAAATGTTTGGGTTATCTTGTCAAAGAACATACCTTATACTTTCTTGAATTTCGAAAATGAAAAACTCTTACTGAAAATCGAGTTAATAAAAACTTGAAGACTCTTAGAACAGATAATGACATTAAATTCTGCAATGAAGAATTTGACATTAAGTTTGGAATGGCCATCATGTTGACTACTCCAAACTAAGAGTATTTGAAAGTGTTGCTTATGTACATCAGAATAAGGGGAAGCTAGAATCAAGAGCCACTTAAGGCATATTTTTGGGCTATGAGGAAGGGGTAAAAGGTTACAGGCTATGGAATAAAAATCAGGGAGTTTATAGAGTCATAATTAGTAGAACTATAACTTTTAACGAGTAAGATACATTGTTTAAAAGAGAAAACTCAAACTGCAAGCAGAGAGAGTCAAGTTAAGATATATTTCAATCTGATCTTGTTTCTTTAAATTTAAATCAGAGTGTTGGACATATTGTTCTAAAACGACCTCCTGGACGATGATGTAAACCAATTATTATTTATCAATCGGCATTTGCAATATGATTGAATGATATATTAATACCAAAAATTGGAATGACCTGACTCAAGAAGTGATTTGATCATTTGAAGCAACCAATTATATTGTGTTACTCGTGGGCCAAGTTTCTACCTACTTGGATAGCTAGCAACACTTAAGGCCCATTCTATGTTCCATTTAGTTGTTATTGGGCCATGACCCATTAGCTAGACCTAATTACCTTACCTTATTTGGTACTTGACCCAATATATATTCACTTGGTTTTCACGCCCCTAGAGACTTGGGGGTTTTTTTTTTTTTTTTTTTTTTTTTTTTTTTTTGTGGATTCTCTTCTCGACTAGTTCTTTCTGCCTTCTGCCCATTTCCTTTGTGGTGATTATCTCGGTGATATTATTCCTCCTTTGTGGTGGTCTATAAGTGGCATAAGGTCTAGCAACCGTAGGTGGAACTTTTGTGATGTTCTTGGGTCATTTGGCATTTGGTATTGATTTGGTTTTGATAACTGAGCATGTATAAAGCCTTGGTGATTGAAGATTGGAGTCCCTTACACAGAGAAATGGTGATCAAATTAAGATGGAGCAACCTCAAATAGAGGTAGACTCTGAAATTTAATACACTGAATATATAGAGCCTGAAAATCCTTTAATTGACAGAAGATGATAGATTGTAAGTGGATTTACGTACTTTGAAAATTTAATTCGTGGGTTCTTGGGAGACTTGTTTGTTCGTTTCAATTCCTGGCTTGCAATTTCTAGGATTTATATTCTTGAATTTGTTAGAATAATTCACTTGAAGAAGCAACATTTCGGCCAGAAATTAAAGAATTGTGTGTTGGAATTTTGATCAATTTTACATGATTATTTAAGTGGAATTCTTAATTTGGAAAATGAGAAATTAAGCCAAATGTAAGTCGCTTAATACTTGAAATTGTTGAAAATTTTATAGAATATTCTGAAATATTCTAAAAAAAAGTTGGATGAAAAGATATATTTTCATTTGAACGGTCATGACCATTGACATAATCATTTTTTAATAATTATGAATTTCAAGATATGTGACTCTTGACATGGTAGTGTCTTTTAATATACCTTTCCAACTAATATATATAGACCATATATGTTTGAATTTTATCATTCAAGAAATTCACTAAAGTCAATAGATAGTTCCATATCATTTCATTCCGTGCTTACACTTTAGTTTGCATAAAACACTTGCATTAAAGTCATGATTATGGTAGAGATGAAACTCTGTTCGAGTTCGTTGGTTAAATTCATTTGGAGTGCTCCTATAACTTGACATGAAAATTGTATCTTGGGAGATGATTGTTGAAAAATCGTTAGCACTAATGCGAGGCAAATCATCTTAAGAACAAAGTGTCTAACACTTGCCTCGACCAATCGCATCACTCGCATCTAATGTTAAATAATATATTTTATAAAAAGTAATAGTGGGCAAACTGAACTTAGACTTGTCAATGAGTCGAGTCGAGTCGGCTCGCAAGCCAAAATTGTAGGCTCGGTTCGAGTAAAATGATCTGAGTTTTTTTGTGAGTTCGAGCTTTTGCTAGGTCAATAAATCTAGGCTCAGCCTGAGCTTTTGACTCAAGCCTTATCGAACAGAGCCGGCTCCCAATCTTTTATTATTATTATTATTTAGTGACAATTCTAACATTTTTTTTAAAGAAAATTTAAATTTGTATAATTTTTACGAATTATAAATTAAATAAAAGTTACAGTCCTCCTCATTTTTCTGAGCTTAGGATTGACTACAATCAATGTAGATGGAGTTAAATTGTACAGGGATAAAATATTTCATGTATAATTGTTTTTAAGACAAATAAATTTAAAAATAACATTTTTTTTAAAATTAATCAATTTAAAAACTTACAATATCCTTATGCTTGGATCTGTTGTAACTTTTCGACCATTATACTAAAAAAGATATGACATAAAAGATATGCTCATCAATTCTCAAATATTCACGTGAAGATTTAAAAATAAAAAATAAAAATAATAAATTCATGCATATGACATAAAAACAACAAACCAAAAAATTTAAAGAGATTTGGTCTTACCAAGATACTGTTGAAAGTCAGTACAATATTTCAGAGCCCTTAACCAAAGCCAACAATCTCACTCCGACAGCCACGAGATCAGTACAGTGGCATACCGCCATTAATTTTTTCACATTTATTATTTCAGGCTACCCAAGGAAATACAAGTCTGTCCTTGAAAGATCTAAACAAATCCAAAAAAATACCTAAAAAGGATTTTAGTTTCAAAAGGAACACACGTTCAGAAACCCTAATGGCTTTGATACTAGTTTTGTTGAAATTTTATCACAAAAAGTGTCAATTTGATGAACGATATAAAATAAATAGATAAATAAATAAAAATCACCGCATTTAAAAACATAAAGAACAAAATAATTGTTCACCAAATTCAGCAAAAGCTTAATTTTGGGGCTCACGGATTAGCACGATCACTAAGTTTAACCAAAAACCTTTCAAAGAGATTATAGAGTACATCAAACCAAATCAGACCAAGATTTAGTCGTGAATCCACAAGAGGATCTCTTAAATCGCACAAATTCAGCCACTATTTCAGTTCTGAATTATTGTAGCAAATCTAATCAACAAGGATTATACAACTAGTTTAGAATCTCATAAGACATTAAAGACCAGAACGAAGACGGAGAAGAAGACTGAAAGGCTCGATAGAAAAATCTAGAAACTAAGTAGAAGTTCAAGTGAAACAATTGTGCTATATGTACACAACGTCGGTGTACAAGCCCCTCACACCAGCGGGGTCCACGTATCTTTTATTGAGCATGGGCCCATTCCTCATGCGACGGGCGTGTACACCGATGTACAAATGACAAAATTTCAAGTGAAATGATGTGAACCGTATTTCGGAATGAGATAGGATTTCGACCAAGGGTCATATGTGACAAAGAATAAATCCTAGCCATTAATCAAATCCAACTATCCATAGCTCATTTCAACAAGCACAATCCATGTCAAGCCTAGTTCGCCAATTGGGAGTTGCCACATGACCATCCACTCATCCAAATAGGCGTCTTAGGAATTTTACAAAACTAACCTCCAAAATATATTTTGAGAAACACATTTTTACAGTCTTGGATATTAATATAGGCAAAGTTATACTTCTAAAGCAACACAGTAAATATCAATTTGAAGTTCATGCAACAACTTGTAAAAAATATTCTAATCAATTTACACTAGAGAAAATTACTAGAAATGTCTACTTTCACATATCCATTTGTAAAAATGACCACCATCGCAAATCCTTGCAAGAATGTCCATTTTGGAATAATTTAGACCAAAATACCCTTATTAACAATTTATGATTCCACGCAAAGACAAATATGGACATTTTTACAATTAAAAATTTTATTGGCCAATAAAATATTGACACGTAACTGTCCTATTTATTTCAAAAGTGCACATGTCAAATTACAATAAATGCTATCTTTCTCATTGACACAAAAATGTCGAGAACTATATTTCAAGTGTAGAAAAATTTCATGTTTAGAATGAAATGTCATTCTAGACATCTAATATCTTAAGAACATTTAATGTTGTGATTTGACATGTATACTTTTGAAATATAAATGGGGTTCAAATATCGAGAGTGACCTTTGAAATGTCGAGAACATCATTTTAACGTAGCTTCTTATGGAAGTTACTTTTCGAAATCCGCAATAAATTGGAAAAAAATTAATTGCTTCATTTTTTAATTAAGGGCATAATAGACAGTTTAGTACTAAATTAAAAAACGAATATTTTTGAATTGACACCCATCAAATTTAACATTTTTGAAAATACCCCTTTATATAATCAGCACACATTATTAGCCACTTGATCGCCTGTAGTAGAGTACAAACATTTAAGGCAAAATGCATTATTTTCAAACTTTATGTATTATATGGCATATTCGGGGGATTTAATGGAGAATCTATATTAACGATTATTCCACACAATTGTTGACAAAAAAATTTAAGCACGACATTGGATTTTCTATTCTGACGCTATACAATATTCCTGCAACAATATCCATGCATATAATATGTAAAAAGGGATTATGTTGTCCCTCCGGCATAGTTCAGTCGTGCAAAAAAACATGAGCGAGGTTATTTCACGTGTTGCTGGCAGCCTCAATGTGGGGATTCAATTCCTGAGACATAGAATTGGACTCTTTGTAGGCGTAGTGTACATACAGCTCTTGTTCCATGGCCTGTTGGGATACATCTCGCGATTTACCTTCCTTACAAAACTCTAGGTGCGGGGTAGTGGACTATCAAGGTTGGGGTTCAACTTTTTTTATTTTTTTAAAGGGATTATACGTGTTATGAAGAAAAGACAGCATGAAAGATTAAAAATTCTAAATAAGACCAAATTATTATTTCTATTCAATGACGACAGTATATGTCGGTAATTTAATATATTTATGAAGAATATGAGATCTCGATAATCTTCCCAAATTTAGTATAAACTTTTAAATAGGTAATTGGTGCAATACCCCCTTAACTTTTATTTGTTTTGAGGAATATCCTCTAATCTTTTATTTTGACGCAAATTCCCCTAAATCACCGCAACGTCGCGGAAACTCCGGTCCTTGCTGTTCATATCTATTGATTTCTTCGTTAAAAGGAAATTTTAAGGTCAAAATTAATAAAAACATCAAAGGAATTTTTTGTCTTATCATCCACACTTAGAAATCATTGGAAACAAGAATTTCTTGTGTGTTTTTCATTTTGAGATATGAAAATGGAAGAAATTTGAAGCTATTGTATACAAAGAATTGGATTTACTTGCAATACTGTGACTGGGAATGATTTCAAATGAAAAAAAAAAAAAAAAAATTGCTTGTTTTTTAATTTCATTTCCCTATTTCAGAGGAATAAGCGTTACTCTTATAATGCTTAATGACATTGAATTTGTCTTTGAAATTGGTATGATTTCATATTTTCCCATTTTCAATTTAGTTTTCTTGTTCTTTTGAAATTAGGATGTGTATATGTAATTAGGAAGAAGAAATGTTCAATTTTTCGTGTGCAAATCAACCCTGAAATTGGTAAACGATGGGGAATATAATCCCCAGTTTGATATACTTTGCACTATACAATCCTGAAATTAGTATGCGGAATACAATTCTCGAATAGGTAAACTTAGCATAAATCAACTCTAAATCAGAACACAACAGCAAAAGAAATCATCAAAACACCAATTCTCCACAGAAAACAATGAACCGCTGCTTCTCTACATAACTTCTATCAATACCAACACAACATATTTTAACCAATAGCAATTATATGAAGGAAAAAAATCGACATTGTTAACATCCAAGGTATTTTACAAACTTCCATCAAACATCAACTTATTTGTTAAAGCACTGATCTGAAAACGTAAATATTCGAGAGACTCCTCGTGTGTACAAAAATGTAAAAATGTGTGATGATTTTGAATTTTTTTTGGTGGATTATTGGGGTTTCTATATAAATTTCTTTGGTTACTCTCCCACTTCGTATTTTAAACAATCAAGGTCTTAGGGCTCCGGGGCACTTCTCCACTGGCAAAGGACCGGTTCTCTTAAAGCTGGCAGATCAGAGGTCATAGGTTCGATTTTTGGGACTCTTGGAAGGTAAGAAACATACTGGAAGGCATGATTTATCCTGGAAGACAGGAGTGTCTTGGAAGGCAAGGCGCAACATGGGTTGACTCACTAGGCACTTTGGCAGTCCAGTTGGAGAGGTGCTCGGACCCTGGTAAGTTGGAGACACATCCCGCGGTTTAACTGGTCTGTGTGAAGAGGAGTCGGATCACAGACCCAAAGAATAGTCGTCGAAGACGGACACCTTGATAAAAAATAAAAAATAATAAAAAATAAGGTCTTAAGTAAATGTGTGGAGATGATTTGAAAAAAAAATGTCCTTGATGTTTTTATTAATTCTGGCTTTCAAGATCCCTTAAAATGGAGAATTAATAGATGTGGACGGCAGGAGGATTTTTGTAAAAAAGTTTGGATGATTTAGGAGGGTTTTGTGCCAAAATGAAAGGCTATGGAAAACAGAAGAAGGTTTAGGAGAGTATTGTGCCAATAATGTGTTTTAAACATACAATAGGTAATTAAAAAGTGACAAAGAGGAGAAATGCAAGACTCGTTTTACTATGACAAAGATTATGATTTGACTGTATGAAGTAAAATCCTTTAGGCCATGTTTGATGAGGGCCAATTTCATGGAAAATGGAATTCCATTTTCCACCCATTTTGTAGTGTTTGGTACCCTATTTTTTTCCATAAAATTTGGGTTTTTGCTTTTCTTAAAAATTGTATTTTTCATGGTTTTGTAGGATTGATTTTCCGGGCACTATTCACGGTTTTTTTTTTAATTTTTTTTTTTTTGTGTTTGTGTGTGTGTGTGTGTGTGTGTTTTTTTTTTTTTTTTTTTTTTTTGTGTCAATGGAAACAAATTCTAAAAATTATTGTAAAAAAATATTTCACTTTAATTGACAATTTTCATGTAAAACAAAGCCAAACGAACACCAAAAGATAGATGATTTTTTTTTCTTTTTTTTTTGTTGGCAATGGAAACAAATTTCATTCTCAATACCAGTAAAATTTATCCCTTTAATTGACAATTTTCATATAAAATAAAGCCAAACGAACATAAAAAAATACTTTTATTTTAATATTTTTCAAGTGAAAAATTATACCAATCAGACACAATAATTTACAATTCTCAGAAAAATAATTTTTAGGCAATTCAATTCCCTGAAATTCGTTTTCAATTCAATTTAATTCAATCTTTGCAATCAAATGGACCCTTAATTATTTAGTGCCTGTTCGAGTTCCATTTTTGCGTCAAAATGCATTTTGAAATAGTATTTTGTTGGAGAATTAATGTATGGTTCAAAAATAAGAAAAAAATTTATAGACTTGCCTGTAAAATGAGTTTTTGAAAATGGTTATGTTACATGTGTATAATAATTTACATAATGGTTTATATACATATGATGTAATGAAATATGATTAGGATAGAATTTCTTCAACCAAATAAAATAAAAAAATTTCCAATATCTTTTTGACACCTAATTTGTATGTAAATCATTATGTAACTCAATTATATAAAAATAACTTTATTATTTTGAAAACTATTGTATTATATGTACACAATGATTTACATATGGCTCTAACAAACATAGAGTGGTTAATTTCCAAAATGTTTAAAATAATATAAATATTATTTTAAAAATTTTGGAAATTTTTAAATAATGTTATTTCATACACTAACCTGCTTAATATTCATAATAAAACAAATAAGAGTTAAGCCCCCGTGACAGAAAACCTTTGACAAGGGCGGTGACAGCTTCATATATATATATATATATAAAGAAATTTAAACATATCATGCTATATAAAAAAATTGAAAAATGACAAAAATAATGGCAGGGGGGGGA
>NC_036240.1:2939734-2950799 GCF_002742605.1 Olea europaea var. sylvestris
GATGGTTAAGTTTTAAATATTAACCAATCCATTTCATCCTAATCTTACTTATATACAAGTCCATTAACATACAAAAACAGATATACATACATAGAAATCGAGATACAGAAAGAAAATGAAAGAAAGAGAAAGAAAGAAGAAAGAAGGAAAAAAAAAAAAAAGAGGAAGAAGAAAAAAAATATAGAAAAAATTTGTCAAGTTGTTAAAAAATAAGTGGTCTATATTATTAGACTTGAATTCCTCAGTTTTGATATGTAAGTAAAAAGTTACTTATTGTCAAGTTATGTTTAATTTTATAGTCGTTAGGTTGTTAAATTAAATTCAGTTTATTGAAAGGGTAAAGTATAATAAGATATGAAATTGAGTTAAATGAAAGAAAAATTAGTTTTAGTGATTAAAGAGATTTTAAAAATCGCATAAACGTGAAATGATTAAGTTTCAGTATCGCCTATTTAGTTATTAAAATTACTTAAAATAGTTAATTGTTGATTTAAAAATTATATCATATTTTAGGCGGCGATACGGATATCGAGACAACTTACCAACCGAGTTGATTTTGCGAACATAATTCTGTGAGTGAAAAAACCAATATATATTATGAAAATTAATATATTAATTATACTTTTGATTTATTTGCAATTATGTGAATTTTTAGTACAATTAGATGATTATTATGACGGGTTCTTTCATTATGATATGTGTGAAAATATTAAGGTTGTATATAGATTACTTATGAACTGAATTGTGACATGTGATATTGAGATCGATTAGAAAAGTACCCGTGATTATATACTTCTTCTAGATCATAGAGGGGCCTGATCCTGTTCTATCCTACATGGAGGGGTCTTGATCGAACATTGGTCTTGACCGTGTACATATAGTTCATAGAAGGGCCTTGACTGTATTCTAGAATTGATTATCAGAGGTCTTGAGACCGACTTTCGTCCACGAAGGGGGCTAAAGACTCGTGGCGAAAGTTCTTAACTCGAGGGACGGATTACAGATTTCAGTTAGTTGGTACATTTTTGATGAATTTTTCAGTATATTGACGTGATAAGATTATAGCATAGCTATTAACTGGTGTTTATAGCTTGACCTTGAGATGATAGTTTATAGCACATTATGACTATAATTATGTGATGTTATCTTGCAAGTTATTCAACGATATGAGCTCGATGTTTGATAGAAATGTTTAAATGAGAAAGTATAAATAATTTCGAACTCTTTCACTTACTGTGCTATCAACTCATAATTTTCTAAAATTATTCTTACAGGTAATGATGGTTGTTGATAGTTTGAAGAGCCCGATGATTTTAGAGTTAGAGTCACACGACATATTGAGTAATATGATTCATTTTGGTAAAACATGAAGTAATTATTTTGGGTCCATTGCATTATATTTTTTATAAACTTTTGATTTTGTCGCATAATTTTTAGTAATTTATAGTTAGCTTTGGTGGTGGATTTGACATCTAGTCAACATTTATTATCGATGCACGTCACTTTTCGGGTTCATAGGGTGATTCGGGATGGATCTTGTCATATCACCCAACAAATAATTCATCCACATACACACAAAACCTCCTGAATGAACAGGTTTCTTTAGTTGTATAAGATCTGGGATCAGTTTGAATTTGGATAAATACTTCCGCCACAGCCTTCTTCAATTCTGACACACAAAAGACATATAATGGACACTCTTTGTTTATTCCTTCCTTTCGTATTTATCTTGTACATCATCACCGAACACTTCTTCAACAAACTCAGGAATCTTCCACCAAGTCCCATTCTTAATCTACCCATTATTGGCCATCTCTATCTTTTGAAGAAACCCATTTACAGATCTTTAGCCAAGATCTCTGACAGTCATGGCCCAATACTTTTGCTGCAATTTGGCTCCCGTCGTGTCTTGGTAGTGTCCTCCCCTTCAGCCGCCGAGGATTGCCTCAGTAAGAACGATATTGTTTTCGCCAACCGACCCCGTTTGATTGCCGGAAAACATATTGGAAGTAATTACACAAGCGTGGGATGGGCATCTTATGGAGATCACTGGAGAAACCTTCGTAGAATATCTTCTATTGAATTGCTATCCAATCACAGGCTCCAACTGCTTCAACATATTCGTATGGATGAAGTCAACGTCATGTTGAAAAGGCTGTATCGCGCTTCAGAATCGCATCAGACGGTCGATATGAAAACTGCGTTCTTCGAGTTGACAATGAATGTGATGATGAGAATGATAGCTGGGAAAAGGTATTATGGTGAGAACGTA
Organism: Olea europaea var. sylvestris; assembly: GCF_002742605.1. Taxonomy (NCBI): domain Eukaryota; kingdom Viridiplantae; phylum Streptophyta; class Magnoliopsida; order Lamiales; family Oleaceae; genus Olea; species Olea europaea. The sequence continues at coordinate 2,942,007 of NC_036240.1, forward strand.
GAGGATATTAAGGCGGCGAACCTGTTCAGGGAGATTGTGGTCGAGACTTTTCAGACTGCTGGCACATCTAATATGGCCGATTATCTACCGGTATTGCGGTGGTTGGGAGACGTGGGAGGATTGGAGAAGAGAATAATGATGTTGCAGAAAAAGAGAGAGATGTTCTTGCAGGAACTGGTTGAAGAATGGAAAAGAAGAATGGGGAGTACCGCTGCCACTCGCGGCGGCGTTGGGGATTCAGACGCTGGTGGGAAGGAGAGATCGATGATTGAAGTGCTGTTGACGCTGCAGGACAAAGAATCAGAATATTACACAGATAGTATCATCAGAAACCTTATGCTGGTAAGTCATTATTTTTGCAATAAAATTAAGAAAGCAAAACGAGAGTTCAGAGTTCAGTATTGCCAAAAAAATAAATAAACAAAATATAAATGAATTAGTTCAGGAAATATAAAATCTAATGACATATTTTAATATTTTGCAGTTTTAAATTTCAATGATGATCGAAAAGCTAAAATATGGTAGAATTTATATCATAAATGTATTATAGTTTTACCTTAATTTTTAACTTTATTTCGTTATTTATTTGTTTTCAAAAGAGAAAAGAATATATAGGTTAATCGAATTTAATAGATGACTGAAAATTTTAAAAAAAAAAATGCTTAAAAACTGTAGAATCCGAATCGATATATGTCTCTGTCTCACACTGAAAATTAACTTTGTTTTCGTTTTATATATTTGGATCCATATTCACTAGAAAAGAACATAAATATATATAAAAACAAAGAAAATAACATATAAGAAAGCTGCACTATTGATTTTAATTTGGATCCACCCTTTGTCAATAATTTATTAATTTATTATTTGAGTAATATATTTGAAGACGGCATATTGGATTCAAACATAAATTAATGAGGCGTGCCACTTGGACGGGGAGTTGTCCAAATAGGGGGTGAAAAAGTCTAAATTAATACCTTTAGAACCCGTTTGACATACATTAATGTAAAAATAAGAATGAAAAATATAGTCGTTACGAGTCCCATACAAAAGATAGAAAGTCAAATATGGTGGTTTGATGTGATGGATAACGGTTATATTTTTTATTTTAATGGATAAATAATGGAAAATAAACGGGGGCTTAATAAGTGAAGACAGCATATTCGATTCAAACATGTGCTATTGCAGAAAAAAAAAATGATAAGAGGTAAAGTCCCCGTTTGCTTTAAATAAAAATTATGTTTTTAATAGATTTTGATAAAAATTGATGGAATGTATATTTAAAAAATTGTGAATTCTCCGAAATTAGTTATTAAAATTAATTGATAACACTAAATTAGATTTTAATAATTTTTTTTGCTGAATCAAACGTGGACTAAGAATAATATCATAATTTGCTCAACATTTTTTTATTTTTTATTTTATTTTTTACTCTAACCTTTGAAAAGCTAGCAAACTCAGTCCCTCTCTGGTTTGACAATTTTTCTTTAATTAAGGACCTCTAGGTTTATTATATGCTCCACATTGAATTGAGGAAAAATTATTTATTAAGTTTTTTGGAGAAAAGTTGGGTCTTTTAAAGTTATCCCATAAATAAAAAGGAGCACTTTCACTTTAAAATATGAGGAGAATGACGTTTTAATATATTTTAATTTTGAGTGGTTAAGTACAAGGGTAGGCTTTGATCTTATTTGTGAGACTTGCTTACAAAGGAAAGTGGTCATCTCTATTTAGCTCCCGTTTGACTCCCATTAAATTATAATTTATTTCTCTCTCTTTTTTTTTTCATCCACGTATTTTTCAATAAAATAATATTATATATAAATCTAAAATTTTTTTCTTCATTTTTAATCACATATTCTCCAAAAAATTAATATTCTTCTCATTATAATATGAAATAATGGAGGCCAAATAGGTGCTTAATAGGACTCATGGGTGAAACTTTTTCAATACTTGTATGACTTTGTGGATCTAATATAACTTTCTCCTTAAAATGTGATTGTTAAAATTGAAATTTCTATTTTTCTATTCGTAGAACATCTCCAAACGATAAACCAAATTTGATGTTTTGTTGTAAAAACCACACCAATGATATGCTAAATTTGGTGTAATAAATGGTTTTACATCAAATTCATTTACATCAAATTTTGTGTAATTCATTGTCCCCATTTTGCCCCCCATTTTCGTTTACACCGGATTTTTGTTCTATCTATATCCTTATTTTTTTACGTAAAATTTCGTATTAAGAGCATCTCCAATGGTTACAATTTGATGTAACCATTGGAAATGTTCTTAGTACAAAATAAATAAATAAATAAATAAAATTATATCAACCAGAAAGCTATGCAAAGTTAAGCTAAAAATTCCGAAAACATTGTCATAGTACCTCATATACATCCTTAGTCATCCAAAGATATCTCCACGTAGTACCTATGAATATGGCCTGTAATGCTATGTACTAATTCTTACTGAAATCACTGGATATCTAGGGTTTGTTGGTAGCAGGGACAGATACATCATCTGGAACAATGGAGTGGGCTTTATCTCTTTTACTGAACAATCCACAAGTCTTAAAGAAAGCACAAAATGAAATTGATAATCATATTGGACATGAACGGTTAATGGACGAATCAGACATAGTCGATCTCCCTTATCTACGTTGCATTGTAAATGAAACAATGCGAATGTATCCTGTAGCCCCTTTGCTAGTACCTCACGAGTCCTCAGATCAGAGCATTATCGGAGGATATCACGTACCAAAAGGCACCATCTTGTTAGTAAACGCGTGGAGTATACAAAATGATCCTAAAATTTGGAAAGATCCCAGAAAATTCAAGCCTGAAAGATTTGAAGCCCTTGAAGGAACAACAGATGGATTAAAGTTACTGCCATTTGGTTTTGGAAGGAGGAGATGTCCCGGGGAGGGCTTGGCCTTGCGCATTGTCCCACTTGTCTTAGGATCGATTATCCAATGCTTTGATTGGGAAAGAGTTGGCAAGGAAATGGTTGACATGACTGAAGGATTTGGACTTTCCACACCCAAAGCTCAACCTTTAATGGCTAAGTGCAACCCTCGTCCCATTGCAGCTAAGCTTCTTTTTCCTTAACGTGTGGTCTTTCAGCTTCCTTTGTTTTTTTCTCCAAGTGACGTTGGCATGTACAAGGTATGTGTAAAGACCTAGATAGTACAAAAAACAGGTTTGTAACATGGTCATGTTGTCAAAAGAATATCTGCACCTCTTGAACTTTACCCAAGCACTTCTATTATAATTGTTTTCCTTTTATTTTGGGGTTTATTTTTTCAATCAGTAGAGAATGAAAAAACAATGACCATTTAGCACATCTTGTTAGATATTTACTTAGCAAAATTAAATAATTTCTATACCATTAACAGAATCACGTTTGTTGTATTAAAATACCTTCGATATAACAAATTGATAAATACCACGATCTCAGCACATTATAGTTATCCATGTGTTCGGTCTTCAATGGTAATACACACAGCAAAAATGAACTTGTAACTATACCACCACAAGGACGGTTGAATTTTAGGAAAATAAAAATTTAGGATTTTTGCCTCTTTTTATGTTAGTGCATGTAATTAAGACAATCAGCTAAACCCTAACCAATGGCTCAGTATTTATAGGCAATCCAAAATCCTAATTCCATTAGGATTAGTAAAGGCCTAATGCAATTGGACCTAGGAACTAGTTAATCTAATTAATTAAACCTAGTCCAATACATAAAAAGATTAAAAATAATTAAGTCCACCGAATAATTGAACTTAGGACATAATACTTTCAATCTTCCAATTGGACTATGTCCAATTCAAAAATTTCAATTCTCACCTTCTGTAGGTGACCCATTATTTTCTCATTCACAAAGAAAATACTTGTAATATTCTTGTACTCTTGTAATTAGAATAAGATAAATAAATACCCTCCTTTTAACTTGTCATCAATTCACCAAAATTAATTAATTCACTTCGTCATCTAAGATATACACCGGGCAATGTGACGAGCAATTTATGTAATCGAAAATGTCATGTGGTATGACAAAATCATTTTCTAAATTAAAGTGGAAATATAATTAATTCATTAATTTAACCTGATTGATTACAAAAAAGGATAAGCATCATCAATCATGTTATTCATAAAAATCTATTCGTTGATATGAACATCAATTGAAACTCCTTTTGGCTCATTACTCCATCCCGGTTGAGAAATTTATCTAGTAGATAAAATACAAATACAGATCATAACTCTTACTAAATCCTGTATTGATAATTCATCAATTTTCGTATGATTCTCGATATACCCACAAGACACTGTTTTTAATTACCTCATGCAAAGTAACATTCAATGCCACTAAAGTGTATCGATCTACATATAAGATTCTATGATGATATCAAATCAAAGGACAAAATCCACTACCTAAATCTTAGAGCTTTTATTTAGACTAAGATAACTATCATATAAAATCTATATTGTAGATCATTCAATGAGTTGCTCCTGTAACAACTCGTCAGCATATTCATTTAAATGTCTACACAATTTAGTTTGTGAGATCATTTACTTTTTCACAAGAAATCAATGCAATATGTGTCGGTCTTTATGTTATTACGATATAAGTGTCTTATGGATCCTAACGATCAGGAATTATTTAAGATTGCTTTATTTCTAATTTGTATATCAAAATTACGATGCCATGTAATAAATAAATCGTTATGGCGAACATCAACTAGACCAACCTCTATTAAGTTGCTGGACAGTCTTCAGTCTAAATGAAATTATTATATAGCCATATAGCTCTTTACCTGTACTGGCCGTATGTGTTTGTGCGAATCCCGCAAACATACCTGATCATTGAAAAATAATAATGTGATGAGATGAAATTATCTCATAGGAAATAAATTTCAAATGAATAGTATTAGTTCTCTATTAAATTCGAATCTTATAACACTAAACAGAATGATTTTATTTATCCTAGAAGTTACTCTATGAATTATGTATATGCTTTGGTTTGTATGAATATATGGAATGTATGTATTGGATTTTTGAATTTTAGACTTATGTAATTTAGTGTAATGTATGAAATCATGATAATCATAATCCATTGATATCTAACTACATTTTTCGAGGTAAGTTAAACATATTCTAAGCACGACTCGGTCATATTCGTGTTACGAATTTATTTACAAAGTAATGCATTCATGTACATGATTATCAATATTATTGCATAAGCCATACCTATTATTTTTAACATCTATTGCCTACATGTTAACTTTGCAGTGCTCAAAACTTATTGTGAATCACTTAATTGATGGCCAACCAATCAAATAGTGCAAGATTTAATCAAGAAAATGCACAAATATACTAAACTAGCAGTATTTGAATTAAAAATAAGAAAATAGAGGTTTCATCTTCATCTAATACCAGCAAGAATCTAGCCAACATGATCCATATGGTTATATAAAAAGAATAGCAGAAAATCATCATCTGGAATGTATATGAATACAAGAAATCTAGATTTTCAATTCCAAGATATATTTTTTCAAGTTCTTGATGTAATTTTCTTTTAATTCTTCGCTAGGTTTAATCATGTCCCTAAAATATAGAGAAATGGCCTCTCTTTTCTTGAAAATTTTAAAATATGAAGTGATTTGAGAGGCTAGAGAGAGATCCCATGAATGTTAACCCTTATCTGTACTTTACTAATAAAAAATTAGGTCAAAATTGCATAAAAAATTGATTTCCAAAAAAGTTTCAATTATAGAAGGAAAGTTACCATGTTCTGCACGAATTGACCCATGCTCACACATGGTATCGTTCATTTCTCATCCATGGAACAACAATTTAGGCCTCGGGTTTTGAAAAATAGAGCCCTGCTCACGCAAGGAATTTACTCACTCATGCATGGAGTAAAAATCTTTGCGGTTGTCCATTTTTGTCCCTTGCTTTCCTTATTCGTTTAATTTGAATCCTATACACGTCCAATTTTCATCCTTTGACTTCTAATCTCATCCAATTGATCCCGTAAGATCTTCAATCATTTTTTTATGATCGAATCAACTATTGCATATTGTAGATCTATTATACAGGCGATTTAGCTACAATCAATCTTTTTGTTTAGTAGTGGGTATTATGTTAGGTTCCCAAACTTTAGAAATCATCATTTTCACCAATTTTTGTTCCTTTATTCCAATTTCACTTTAATTCATTGAGTTTTACTTAACAAATAATAAATACACGAGATTAAACCATAATTAATCATAAGATCTCATAAATGTTTATATTTACACTTAACAAACACCCGAAAATTGAAAATTTATTTGTCTTCAAACAAAACTATAACATATCTCTACAAGTAAGCATATAACAAATTTTAGTAAGATACCTACTGTTTATCTCAGGATTGGAACCATTTTATCAAATTATGAATAGCTTTAAAATCAAAATACAAAAATCAATTTCTACTTATCAACCGTAAAACTGATGTGGGTGGGTGAAGAATTAAGTAAAACATCATAAATTCGCAAGTTTGTTCAATTCTTGACCATCGATGATTAAATATTTCATTTCTTCACTCGTAAAATTCACATCTTTTGTTTTATGCACATGTTTCTTTGAGTTTGTTGTGCATATTCTATTTCATGTACCAACTTGATCCTTTCTAAGTTTTCTTGTTGTGATTTTCAATAGTTATTCTTATTGGAATCTTTTATAGGGTAGCTTTCATTCACGTATCATAGAAGCTTTTTCCTTTATTTTTTTTTTTTTTTTTTAATGCAATGATTAATGCAATGCCCCTCATTGAACATTCATCCTCAAGAACCAACCTCTAACCTAGGATTCTTATCTAATTTTCATTTTATAGGCCTAAGACAATCCACAACTGGTGTCCTCATTCTTATTAATTTTTTCCTACAACTCTCATAATGGTCTAAGGATGTATCATGTAGTGATTTTTTGGGGTTTAGTATCTAAATTCCACTATTTCAACCTATCAAGCATATGAATCAACTCATTACTTAACAATGCTAAATTTAATTCATGTGTTCAACTAATATCAAATTCTACATAGATAAGCATCAATTAATATATTGCATGTAACATATTCAGAATTCATAGATCAACATATAATTTTAAATATATACATCATTGTTGGTAAGGCTAACTAACCCACACAAGCAAGCCAACTGAAAGTAAACTAAAAAGAAAATCTTTTCGATTTTTTTTTAAAATTTTCAACCTTTATTTTATTATTATTATTTTTATACTTTTTCGGTATAATAAAGCAATAAAATTTCGGACAATCATACAAAAGCAATAAAAACTCAATTTTTATTTATTTTTATTTATTTATTTATTTTTATCATAAACTTAAATCACATAAATATCATCAGGTGAAATAAAATGACAAAGAAGGGAATTAGAGACTCTGTAGATCTATGTCTAATTTTGGAGGTTAATCTGGAACGAAATTGTTGAAGTTAGATGATCCACTGCAATGCATCATTTCCCTTGTCCATTGTAAGTTTGTGAGTGTCATGTTTGTACAAAATAAAGAGAAATCAATTGTTACTAATATGGAATAATTAAAATTAAGAACAAACAAATTACAATCTATAGGACAATATGGAAATGAAGATACCTAACTATTGCCTAGCACACAAAAGCAATAAAAACTATCTAGCCTATTATCTAAATGCATAATAAGAATAGGGGGCAAAAATTGGGTTGTCTACCACTAAGTGTTTGCTTATAGTCATTAGCTTAACTTTGTCAATCTATTTATGAAATTATGAAGAAAGCTTTTGATGTCATGCTTAATTTACTTCTTTTGACTTTGATCCACTTTTCATTTATTATATCTCCAAACATTTACCTTGCCCATTTCAATATAATATGACTTGTTTATTCCATTCGATTCAAAATTATCTATTTAGACATTCATCTCCTCATCGGGCTTACTCACAAAATCAATTGTTGTCAAATCAATAAAGTAAAAAGAATTTATATTAATTCCATATTCATTAATTGCTACTGATTCATATATTTCATTTGTAATTAATTTGTCTTCTTCTTTGTCATCTTCTTTAGTAGTTGATATCTCATCGGATTAAATAATAAGTTCACAATATAAATTAACGAAAAGTGGCAAATCTTTCTTATCAACTTTATAAGTTCATTATATCTCCACCTTTTAAATTCGTCCCAGTATATAGCATCTCCCACAAACATTTTGTTATTATCCAACTTGACAAGTTCATTATAATATTTTGTAAGAACCTTCTCATTCAACAGGGAAGGACCATCTTACACAAGCATGATGTCCTTATTCCAATCAGCAGGTACATAATCTCCCCTCAAGCATATAATATTAGATTTGTCAAATGCTTGTTTTCGACATCTTAAATATTATTTAAATCACAAAAACTTCAACATAAGGGAATCAGTGCGTGTTTATAAATAGTTCCTAGTACAATGCATTCCTTAACAAAGTTCGCAATATATATCTGCTACCAGAGCCCACCCTGAGATTTTGGCTGCCCTGTGCAAGCTTTTAAAATGATGCCCCCTTCAAGTAACTAAAACACATATTAAAAAATATATATTTTAATAATATTATTTCATTGCAAAAATATGATATTTAAATATTTGTTTTTTTTAACATACATGAACAAGAAAACATAAAAAAAATGCTCAAAAAATCTCTCGAACTTCATCAAAATTCATATGTCATCAACAAAAAACTATCTAAGCCACTAGCCTCTTCGTCGAATTCTATATAAGC
>NC_036240.1:2950899-3013691 GCF_002742605.1 Olea europaea var. sylvestris
CCAACCCCTTTTTCCAAATTTATAAAAAAAAAACCTAAAAAAAAAAAAAAAAAAAAAAAAAAAAAAAATATATATATATATATATATAAATCAAGTAAAGTGTAAAGCTTGAAATGCTACAAATCATGTAAAAATATTTCTTCTCATATTTTTAAAAGCAAACTCACTAATTAAACTTTCGTAATCAATATTTTCTAGAAAGTCTTGCTCAATAGATATCAAAACTAATCCATTCAACCGTTCTTGTAACATGATTGATCACAAATAAGATTTTAATAATTTTAATTTTGAAACACTTCTTTCAGCAGATGCAACAGCAATATGAATTAAATCAATCTTGATTCTTCAAAAATCTGTGTATCACCAATCAAACTAAAAGAGAGTCAAAGGGTAGTAAAAATTCAATGAATTAATTTCATTAGCAGATTTCACTTATTAAATTAGTAATTATAAATTATGGACAGTGAATCCATTTTCACAATTAATTGATTTTACTTAATAGTAAATCTCTTTACAGTTAATTGATTTCACTTATTAAATTAGTAATTATAAATTATGAATGGTGAATCCATCTTCAAAAAATTGAAATTTTTTAAACAAGGAATTTATATTTTATTGAATATTCAGAGAAATTATTGAACAAAAAATATGTTAAAGAAACAAAAACTCACATGTAAGTGTTCAACTTCTCTGAAGGAAAATTTTGTTGTACTTCCTCAATCCTCAGTCCCCACGTTTAGGAAAAGTGAATTCAAATTTTAACAAGTTCTTACAAAGAGAATTCAAATTAATGAAATCACAAAACGAAATTGACGAAAAGATAATAAAGAAAAGATAACATGTAATTCAAATTTTCAGCGAGGGTTTAATGAAATATATGAATCGTCGCTTAAGGAAAATGGAGAATTGTTTGGAACCAAATTAAAGATGATTGGAGAAAAAGATGATTTCTCCAAAAAAAAACAGTTGGTTTCTCTCTTCTTTGCCTCAATTATTTTGAGGCACTTGAAAAAGAAGGTTGATTTCTTTAATTCTTTTCTCCAAAAAAACGATTGGAAAAAGCGGTTGCTCAATTTTTCTTTCTTCTCTTAGTTCTTTGGCCGGCCTAATCTCTTTTTGACTTTTCCCTCACATAATTGAAGGTAGAAATACTATTTAAGAATATTACATTCAAGGAAATTATAATTAGTTTGTCACATTATTTTTAATTTTAATATCTTATGCATAATAATAAAAATTTTATATTTTAAAGTTAATATATATTTTAAATATTTAATTAATTATAAATAAATATATACCTATAACAAAATTTTTTTTGGTGCCCCTACAATTTTGAGACCCTATGTGGTTGCTCAACTGGCGCACCTTCAGGACCGCCTCTATCTGCTACAAACATATCTTTATTATCCATTTCGATATTAATCATTGCAAAAGTTTTGCTACTTTGCTATCATCAGAATCATGATACACTGCTGAATAGTAGTTGGAAAGAACACTGAACCTAAGAGAGATCAAGATTGTGGTGGGTGATCGAGATTAACAAAACAAATTTCGAAACTAATAACGAATTAAATTCAATTTAAAAACTTTATTCCCACACCAATGTCAAAAACTTGTTCATACGAACCCTGCAAGCATATAGGTCGTTGAAATAATGTGATGAGAGGTATCATCCCACAGAAAATAAATTTCAAATGAATTGTATTAGTTCTTTATTAAATTCGAATGTCATAACATAAAACATAACGATTTTATTTGTCCTAAAGTTACTCTACAAATTACCTTAATTCATTGGTTTATATGAATATATGGAATGAATGTGTCAGATTTACAAATCCACCCATTGATTTCCATTTTCAATTCTTGACTTATGTAGTTTAGTGTAACCTATGTATTCACGACAATTAATAATTTATTGATATCTGACTATCTTTTCAAGGTAAGTTCAACCTATTTTAAGCACAATCTGATCATGTTCCTATATCAAATTCATATATAAAGTAATGCAGCCATGCATATGATTATCAATATGTTTGCAGAGGCCATCCATGTTATTCCTAATATATATTATCCATATAATAACCTTGCAGTGTTCTAAACTTATTGTGAATCTCCCAACATTATAACAATAAACTAATTCCTAGTTGGTGGTCAATAAATCAAGTAAGGCAAGATTCATGCAAGATTAATCAAGAAAAGCACAAATATACTAAACTACTAGTCTTTGAATTAAAAGTGAAAAAACAAAAATTTCACTTCATCCAATACAAAGTATGAATCTTGCCTAGCATGATTCTAATGATTATACAAAAAGAACAATAGAAAATCATCATCCGAAATGTATATGAGTACAAGAAATTTTGATTTTCAATTTCAAGTTTTAATTCTTCAAGTAATTGATATAATTTTCATTCAATTCCTTGCTAGGTTTGATCTTCATTTTACTTAATTTTACTTATAAACCAATAAATGCATGAGATTAAGCTATAATTAATCATAAGAACTCCTAAATGTCGACATTTAAAAGCCTAGATAAGTGTATAAATTATACTTATTAGTATGCTTATAGTTGTGGTCGTACATTATGGGAACCATATATCACACAAAAAATTAATCCCTACTTCTACACTTACAATCTAGATTGGAAATCGCTTGGACTACTCCTGGTACAACAAAGTCAATGGAAATCACCCTGGACTACCAACAATCACGAGATTGAAAGACTTTCCATGAAGATGTCCTCTCTCAATTCATTAACAAAATTGTGATCAACATGATTGAACATATGTCAAGAATTAAAACAAGGATCGTGTTGAGTGCAATTGCTCAATATTTTCGATATTAGAGTACTGGTCATCCAACTCACCACTAAGACTAAGAGTATGTGAAGGAGTTGATCTTAAAAGATTAGAAGGAAAAAATTACATTCATAATGTTAGACTATCAAGCAATCATCCAACTTCAATGATTATACCAAAGTTGATTTTGTGATTAAGGAGGGTAAGAAAATTGGAGTTTCATGCTTAAGTTGAGCTGGTTGTAAAGTCAAATCATATTTTATAAGAAGGAAAAAGTTTAGAGGATAAACTATAAAGGTGCAAAGCCAACTGTTGCAAACAAAGGAAGGGCTTTGAAGCCCTATTCAAAGTACCGTGAAATGATTATTGTGAATAGTCAATGTTATATTCCTCATCTAAGACAACACTCATTTTATTGTCATATATTTAGCATTGAAGATTCACAAAGCTCCAGAATTAATTAAGTTTTGACACTAAAGTGATATATTGAGAAGAGCAAAACAAGACGACACACAAATTAATGCTCGTGATTACATTAACTATCAAGGATTGGCAGAAGAAGGGAATATTTACAAAATACACTCATATAGGGTGTGTTTACCGTTTATATTGTAGGAAATCGAAAATAAGCAGATTCTTGAATCTCCATGTTGAAATCAATGAGATAACAAAATAAATTCGGAAGTATACCTTGATCCATAGATATGAGTTTTTTGAAATCGACTATGATCTTCCAATTGCTATGTGATTTCTTGACATCCGTTCTCTGTTGATGGGGATGCAAAGAATCCGGTCTCCACACTTTTATTCCATGAAAATTAATACCCATTAGTCCTGAACTAAACTCAATGGATCACCTTATTGACTAAACCTTAAATATAGGATCACATATTTTAATATATACACGTGTGGCCACATATGACAGAATTTCTCCAACAATCTCCCACTGGGACATATATGTAATATTACAAATGTGTGCAACTTTATGAGCTCAAAATTTTTCTATCATTGTTAAGGGTATTTCCAAACAATTTCATCCATGAATCATATTGATATAAGATCAAAGCGATTTTCGTCACATTTAGCATGACTAAATCCATCAATGGTCACGTACACCCATACAACCAAATGACATAGATCAATTATGGGAGTATAGCATGGAAATTACATGTCATGTGATCCAAACATGTCTATTTCCAACTGGTCCAACCTTATTTCTTAAATGAGATCGATAATGAATATAATAACAGAGTAGAATGAACTGAATGCTTCATTTTTTATACAGAAAAAATATCCAAATACACAAATGTGTCCAAAGTAAACATAAAGCAAAGAGAATACAAACTTCCACTAAAACATGATATCTTCAAGAAATACAACACTCATGCGAGCAGTGTGCTCATGAAAGACCTTGGGTGGTAATCCTTTAGTGAGTGGATCCCCAATCATGGAGTTTGTTTCAATGTGCTCTATAGAAATTTGTTTACTTTGTACTCTTTCCTTCATAACTAGGAACTTAATGTCAGTGTATTTTGATTTAGATGAGCTCCTGTTGTTATTAGAATATAGAACTACAGAGCTATTATCACAATATAACGTTAGTGGTCTTTCTATTCCATTCAGAATGCACAACCCAGTGACAAAATTTCACAGCCATATTCTATATTTAGATGTCTCATAGCATGCTACAAACTCCGCTGCCATGGTAGAAGAAGCTATGAGTGTGTGCTTGGCACTCTTCCAAGAAATAGCTCCTCCAGCTAGCAGATATATATAGCTTGATGTGGATCTTCTACTGTCTTGACACCTAGCAAAGTTAGAATCGAAGTACCCTATGATCTCTAACTGGTTCGTTCTGCTATATGTGAGCATATAATCCTTTGTTTTCTTTAAATATCTCATAACCCTTTTGGATGCTTTCCAATGATCCATCCCATGGTTGCTTAAATATCTACCTGGCACTCCAACAATGAATGCTATGTCCGGACGTATACAAACTTGAGCATATATTAGACTCCCAATAGCTGATGCATAGGAAATCTTTTGCATTTCCTTAGCTTCAAGGTCATTTTGTGGACATTGTTTGAGACTAAATTTGTTTCCCTGAGCGATAGTGGTGTCACATTGTTTACAGTCTTGCATGCCAAATCCCTTAAGTACTTTATCGATATAACTCTTTTGTGACAATCCAAAAATACCTCGAGAGCGATCTCGATATATCTGAATCCCTAATACAAAAGAAGCATCACTAAGATCTTTCATCACAAATTTCTCTGATAAAAATCTCTTGATTTCGTGCAACATGCCTATATCTTTAGTGGCAAGTAGTATGTCATCAACATACAAAACCAGGAAAATATCCTTACTCCCTCTGAACTAGTGATACACACAATTATCAACGACATTTATCTCAAAACCAAATGAGATAATTACTTGATGGAATTTGTGGTACCATTGATGGAAAGCTTGCTTGAGCCCATAGATAGATTTCTTTAATTTGCAAACTATATTCTTCGAGTCTCCTGACATGAAGTTTTTTGGTTGCACCTTATAGATTGTCTCATCAATGTTGTCATTCAGAAACGTTGTTTTAACATCCATCTGATGTAACTCAAGGTCAAAGTGCGCAACAAGTGCCATAATAGTTCTGAAAGAGTCTTTCATTGAAACTGGAGAGAAAGTCTCTTTGAGATCGATGCCTTCCTTTTGGGTAAAGCCTTTAGCCATAAGATGAGCCTTATATCTCTCAACATTACCATTTGGATCCCTCTTGGTTTTAAAAATCCATTTGCAACCAATGGGCTTCACACCTTCAGGTAACGAAACAAGATCCCAAACTTTATTGTCTTGCATAGACTTGTACTCCTCATTCATGGCATTAATCCACTTTTGAGAGTTAAAACCCTACATGGCCTGATGGAAATTGATTGGATCATCTTTTGCCATTCCATTATTTTCCTCATGTTCTTCGAGAAATACTATGAAATCATTTGGAATAGCATTTTTCTTCTCTCTCGTGGATCTTCTTAATGGCATTGGTTCTTGAGGTTGTTGAGTTTGTACTTCTGGAATAATTGCCTCATTTTAGATGGGAGGTTTTTCAACATTATCTCATTGAAGTTCTGGATATGCTTCTTGATCAACGACAGGTATAGAAACCTGTACATTGTCAAAAATAATAGTAGGAATCGAAATCGATCCTTCCTCAACTTCTTTCTCAAAGACAATGTCTCTAACCTTATTTCTCCTCCCAAACTCAACATTCTCAAAAAATGTTGTGGTTCCCGTTTCGAAAATTGACTTAAGTGTGGGATCATAAAATTTATAATCCCTACATCATTCAAAGTAACCAATAAAATAACTACTAACTGTTTTGGAGTCCAATTTCTTTTCATGTGGCCTATAAGGTCTTGCCTCAACTGGACATCCCCAAATGTGAAAATGCTTTAGACTAGGTTTTTTTGCCTATCCAAAGCTCATATGGTGTTTTAGCAGCAGCCTTAGTTGGTACTCTATTCAGAATATAAGCTGCAGTCTTTAATGCCTCTTCTCAGAGTGATTTCGGCAAGATGGAATGACTTATCATACTCCTTACCATATCCTTAAGAGTTTTGTTTCGTCTTTCAGCTACACCATTCATGCTAGGCGATCTTAAAATGGTGTACTGTGGGACGATTCCACACTCCTCTAGGTATTTAGCAAATGGTCCCGAACATTATTCACCTGAACCGTCATATCTGTCGTAGTACTCACCACCACGGTCAGATCTAACGATCTTTATCCTTTTGTTGAGTTGATTCTCAACCTCAACTTTAAAAGTTTTGAACACGTCAGTGACTCAGACTTTTTATGGATGAGATATGGGTACCCATAACGTGAGTAATCGTCTATGAATGATATAAAATATTGTTGACCATTCCAAGATGCCGTAGGAAATGACCCACAAATATCTCTGTGTATCAATTCTAAGATGTCTGAAAATCTATTAGCACACAATCTCCTTGTTTTGGTCTGTTTTCCCTTGATACAATCAATACATACATCAAAATCTGTGAAGTTGAGAGAATCCAAAATACCATCTGACACAAGTCACTCAATTCTAGCTTTTGAGATGTGACCTAAGCGCTAGTGCCATAATTTTATTGAATCTTCTTTATTTAATTTACATTTAGTACCTCGTGATTCAACATGAAAGGTTTCATTATATGATACAATTATATCAAATAAATATGAGTTATCATATGCACATAATGAACCAGTACCAATAATATTGGAATTTAATGAAAGATTAAATTGATTGTTTCCAAATGAGCAACAATATCCAAATTTGTCCAATAAAGAAACAGAAATTAAATTTCATCTAAAAAACGACACAAGAAAAGTGTCTTCCAAATCCAATTAATAATCAGTTCCCAATAATAACCTAAAAGTGCCTAGTGCATCAACCTCCAACGATTTGCCATCACTCACATAGATGTATCTTTCACAATCACTTAGTTTTCGATGGCTCAGGCAGCCTTGCATAGAAACACTTATGTGAGTAGTAGCACCAGAATCCATCCACCAAGTGTTTCTAGGTACTGCCGAAAAATTATTTTCAGAACAGACCAAAGTAAGAATTGCACCTTTCTTTGCATACCATGCGTGATATTTGACACTGTCCTTCTTCACATGTCCAGCCTTATTGCAAAAGAAACAAATTCATTTATCTTCCTTCTGTTTCTTTTGTGCTGGACCCTTAGGAGCAGCTTCATATTCCTTCATCTTTTTCTTGCCCTTATCCTCAGAAGTGCTTGCCAAGTGAGCAACTTCAGTTCTATCTTGCTTCAACCTTTCTTCCTCTTGCACACAATATGAAATGGGCTCATTTAGAGACCATTTCTCCTTTTGACAGTTGTAACTGACCTTAAATTGATTGAACTGTGCGAAAGCGAGATCAATACCAAATGCACGAGTAACTCATCAGACAGCTCAAGCTTTACCCCTTTAAGTTTTGAAGCAATGTGAGATATCTCCATGATGTACTCCTTATGTTCCCCTTACCTTTATACTTCATTGAAATCAAGTTTTGTAAAAGCGTGTTTGTTTTAGCCTTATTATTTTTCGCAAATTGTTTCTCAATTTTGGCAAGGAACTCCCTAACATTAGTTATCTTTTCGAATATTGCACCTCTAAAGGCTTTCGGAATGCCGCACTTAATGATCATTAGACTCATGCGATTTGAACGATCCCACTTCTCAAAGTTCTCCTTTCATCAGGAGAACTTTCTTTTGTAAGAGGAGTGGGTTGCTCAATCCGAAGTGCAAGGTCAAGATCCATGCAGTCAAGGACAATCAATACGTTCTCCTTCCAATCCTTGAAGTTTGTCCCATTAAGCATGAAAATGAAATTGATATTAGCAGATATTGGGGCAGTAGATAAATTAGTTGCAGAGAGAAAAAAAATAAACAAATAATTATGCTTATATCCATATTAAATGAACAATAAATTCAAATAATGGTAAGCTCTATCTCAAGATAACTAGTGCAACATTAATACCAAGTCTTTGGACAATAATATTAATTGCTAGTGGTACTCTCAATACAGTTATCAAACATTGACAATAACTCCTATCAAATAATGAAACCATCTTTGGATTGATTTATTATTTACATCGAAATCTTATAATTGTCACACATTTACCACCATAGGTATGTATGTAATTCGGCCAAGTATTAGCCTTCCTTTGCCCGTATGAAGAAGCACACACACAACATCTAAACATCACAAACAAACCAATCTACACAAAAGAGGTCACTTTGGTGACATATTGAATAAACTAATTGATTGTCTCATGTAATTAACTTAATTATTCCTCTTAAAAGAGTCCTTAATACCTTAATTTGAGAAAGAGAATCATTAATTTTGCATTATTAGACGCCTTTAGAAACTTTAGGGATCTAAGGGTTAATAATTCAAAACTTTAGGGATCAAATTTTAAAAAATTTTAAATTTTGGGGTCAATTTTGATTAATTATAAACATTGAGGGCTTTAATTACAAAATTCAGAACCTTAATAGCCCAAATTAAATAATTTTCAAAATTTAGGGTGCTGAATTATTAAACTCGTAACCTTAAAGGTCCAATTTGGATGGATCAAAAACATTAGGGACTGAAATGTAAATTTTTATTTTGAAGAAAAATAATTAACCCTAATTTTAAATTGCAAGCAAGGGCCTGAGAATACCAAAATTGCATCTCAGGCCCTCACCCCCAAAATCCACCCAGATCTCTTTTATCTCCCTCCCGCCTTAATGGCGTCGGGACCAACCGACAACAGCGCTTTTGCAATCGTCGACGGCGAATTTTTTTATTTTTTTAAACGAAAATCAGAATTTGAATTTAGAAAATTTTAACTCGGATCTTGAAAAATTAAACATGAATATGTGCCAAAGGTTGTCTCTTTCAACAAAATCAGATCCATAAGTAACGGATCTAAAAATTTCTTAAACAATATTACAAGATCTTGATCCATAATCACACGATGAATATCTAAAATTGTAATCCACAATATAAAACTTTAATTCCATTAAATTCTTGCAATTTCTCAAAGAAATCAATAATGTACTGGCTGTGATACCACTTGTACGAAATCGAAAATAAGTAGATTCTTGAATCTTCATGTTGAAATCAATGAGAGAACAAAATAAATGCGAAAGCATCTGATTTTTTTGAAATCGACTATGATCTTTCAATTGATACGTGATTTTTTTAAATCCGTTCTCTGTTGATGGGGATGCAGGGAATTCTGAAAGTCATGTGCAATAGGGGACCACGACCCATATTAAATAATTAATTATTATCATTCAATTATTTCAAATTGGTACCTCAACAATTTAAAATAATTATTCTAGTCTCCACACTTTGATTCTATGAAAATTAATACCCACTAGTCCAAAATTAAACTCAATGGATCACCTTATTGACTAAACCTTAAAGATAGCGTCACATATTTTAATATATACACGTGTGGCCCCATATGACAAAATTTCTCCAACATATATCACAGTTTGAAAACTCATCGAAAGTTCTATATATAAGTTTGTTGAATGGTAGCAAAAAACTCCCTCTGCCAAAAAAGTATAAAGTCTTACTATATATATATATATATATATATACCACTTGTATAACAATTTTTAACATTTTATCATTCTTCAAAATTTGAATTACTGATTTTTCATTAAATGTTTTTTCTTTAAAAGATAATTTTATTCTGTGTATTATCTTCTTTTTTGTTGAACTAACTTGAAATTAATAAGAAATTAACTTTACTGAGTTAAAAATATATTGAAAAAATGAAATCAAATAATTTCTTATCTTAGTTATTGCTTTGCAGCATAAACTTAATTGCTTGTTTCATTTTGCAACTTAATTGAAAATTACTTGATTCCTACGTAATATTTTTTGTTAGGTAAACTAAAGAAAATGTGGAACAACTCAATAATAAACCACGACATGGTGGATATATGCTAAAATTGTAATCTCGTTCGTTTTTTTACCATAAATTCCCAATTAATAATGCAGATTGATGATAAATACTTAATGAAAAATTTATATACATGTAGGACTGCCTCTTTTGCTTTTCACCAATTTCTTGCACTAGATACCGCAGCCACATTTTCTTGAGACAACAACTAGTTGTACTTAAACTGTATTTATTTTCTAATTTCTTCTGTTCTTGTTAAGTAATTCCCGGACTTGTGAAGGGACCACAAAAACACTTCTTATATAAACAATACTCACATATTAAGCCTCCATTTGACAAACAAATTATAAATTATTTCACTTTTTTTTTTTTTTTAATTGATAAAAACTTTACGTTTTTATGAAGTAAACATATATACCAGTCACGGCTTTCTTGGCATTTCGGACATGCCCAAAAGATGAGTAGTAGAGTAATCTTGCTCAACTGCGAAATAGGCACCAATCTTAGTTGATTTTTTTGACAGTAATTGAAGCTTCTTTTACAAGATAACAAATGAAATCAGTTATATAAAATTCATAAGGAAAAGCACAACTTGAAAAAAATCTGAAAAACAAAAGTATTCAAAACCATATGTACGAACTTTACAGAATCCAACTTCCTTTACTGGTCAGTTTCCCCATAAGTTTGCTGCTCTAGATTACGAATGCCAATTTTACGATCCTTAATAAACGAATTAGATTATGTGACATGCGTCGCAAGAAAACAGAAGTCTGTCTATAACTATACCTTTCTACACTATCGCAACAAATTCAGCACGACATGAAGTGCTCGAATGGCAGAAATTTTTTTATACCGACTACAATTTAATAATGAAGATCAGACCGTGTAATTCTTCTTTTTATGTCTTCCAAAAATATTTTATAGCTGTTGCGAATGGAAGGTAATGTTCTTGAGATTATCAAATTTGTACATAGTACTGTATAAAATGATTATTGCATCAGTCCATGCCTAATTAACTGAAGATTTATCGTAACTTGGAGCTACAAAGTTTAAAGGTGAGAAGGGACCACGATAGCATTTCTGATTATAGAGAATCAAGTAATTCATATAAATCTTTGGTCCTCCTAAGATTTTGATGTAACCATACGCATCAGGTTTTTCATCATCCTGTATGATTAAAATTAACCATAGCTTTTGACACAGAAGAGACGAACGGATGGTCCCAGCAGTGTGATTAGGACTGGATTTTGGTAATTTGGTGTAAGGGAAATCTTTCAGGGTAAAATTATTACTAACTTTATTACTCAATGGTCTTGAGACAGACTGAGCAACAGGGTATGAATAAAGCCAAACGACCTGCGAGGATGACCGCACCGATGACCACTCACTCACATGGATGCATGGGTCCAGCACAAATAAAATAATGCACGACCCCCCATGTGTGTGTATGCGGTCATTCCTGATGTCAAACTTAATATTTTTGTAGCATGGTTGACATGGTATACTTATAGTTGAGAAAGTGCAATTAAAAATCCAGCTAGACATGAGATAGCCTTGGGTTGAAAAGGAATTTGGGCTACTCCTCTTAACACGTTAACTCTCTGGGATGAAACCCGAAGTTCCAATTCCAATAACAACTGAGATGGCCCTTGTTTTCAGACTTTTCGTTTTTAAATAGTTTGTCAATTTTCTGTTAATTTTTTTAGTAGAAGTAGATATGGTTGGATCAAACCTAATCTTAAAAAGGGTTCATGGTAAAAAAAATTAAATCGGTAATTGCACAACTTCACATTAAGAACATTCATGGCCTAATTAATGGAGGGGCGTGATAAATTCAACCTAGTAATGATATCTTACTGTTTTCATGCTTTAATTTATGTGATTTTGTTCTTAGAAATGACAAAAAGGATTCTGTTTAAGTCTCAAAAGGTCGAGATAGATGACTAGATAACAACAGTTATAAATGAATAAATTAAGGCAGGCGAAAATTATTTATAACAGTTCCGTATTGAGGATCATATCACAATTCTTCTTTTTATGCCATCCAAAAATACTTTATAGCTGTTATGAGTGGAAGCTGCATGTTATTGAGATTATAATAATTTGTACTTGATACTTTATAAAATGTTCATTGCATCAGTACATATGCATAATTAAGTGCGAGGTTTTACTGTAAATTGGAGATACAAAGTCCAAAAGTGAAAAGGGACCACACCAGCACATCTGATTATATGAAGCAAATAATACATATTTAATCTATGGTTTTTCAAGGCTTGTAAGGTACACTTGCAAGAATTAGATACCTTCGCAGGCATTGGATCTGATTTGAACATGCCCTAAACTTGTTATCTAATTTATTTGATCTTTGTGCAATAACAAATAAACCGTAGCTGATTAGTGCTGGATTTTGGCAATTTAGAATAGGTTAATACTAATGATTTATTAGAACATTCAACGTAGCAAAGACAATGGATCCACTAATAGATTTTTAGTTTGATTAATATACCGTTTGGTGGAGCGTAGTGACGAAAAAGGGACATCGTAAAATGTATCTATGGAATTTAGTTACTCTAGTTTCAAATAAAAGGAAAAAAAAATGGATCTGCTTGGCCAAATTAACAAAGGATATTATCAATTCCGCTCAAGTTGTTGTGCTACTGTTAAATTCCCAGCCTTAGTTTATGTGATTTTGTCTTTTGAATAGGACGAAAATGTTTCTGGTTAAGTCTCAAAAGGAAGAAAGAAGAGTGGATTAAACAAAAAAGCCTTTTCCTATCCCAGAAAAGAAAGTAAAAGTTACCCAGTTACAGGAAAATTTAGGTAGAACCCGACTTCCTGCAATCAGACGTGTGCAGCACTAAAATGTAACTTTTTCCATCCTTTATAATTAAAAATAGTTGTTAAATGTTAGAAACTGGAGAATAATCTTCTCATGCGCCGTTTCTTGTCAACAATTTGGCCTAATCCACTCACTTTCCGTCTTTGACTCAAACTTAAACCCTAACCCTAATAAAAACCCCAAGGTTGAAATGTTCTTCTCAATTTAGACCATAAACTTTCTTCGCCCAGCACAGTTTTGATGCACGAACAACTCTTTCTAATGCTTTTAACATGCCTATCAATCAATTTTGCTCTATCCCTGGCTGCTTCTTTTGCATCATGAAGGAACAGGATTCATCTCTGAGGAGAAATGCAATATCAGAATACTTGAAATACATGCCTCTGATAGATGATGAAGAACTTATTCTCGTTGTTAGTGGGATATGGAACATGGCGATGACTCGACCAGACGATCAAGAACTTCCCCATCTTGGTGTCTTTGAGTGCATGGCAAATCTTATAAGAAAATCTGTCGATGATAGATCATGGCTATTCAGAAATCAGAATATATACATTTCCTATTATGCAGCACACATAATTGGTTCCTATACTATGAACAATGCTGAGTTCGCGATAAAAGCGGTGGAATCAGGTGTCATACCACCATTAATGGAGCTGCTGAGGGGAAAAATGAGTTGGGTGGAGCAAAGGGTTGCTGTTAGAGCGCTTGGCCATCTTGCAAGCTATGAGAAGACCTTCAAATCCGTAGCAATATACGAAGAAGAGTTAGTTAAATTATCCATGAACTTGGCTTCTACCTGTCTAGAAATTGTTTATACCATGTTTGTGGGAATTAAGGATACTAACAAGAGATTAAAGTATCATTCTGACTTGCTGGCTAGAGGGGTAGGTGGAATCGACATGGAGAATCAGAAGGCAGAAGAATGGGCTAGCCAACTTCAATGTTGGTGTATACATCTTCTGAACTGTTTTGCCACAAAAGAGAGATCTTTGGACATTATATGCAAGCAAGAATTTCTAGAGGATTTATGTGAAATGTGGGGTGGTTTGGTAAATCATTCATCACCTGCAGGAGTTGGATTAATTAGAATTCTATGTTATACTAAAGTTGGAAGAAAATGTATTGCAGAATCAAGATATGTAATTGTGAATCTGTGTAGTCTCTCTAGATCCTCAGATGATTGGCAGTACATGGGAATTGATTGTCTTCTTTTACTTCTCAAAGATCCAGAAACCAGGTACAAAATCATTGAAATCTCCACCTCGTACCTTATTGATTTGGTTGAACTTAGGACGCTTGCAATTAGACCGAACTTTGGTGCAACAATCACAAGAGTGCTTCTCAACGATTTTAGACGTAAAAGTAAAATCATGAATGCTAATGTTCAAAGGGAATTAGAAGAAATATGGAGTTTGAAGGTAGAAAGAAGCAATAGAGAGAAAGCTACTTCTGATGAGAAACTTGAAGAAAAAAGGGTTCTGGTAAATCTACTAAAGCAAGAAGGAAATCATAGATTTGTGGTGGGAGAGATTGATGAAGCAGTGTTGCAATATACAGAAGCTATAGAGTTGTGCCCTTTAAGGTACACTAATGAAAGAATTGTGCTTTACAGCAATAGAGCACAGTGTAATTTGCTGCTGAGAGATCCTGATGCTGCAATCAGTGATGCAACGAGAGCTCTTTGCCTTTCGAGCCCACCAAATTCTCATTCCAAAAGCCTATGGAGAAGATCACAGGCATATGACATGAAAGGGATGGCTAAAGAGAGCTTAATGGACTGTATTATGTTCATCAATGGCTGTATAAAATCAAAAAAGTCACCTAATCAAGTAAAAATCCCATATTACGCAGTACGTATGATCAGCAAACAGATGGACTCAACATGGCTCTTTAAAGCTTCTCAGTTAAAGAAATCGACCAATCTTCCTGAAATAGAAAAACCACTGTGTGATGATGACGAAAGTGGCCACAGAGAGCAAACAAATGAAAGAATTATAAGGTAAAATTATTGCAGATTCAACTGACAAAGGAGTATTTGTGTCATCAAGTGTTTGTTATATGGGCCTTAATGTGATCACACCAAACTTGATTGCACAATTTTTAAAACTTTGGTGCAACAATCACAAGAGTGCTTCTCAACGATTTTAGACGTACAAGTAAAATCATGAATGCTAATGTTCAAAGGGAATTAGAAGAAATATGGAGTTTGAAGGTAGAAAGAAGCAATAGAGAGAAAGCTACCTCTGATGAGAAACTTGAAGAAAAAAGGGTTCTGGTAAATCTACTAAAGCAAGAAGGAAATCATAGATTTGTGGTGGGAGAGATTGATGAAGCAGTGTTGCAATATACAGAAGCTATAGAGTTGTGCCCTTTAAGGTACACTAATGAAAGAATTGTGCTTTACAGCAATAGAGCACAGTGTAATTTGCTGCTGAGAGATCCTGATGCTGCAATCAGTGATGCAACGAGAGCTCTTTGCCTTTCGAGCCCACCAAATTCTCATTCCAAAAGCCTATGGAGAAGATCACAGGCATATGACATGAAAGGGATGGCTAAAGAGAGCTTAATGGACTGTATTATGTTCATCAATGGCTGTATAAAATCAAAAAAGTCACCTAATCAAGTAAAAATCCCATATTACGCAGTACGTATGATCAGCAAACAGATGGACTCAACATGGCTCTTTAAAGCTTCTCAGTTAAAGAAATCGACCAATCTTCCTGAAATAGAAAAACCACTGTGTGATGATGACGAAAGTGGCCACAGAGAGCAAACAAATGAAAGAATTATAAGGATTCTGAAGCAAAAGAAAAGTTTCAAATCAGGTAAGAAATATTATTTGCAATAGCAAATGCTGCCATATATACCAGATACCATTTTGCCGAACTAAATGCTTAATTTTCTATAGCTTGAGATTTATTCTCAAGATTCTGCAGTTAAGTTTCTTTTACATTAACTTGCAGGTCTTTCTA
Source organism: Olea europaea var. sylvestris (assembly GCF_002742605.1). Classification (NCBI taxonomy): domain Eukaryota; kingdom Viridiplantae; phylum Streptophyta; class Magnoliopsida; order Lamiales; family Oleaceae; genus Olea; species Olea europaea. Next base: position 2,966,977 of record NC_036240.1, read on the forward strand.
CAATTTTGGAAGAACCTTTGTTTGGAAAAGGTGGCAACAGGGGGAGGAATTAACAATGAGCAAATAGGAAGAAAGACGATTTTGTTGGTTTAGCTAATGTAAGTCTCACTGTTTTAAAATTATTGCAGATTCAACTGACAAAGGAGTATTTGTGTCATCAAGTGTTTGTTATATGGGCCTTAATGTGATCACACCAAACTTGATTGCACAATTTTTACCGTTAGAAGTATAAAAGGTTGAAATCTTCAAATTATTTAGGGCATAACACATTTGCATATATCTTTAGTCTTTTAAATTGTTTCGATTTTTGAGGTAAAACTTCGCGTTCCCCTCCTAAGTTTGTTGTGTTTTTCGATTCGGTTTTTTGATGAACCGTAAGAATCCACCCCCTAACTCACCAAATAGGTAGATTGAAAATGACAGATCTAAAATAATTCTTTATTTTCAACTTTCTCTTAGCTTATGAGAAAGTGCTGGAGGACCACAAACCCACATTGAATTTTCCAAAAAAAAAATAGACTTTTCCTCATCAATTAAAGTTAAGTACCTTCCACTTGACTCTTTTAAGTAGATTCAACTGAACTTTGTGACATCAGTTTATAGCCTTTCTATGAAAAAAAAATTCAAGTGAAAGGCTAGATTTAGTATAGATCAGCATATTTCTATATGGATGTCATTTTTGGAACAGATTAATGCATAATCTTCATATTCCTTTATGAATATTATTTATCATTCCCTATAAATTTTCTCTAAAACTGTCTTGCGATCTTTACTAAATAGGCATGTCTTATATGCTTACAGAGTTCATGAAATCAGGATATTACATTAGCTTTCATAAAAGGAGAGTTTCAAGGTCTTAATCTCCAATAGAACGGAACATATAAAATTCACACAAGTACTATAGGGATCGTCTAGTGGATGAATTATACGGATTATCTGCTGTCCGATTTTTGGGAATAATTGAATCTTTGGTCTTTAATATAAATCCAAATTCAACAACTGATTATCGATAACATGTCACACAAGATGGACATATATACAAGCTGAGACACCAATCTTGGATCAAAGAATGTGGTTGCAGATGGTGCCGAGTAGTGAGCACATCTTCAAGGTGATTATTAAATTAAAGGATAGGTGAGAGACTCGCTTATTAATTTTTTCTTGAACTAAATGAAAGTCAATCGCTATATGCTTCGGGAGAGCAACATCGAATTAGCACAAAGGTAGGTTTCTCTAACATTACACAGGTGCTCTTCATGGCGATCAGTGGCCCAATCTTCATGAGAAAAAGCATGGAGGAGATGTCTTTGTCCTTGTAAAATTAAGAGTTACTTTTTGTATTCAATTAAAGTTAAACGTTAATTTTAACCACACGTTCATGATTATTATCCATTTATTAACAACACATTTAGTGAAACTCCTCTACTATATCTATAAAGTACGTGATATGCGCGTGACAAAGGAAGTCCAACAATGGCCAACTCGATATTGATTATTCAATTAGATTTGACTTTTTTAATCAAGAAACAGCTTCTTGTGCTTGGGCTAGATCCATTAGCCCCATTTTCACTTCTCTATATTATATGTGTGTTTTGTATCGTTTAAGTAGTGAATTTTACTTTATTTGGGTTAATTTTATATTGTTTCAATTTTGGACCGTTCACAAGCAATTGAAAAAGATATAGGAACGAATTGATGATTGTATGGACGGTTTGGGTACTAATATGCACATGAGAAGAAGTTGAAGGATAAAAAATTAAGGAACGAATGAAGAAGAGGACTAAATTGCTACTTTTGGAAGTTATTAAAGATGGGCACCCACCCAATTATAACAGTCAAGCAACCGTCCAGTGTTAGAAAACAAAAAACAGAAATAAACATCTGTGCTTGGGCAACCGCCTAGACTGTTTTCGTTTAGAATTCAATTCTAATAAGGAACCTTCTGTTTGGGCCATGATATACACGATTTTTAGAAACTTTTTGGGACTCTTTAGAGGGACTATAAATACCAACTCTCAAAACATAATTAGGGTTCGAGAATTAATAGCAAAAAGAGGAGAAAAACACATCAAGATTGAATTTCAAGAATTCCAAGATTAAATTCAAGAATTTTCGGGTGATGAATAACTTTTATATTTTTTGCTTTCTTCTTCTTCACAACATGTTAGGTTAAACAAATCTAGTGTTAGAGTTAAAATGAATCTTATATCATGAACCTTTAATTATTATTTTTGTTTTTTAAATTCAAATGCGTCTTTAATTATTGAACAATTTTCATGGAATTATCTTTTGTATAATTATATGCACTGTGATTGTATGTATATTGTGGTCTATTTTACCCTCTAAAAGTCGGAAAAAAAGTTACATATGTCAATTGTCGTAGAATCCAATAAAGAATAGAAACATACGGGGGCGGATCCAAGATTAAAACCAAGACCAGGTTATAAAATTTCAAGCCGGGCTAATAAATTACACATAAAAAACTGTTTTTACAAACAAAACAAAAAAAAAATGAAAATGCCTTAAAAAAAATAAATTCTTGGGCTTTGGGGGAACTACAGCCCAGCTTAGTCCCTCCTTATATCCGCCCTTGGAAACATATTGATATGCTTTAAGTATTCATAAATTTTCAATGCATTCTCCATCCGTTATAAAAATATAGTTAGGTCACATGTGAGAATAGATTTAATTCTATTTGAGAGGGATTGTTAAAAAATTTAAAAATAATGATCTTCATAATTAAATCATGTACTCAAATTGTAAAATTAGGGTTAAAGGGGATTCGAGATTCTAGTGTAGTTATCATTAATTGATTTTCATAAAAACTTGCATATCACGTCTTTTCATTGACCCTGGTTAATATACTTATTGCCTTCATAAATGAATTACAATTTTGTCACAGAAAAATCTCAAGTGTTCATTGTTTCAGTAAAGGATTAGTTTATTTAAATTTGAACTAATACAAAATCTGTGGGTACGATACTTGGACTGAAAATTCATCTTACTACTTGTTAACTAATAGTGCACTTGCGATAATTCCAAATGAAACAAATATTTTTGTAACAAGTTTTTAACACTGTTTGTTGGGGATTGTATTTGAATTTAATTTCATTTACATTGGAACTAATTTGAACTTTTATCTTATTTTTCTCTATTAATTTATTTTAGTGCTTCTATTTTTTTCCCTCTTTTTCAGACATTTTATGCAACATTTGAGAGATGATGAACTAATTTCAGTTGATCTGAAAATCGAACATACATTTTAACCACAACCAAAGAGAAGAATAAGAAGCACAATACGCAAAGATGGCTAATGCACATAATAATTCGGTCGTTCAACTAAATAAAGAGGCAATGGTTGATGAATGGAACATGCTAGTTGGGGATTTTATGACTCCAAAAATTACTCAGAGTCAACTGAGCGTTGATTGTCCTCCTTTTGAGCAGTCGAACTTCCAGTTAAATACGTTGTTTCAAAATGGCCATCAATTCTATGGAAGAGATGATGAGAATCCACACATACACGTCTCTTGATTTTTTTAAGATTTGTCAACACTTTATATATTTAGGGATTTCAGATGATGCTATCAAATTGAGATTATTTTTACATACTCTACATAATAGAGCGCTTAAATGGTTAGACTCGCCGCTTATTACTAGTATATTACTTGGAATGACTTAGCTGAAAAATTTTATACCAAATTTTCCCACCGATGAAGATAGAAAAGTTGAAGCAAACATATCCATATTTCGACGAGGAGAAATCGAATCCTTTGATGAGGCATGGAACATATTCAAGAAAATACTTCAAAAATGTCCTTATCACGGCACCAATAAAGGGCTCAAGTCCAATATTTTTATGCAGGTCTACTTCCATCTTATATAAGTATAGTGGACTCATCATCTAATGGTTCCTTATCCACGAAGATAATTGATGAAACCTTGAAGTTATTTGAGAGAATGGCTACTACCACAGTCATGTAAGCCACTGAGCAAATTGTTCATAAGAAGGCACCAAGGGTATATAAGGTGGCCACATATACAATACTATTTGTAAAACTTAACTCTTTTGTTCATAGGGTTGAGAGCATGTCACTGTTAGCTAATGCAGTACAAGCTAATTGAGCAAGTTGGGAAGAATGCGAGGTAGACCACAACATAGCTGACTGTTCAATTATTGCACAAGACATAGAACAAGTTGATTATGTACAAAGGGTCACGGCCAACAAAATAATCCATATTCTGACATTTACAATCCTAGTTGGAGGAAGTATCCAAACTTTTCTTGGAGTAATAAAAATCACAATAGACCACAAGGTTTTCAGTTTTAGCAAGTGGAGAAAAGAACATCCTTGGAAGAGATGTTTGGTAAATTCATGGAAAAAATATATTAATAAATGGAGGCAAACAATCAATTTATAAGAATGACCGAGGCGACTCTTTAGAATCAGAATGCAACAATTCAAAACTTGGAGACTCAAACGGGATAGATGGTACATGCTATATCAAGTAGAGAACCACGTACATTACCAAGTAATATAGAGGTTAACCTTAAGGAACATGTGAAAGCAATTACTACTAGGAGTGTAATCCAATTACTTGAGATTCATGTTAAAAGATTAATTGCAAATAAATAAAAAGTACCTTCTACTGATGAAAAGCATGTGGAATAGACTAACAGCTAACACTGCTAAAGAGAGTTTAGACAAGCATTATGCAAAATTCCTTGACATCTTCAAGAAGTGGTACATTAACATCCCTTTTGCTGATGCTCTCGTTTAGATGCCTAATTACATTGAATTTTTGAAGGATATTTTATCTAACAAATGCAAGCTAGATGAACATGAAACAATGATGTTGATTGAGAAGTGTTATGCCAGTCCAGAGAATTTCACTATACCTGCACTATAGGCGATTATTATTTTGATAAAGCTTCCTGTAATCTAGGAGCAAGTATTAACTTGATGTTACTCTATTTTCAGAAAACTAAGCTTGGGAAAGGCTACAGCAACCATAGTGACTTTACAACTAGCAGATCAATCAATCTTGCACCCAAGAGGGATCATTTTAGATATTTTAGTGAAAGTGGACAAATTCATCTTTCCAGCTGACTTTCTTATTTTTGATATGAAGTATAATAGAGCCATTTCACTTATTTTAGGTCGACCATTTTTTAGCTACCAGTAAAGCTCTTATTGATGTGCAAAAATGTAAACTTATTTTGAGGCTTTATGAAGAACAGGTCTCACTTAATGTATTCAAGGCCACGAAATACCCAAATGAGTCAGACGGTTGCATTCAGATCGATGTGATCGACATAGTGGTTCATGATACCTTTCTGATACATAATCTATCTGATCTATACGAGGTGTACATTGTGCATTTTCAATCTAGTCACTCTAATTCTAGTGAGATTGATATATGTGCAAGATATCTTAAAGCAAATCCTCTATACAGACGTAGACTACACTTTGAGGAGTCGAGTACAAGATACGAAGTCTTTTCCATCAATTCAATAGCCTCCTAAGTTAGAGCTCAAGCAATTGCCATCTCATCTTCATTATGCCTACTTAGGATAATCTTTCACATTGGTTGTTATTATTTCAAATTCCATCAATGAGCTTGAAGGAGAGATACTATTGTGGGTACTCAGAAAAAATAAGACAGAATTGGGTGGTCTATTCCGAACATCGAAGGGATTAGCCTTAAACTTTGCATGCACAAAATTCTCATGAAAGGTAATTTTTTTTACCTAGAATAGAGAATTAAAGGAGACTCAGTCCAAATATAAAAGAAGTAGTCAAAGCATAAATGTTGAAGCTTTTGGATGCAGAGATCATATATCCTATCTAAGACAGTGTATGGATCAGTCCTGTTCAGGTTATGTTGAAATAAATGGAAAATTATAGTGGTATAGAATGAGAAGAATGAATCAATTTCCACTAAAACTGTTACGAGATGGAGAGCTTGCATTGATTATTGCAAACTCAACACTGCTACTTAGAATGATCACTTTTCTTTTCCATTTATTGATCAGATGGTAGAGAGGTTGGCAAGTCATTCACATTATTATTGCTTTTTTGATGGATACTTCGATTATAATCATATTCCGATAGCACTTGAGGATCAAAAGAAAACTACTTTTACCTATCTCTATAGCATCTTTGTTTATCATAAGATGCCATTTGGTCTATGTAATGCTCCATCTACATTTCAGAGTTCTCTAATATAGTGAAATAGAAGTCTCAGTGGGTGATTCAATCTTCAATTCTTCATTTGATGAGTGTCTTGAAAACTTATAATTGGTCTTGCAACGGTGTAAGAAAACAAATTTAGTACTAATCTCTAAAAAGTGTCACTTTGTGGTATACCTGATTCCAACTAAAGGGATAGAAATGGTCAAGGTAAAGAATCAGGTTATTCAAAAATTACGACCACCAACTTCAGTTAAGGGCTTTCACAGTTTCCTTGGTCACGTTGGACTTTATCGTTGCTTCATCAAGTATTTCTACAAGATCACCAAATTGTTGTGAAACTATTAGTCAAAGGTATTTCTTTTGATTTCTCTAAAGAGTGTTTATTGGCTTTCAACACTAAAAAAGAAAAGCTAATTTCAGCACCAGTAATCATTGCACCATATTAGAGTCTACCCCTTGAATTGATGTGTGATGCAAGTGACTACATAAACAATATAGAGATAAATTTTTTTCATGTGATCTACAATGCAAGCAAGACACTAAATGATGCACAGCTGAACTATGCTACCACTGAGAAGGAACTTCTAGCTGTAGTCTATGCCTTTGATAAATTTCAATTTTGTTTAATTAGATCAAAGGTTATAGTTTACACAGACCATACAACTTTAAAGTGTCTGATTACAAAGAAAGATGCAAAACCAAGACTGATCAGATAAGTACTTCTCCTACATAAATTTGATTTGGAGATAAGAGATCAGAAGAAAAATGAAAACATAGTAGCTAGCCATTTAATGAAAAACAGGAAAATCAGTGGACATAAATGAGATCTTTCCCGATGAACAAATCTTTAATGTGGAATATGCACCATGGTATGCAAATATTGTTAATTATTTGGCCAAATTCATCATTCCACCATATTATTCAAGTCATCAAAAAAATTAATTCTTTTATGACTTAAAATACTTTTTTAGAAGGATTCTATTCTATACAAATGGGGTCAATAAAAAATTAATAGGCGATGTGTTTATAAAGAAAAGGACCTTCAAATATTTTAGTGGTGTCATTCATCTACCTATGCAGAACACTTTGGTGCTTTAAAGACAGCTGCAAAAACCATACAGTCTTTAAAGAAGTTAAAAGGAATATCTTTTGAAAAGCATGGCATCCGACAATTTGAGTGATGGGGATAAACACTTTTGTAATTGTCAATTTGAGTCATTGTTGGCTAAAAATGGCGTTCAACATTGTAAAGTTACCTCCTATCAACCCAAATTAGTGGGCAAGTTGAAATTTTCAATAGGGAGATGAAGCGAATCCTCAAGGTGATGATGAGTTCTTCAAGAGAAAATTGGTCTAAGAAACTGATGAGTGCTCTACACTCATGATATTTATGCCACCTAATTTGTTATTTTGCTACTCTGAGAGTGTTTTAGAGCTTTTTAATTTGTGTTTTGTTGTGATGTAGGTTGATGAAACTGAAAGAAATAAGCAAAAGTTGGTGAAATTTGAGAAAATAGCCAAATTGTAAGAGATCCAATTTCGGGGACTAACGTGCAAATATTGAAAAGTTGTGTTGAACCTCACAATGATGATCCAAGAGTGCTAAGAGTCAATTGGATGAAAAAAGATGTCAAAGGGATCAAATTTAGTCAAAATATGATCACAAATCAATTTCCAACCGAAAAGTTATGCCTCGGAGTTTCAGCCTCAAATTGAGACCCATTTTTATCATAGCAAACGATCAAGTTGATGAATGATGCTTGAAGAAAAATTGTAGCTCTTTGAGTTAGCTTTCCAATGCACTTTAATCACCTCAATTGGACATCAGATGCAAAAGTTATGCTAAAAATACTGAAAAATATGCAGTCTGCCATTTCTATCGAACCGAGCGCCGCAGCGCCCATATGACTGAAAAGTAACAGAATAGGCGGCGCCACAGCACTCATATTTGGTGCCGAGGCGCCAGATATGTGGGAGAACACGTTATTATGTTTTTGGACTCTTTTATTGGCCCAATTTAACCCTATTTTGTTGAAGACCCCTAACATACTACAAATACCATTCAAAAACCCAATTTTCGAAAAGAATGGAAGGGGGAAAGATTGAAGAATTCAACCACACAATTTGAAGGCGGCAAAAATTGAAGACATCAAAAGGAAGGAGGAACAACATCAAGAAAGAAGATTGAAGATCTACCCAAAAGACTAGTTTTTTCTATCATTTTCCTTATGTTGTTTATTATAATTTGTATGATTTTCATTTATTACACCATGAATTAAACAATTTATCTATGGGTTTGATGTAGCCAAATCAGTATTATGGTTTGATGATTTTATAATTATTTCTTTGATTTTTCCGCATATATTTAATTGTATCATAATTTTAATGCTTTCAATTGCCTGATCAACAATTGGATGATTTGATGCTAGTTAATTTCCACGCTAGAGAGAGTGGGAATTTAGACGTGATCATGAGAGTGATATAACATAGAATTTATAGGTTTCGAGAGAAAGTATAAATCTGTGAAGCTTACTCCATAAAAGAATTGGATCTTTATTAAATTCTTGATTTTCAATTTTGAACAGAGATGTTAGAATTGAGATCTAGGGTTAATTTCTAATCGGTGCTCGAGATAGGGAGTTGGAAATACATTAGGATTCTCGCTTTTAAATATGTATAAATTAATTGGAATAATTTGAATTCGTTGAATCATAATTGAAAGTTAGGTGAAATCAATCCCTAGGCCCTCTCATTTGATAATTCGTATTCCCTAAATTTGTCACATCCAATCACGTTAGTTTAGTTTAAATCGTTCGTTCATAAAACATCAATTCAATCATATATTCATCTAAATAAAGTAGAAATTGCATAATTATAGTACTTAATGAAAATTAAATACAATCCCTGTAGGTTCGACACTCTTACCTCAATACTATATTACAAAACTTGACACCGTACACTTGCGGCTAAATCATGTTGCATAAAACACGTGCCAAAAACTTCATGATACTTTGTGGACCATGGAATAGTTTTCAAGATCCATATAGGCATGTCTCCTTATCGTCTGATTTTTTAGAAATCATTTCATTAACAAGTTGAGTAAGAGCATCGAACTTATTAGGCAGTTAAGAACTTAAATATTGATTTGAAAGTAGCTGATGAAAAGAGGCTACTGCAACTAAATAAAATGGATGACATTCAGTTGGAAGCCAATGAGAACGCGAAGTTTTATAAGGAGCGTACCAAAAAGTGACACGATATGCATTTTGAAGAAGAAAGTTGGAAGTTGGACAATACAATTCATGATTCAAAGACTTTTTCAGGAAACTTAAGGTCAAGGTAGTTGGGGCCAGACACAATTACTCAAGTTTTTTCCATATGGGGCTATTAAGATCACTCTTGAAAGCAAAGGAATATTTAAAGTTAATGAACAGTGGTTAAAGCAATTTTGGAATGGTGAATTCTCGAAAGAAAATTCTACCATTCATCATGCAACATTGAAGTGAATAAACCACAAGTCGAGCTATAGATGACAAATCGAGTGCTTGATGGCAAGAAACCCATTTTCCTATCCCGTATTTTTTATTCTTATTGCTTATTGCATTATGTATTGCTTTAGGATTTGCATAGTATTTTTGGGCCCTTATCTATGCATTCATATAATTTTTAACTTGTTTTAGGTAATTTCAAAATTCATCGTATGCACACAAGCACTAATTTATGCTTAAAAATCTAAATTTAATCATAAAAATACTTAAACACGACACATACAACTTATGGTTCAGAAAAAAAGGCTGCTTGTAGCCTTGATGGGCCCGGGCAATAATTCTGAGCAACTGCTTGAGATTTCTTAAAGCCAACAAGCTTCAAAACCACCAACTGGCCGGTCCAGTATTATACTGGGTGACCGGCTAGCATAGATCACAGAAGAGGCACACTGTTTCCTCAATTCTCACACACTCAATGTACTCACAGTTTAATCATCAAGAACCTTACGCCCTCTTCAACTTCTCTTCCAAGAATCATCAATTAATTGGTGATTTCACTCCTTCATATTAATCTAATCAATAATTTAAGATCACCAAGGTCCTTAGTGAGAATCGATTCACCAAGATTTTGAACAAGTGTAGAGTAGTAACAAGAATATCATAGAAAGATTTCAAAAGTAAATAAATCATGAGGCATCAAATTTTTGAATTTCACCATAGGAGATAAGAAATTCTTTTAATTTGTTGTTTTAAGTGCACGTCACTTGTTTGAGTCCACAAAGAGCTATCCAGACGAATTCATTTGGTATGAAAGACATTTGATTAACAAAAATCTATTGCATCTTATCGACCTCCTCATTGAGCTTTGAAAGAATGCATTATATACATCCAAACCAACAATTACACTATGCAAGAAAATTTCTTATACCAGACAAATCGGCCATGGGGTGTGATAAGTGTGTTTTTGCACACTTATTGGGAACTTAATTTGATACAATTATTGATTAAAAGAATGAAATTCTACTCACAATTAAGTATTATTTGCTTTTGTATGCTAAAAATTACTCAAGTAAAGAGAACAAGGAAAAATGAGGAAAAAAGACTAAAATTGTACAAAATTATGAATTTGGAGGCCAAGGCAAACAAGTCAAAAAGTGGAGGAATTGTGATGAAATTTATGGAGGCAAAAGTAAAATGAAAGTAAAAATCCAAGGACCAAATTGTACAAGATCAAAAGTTGAGGGACTTGGCGGCAATTACTTGAGGGACTTACTGCAGATTACACAAAATCAACTTTTGTAGCTGCTAAAACAGAGACCCAGGCACCACAGCGCCACTGTTCCGACGCTGCAGAGCCATTTTGTAATTAAAAAGAAAATTGGGGACCTTTTTGCTAACTATCCAAAAGACCAGGGACCAAAGCTGCAATTTTCCTTAGGTTTTAATATAAAACCCAGCAGCTGGGCAGTTTTTTTGGAAGATCTTCATTTTTATGATTCCGTCTTCTGCTGCTTTTTTCTTTTTATTTTGTTTTCATTTTCTTTTCCTTTTCTTTTTCTTTTCTTTTCCTTGGTTATTTTGGAGATATAACATAAAGCTCAAGGAGTTAGCAAAGGATTTGGCAAAGCATTGGAGAAAATCATAGCCAATCTACAAAAAAGGGTTTTATCTATATCTTTGTATTTTCTCCATTATTTAGTCATATTTGTAATACATTGGATGAATATTCTTCTTGATTATCATTTATTTAACATTGGCTAAGTATTGTGTTGGGATTTATGGTGTTAGTTTAGCCTAGTTTTAATTGATTTTCAATATTTGCTCTTTAATGTCAAGTTGCTTATGTCATGTGTTTCTATTATTGTATTTATTGCATTTTTATTTATGTGGTTAATGAATGAATGTGTTTCGTGAAGTGTACATCATTTGAGAGAAGATTGTGCATTTTAGACCAAATGGTAGGAACCCTAGGTTTGCGTAGTGGATAGAGATATACCTCTAACTCTAGGTAATCCAATGAACTATTTTCACAACAATTTAATGCGGTTGTTTGGTTGTAACCGACATAGAGATATAGTAGGTTAAACCAATCAATTAGGGTTAATTTCACTCGAGTGAGGTAATTAGCTAAAATTGGAAGATTGGGTCTAACATTGTAAATGAGTAGTGTGTTAATTGGCATGTGGAGAAATTGATTAGGCTACGGTTAAATAAAACCATGAATTCCAACCACTTTTCCTCCGAAATTTTCCAGACTTTATTATTTTCTTAGTTAGTACGTTTTTCCTTATTTTTTAAAATCAACTCTTTATTGTGTGTTTGTTTATTTTCATTGTTAGAATTAAATTGATTAAAGTTGTGTAATTTAAAGTAAACATTCCTCGATGGATCGACAACCCGGATTTCAAATGTCAACTTTATTACTTGAACGCGACCCGTGCACTTGCAGTATAGTTTTTTAGCGAACAAGTTTTTGGCGCCGTTGTCGGGGAGTGTTTTATTTCAATTATCATCTTTTGTTGATTCTAATTTTTACAAGTTTTGTTCTTTTTTCTTTTGCGTAGCTTTTATATATTTATTGTGTGATTTTTTTAGGTCTTTGGTGGTGCATGCTTCGTTCGAGAAGTTTTGATCTTTTCGAGCTTGATCCAAATATTGAAAAAACTTTCCGAAGAAGGCGACGGGAACAAAGGGAATTGAGAAGGCAACAATTGATTGAGATGGCACACCAAGGGGGTAATTTGGAACATAATGCTCAACCGGAACATGTTCCTCGAGGTGGCATTCCATCGGGTTTTGGTAACCAAGCAGGTAGAGCTCAAGAGCCTATTGTAAATGAGGAAGATATGCTATTTGGGGACTTCAATCCACCTGTATTAGAGAATGAATCAAGTATTGTCTACCCTCCATATGGGCATCCAAACTTTCAACTTCGTTCAGATGAGAATCCTCACTCACATGTTGCACGATTCATAGAGAATGTTGGAAATTTTAGATATGAAGGCATAAATGTGGAGACGATCCAGATGAGGTTATTTGTTCACACATTGACGGATAAGGCAAGGGAATGGCTTGAGACTCTACCGCCCAAAAGTATAAATAGTTGGTTGGAATTTATTCAAAAATTCACAACCAAATTCTTTCCACCTGCCCGTATAGCCAAACTTAAGCATGACATAACCACTTTCCAACAATTCGAATTTGAGAGCTTTCACGAGGCTTGGGAGAGGTTCAAGGATATGCTTCGAAAATGTCCAAATCATGGAATCACAATGGAGCAACAAGTGAATTATTTTTATGCTGGGTCGACTCCTTCTTACCGTTCAAATGTGGATTCATCATCTAATGGCTCAATCAAGAAGAAGAGTATTCGGGAAGCATATGATCTATTTGAGGTCATGAGTGAACAAAGTGCTATGTGGCCGAATAGAGGTTCACAAAGAGGGGTTGGTAGAGTTTGAGATGGTGAAGCTTTCTCAATGGTTCTAGCAAAGAAGGTAGAAGGACTTTCTACATCTACCTCGATCTCTCATTCCACTCATATGGTACAATCTCTGCCTATTTGTAATATTTGTGGAGCAAATAACCCAAGCCCGAGTTGTCCATTGATAGGTAGTGGTTCAGCATCTACCAAGCAAGTGACATATACTCAAAACTTTCAACGCCAAGGGTACAATCTTTATTCGTAAACTTATAACTCCGGTTGGCGAAATCATCCGAACTTTTCTTATGGAAATAATCAAAATGTGCTCAACCCGAGGCCACAAGAGAAAAAAGAAGGTTGGGAAGAGGTCATTGCTAAGTTGGCAAACTATCAATTGCAATATCAAGAACGCAATGATGCCTATTTGAAAAACTTGGAATTTCAAGTGGGTCAAATTGCCAAACTTATCTCCGAAAGGCAACAGAGGGCATTACCTAGCAACACCGAAACAAATCCAAGGGAGAATGTACAAACTATTACCACTAGAAGTGGGGTGAAATTGCCCGAAATCACAGTGACATGCCCTAAGGATCAAACCGATAAGGTACCTATTGAAGAAGAAAGGATTATGCAAGAACCTGATCCAAAGGATGAGACACTAATTGAAGAAAAACCGGAGCCATCAACATTAAAGGCTTCAATACCGGTCAAAGCCTATGTGCCTCCTATTCCCTTCCCACAAAGGCTTCACAAACAGAAATTGGATGCTCAATTTGGGAAATTTTTGGAGGTATTCAAGAAGCTACACATAAACATTTCGTTTCCCAATGCATTAGCTTAAATGCCTAGTTATGCCAAAATTATGAAGGACATTCTTTCAAACAAAAGGAAACTCAAAGAACATGAAACAGTAATGCTAACGAAAGAGTGTAGTGCTATCCTTCAAAAGAAGCTACCACCGAAAATCAAAGATCCAGGAGTTTTACTATTCCATGCACTATTGGAGATTTAAATTTTAGTAAAGCTTTATGTGATCTTGGTGCCAGTATTAATTTGATGCCTTTGTCTATTTTCAGGAAGCTGGGATTGGGAGAAGCTAAGGCCACCACTGTATCATTACAATTGGCTGATCGATCAATTAAATATCCTCGGGGTATCATTGAGGATATATTGGTCAAGGTGGACAAATTTATATTTTCAGCCGATTTCATAATTCTTGACATGGAAGAGGATCATGACATCCCTATCATTTTAGGACGATCGTTTCTTGCCATTGGCCAAGCTTTGATTGATGTACAAGAGGGACAGCTCATTATGAGAGTCGAAGATGAAAAAGTTACATTCAATATCTTGAAGGCCATCAAGTATCCATCGGAATCTGATTCATGCCTTCGAGTGGATATTGTTGATCATGTGGTTGTCGAGTCTTTTTACAGGCTTTCTAAGGATCCTCTAAAAACATGTCTTGTTTGTCCTTCAGCTATCAAAGAGGAAGATTCTAAAGTTGAGCATATGGTACACTATTTGGAAGCTATACATTCTCGATCTTATAAGAGAACACCAAATTATGAGGACTTGGAAAAGAGCTCTTCACCACCACTGCCATCTCTTCAGCAGGCACCTATACTTGATTTGAAGCCTCTTCCATCTCATTTGAGGTATCCTTATTTGGGAGAGTCATCTATGCTTCCGGTTATCATTGCTAATTCCTTAAATGAATTGGAGGAAGAGAAGTTACTTCGAGTGTTGAGGGAGCATAAGGGAGCCATTGGTTGGACTATTGCAGACATTAAGGGAATTAGTCCTTCACTATGCATGCGCAAAATCCTTATGGAGGATGATTTCAAACCATCAGTAGAGCATCAAAGGCAGTTAAACCCTAACATGAAAGAAGTGGTAAGAGCCGAGATGGGAAAGTGACTTGATGCGGGCATTATTTATCCGATTTCAGATAGTGCATGGGTGAGCCCCGTTCAAGTGGTGCCAAAGAAAGGAGGTGTAATGGTTGTGGAAAATGAGGATAATGAGTTTATACCTACTAGACTCGTGATCGGTTAGAGGGTATGCATAGATTACCGTAAGCTTAAGAAGGCTACAAAGAAGGATAACTTTCCTCTTCCTTTTATTGATCAAAAGCTTGAGTGGTTAGCGGGGTATTCTCATTATTATTTTTTGGATGGGTATTCAGGCTATAATCAAATTCATATAGCCCCAGAGGATCAAGAGAAAACTACATTCACATGCCCATATGGTACATTTGCATATAAAAGGATGCCATTTGGCCTTTGTAACGCACCCGCCACTTTCCAAAGGTGTATGATTGCTATATTCTCCGACATGGTGGAGAAATGTATTGAGGTTTTTATGGATGACTTCTCGGTATTTGGGGCCTAATTTGACGGATCTTTGAGCAATTTAGAGATGGTGTTGAAAAGATGTGAGGAGACAAATTTAGTACTTAATTGGGAAAAATGTCATTTCATGGTCCAAGAAGGCATAGTTCTCGGCCATCGGATTTCACGTAAAGGGATAGAGGTTGACAAGGCAAAAATCCAAGTCATTGAGAAATTACCTCCACCTACCTCAGTGAAAGGGATAAGGAGTTTTTTGGGACATGCCGGATTTTATAGGAGGTTTATCAAGGACTTCTCGAAGATCACAAAGCCACTTTGCTCCTTACTTGAGAAGAACACTCAATTTGATTTCTCTCAAGAGTGCCTCCATTCTTTTAATACTCTTAAAGAGAAACTCATCACGACTCCTATTATTGTAGCTCCGGATTGAAATTTAGCATTTGAGCTTATGTGCGATGCAAGCGATTATGCCGTTGGAGCAGTTTTGGGACAAAGGAGAAATAAAATCTTGTATGTTATTTACTATGCTAGCCGGACTTTGACTGATGCTCAACTGAACTATGCCACTATTGAAAAAGAGATTCTCGCAGTGGTATTTGCATTTGATAAATTTTGATCTTACCACATTGGATCGAAAGTGATTGTTTACACGGACCACTCAGCCCTCAAGTATTTGCTAGCAAAGAAAGATGCCAAGCCTCGGTTAATTAGATGGATCCTTCTTCTACAAGAGTTTGACTTGGAAATTTACGATAAAAAAGGGACCGAAAATGTTGTTGCCGATCATCTCTCTTGACTTGAGCAAACCAAAGAGATGGTAGATGGGGAGATAAATGAGGTATTTCCCGATTAACAACTCTTGCAAATTATGCATCTTCCACAAGTCACCCATATACCATGGTATGTGAACCATGTGAACTTTCTTGCTAGTGGCATCATTCCCCCGGATCTCTCTTACCAACAGAGGAAGAAGTTCTTTGCCGACATCAAGCATTATTTTTGGGACGATCCTTTGTTGTTCAAACGGGGCCCGGATCAAATTATTCGGAGATGTATGTCAAAAGATGAAATGGAGCAAATCCTTGAACAATGTCATTCCTCACCCTATGGTGGTCACTTCAGGGCCGTGAAAACCGCATCAAAGGTACTTCAATCCGGTTTTTATTGGTCCACATTATTCAAAGATACTCACACTCTTGTCTCCAAGTGCGACAAATGCCAACGCAGTGGTAATATTTCCAACCTAAATGAAATGCCTTTGAATTCTATATTAGAGGTGGAGATTTTTGATGTTTGAGGTATTGATTTTATGGGACCTTTTCCTCCTTCATTCTCAAATCAATACATATTGGTAGTGGTTGATTATGTGTCAAAGTGGGTAGAAGCGGTGGCTTTGCCCACTAATGATGCTCGGGTGGTAGTAAACTTTTTTAAGAAAAATATTTTCTCTTGCTATGCCAACCCCCGAGCTATCATTAGTGATAGAGGTAAACATTTTTGTAATCTCCTTTTTGACCCAGTATTGACCAAATATGGAGTAAAGCATCGTGTAGCCACTCCCTATCATCCCCAAACTAGTGGCCAAGTTGAAATTTCGAATCGGGAGTTGAAGAGGATTCTTGAATTGACAGTGAGTACCTCTAGAAAAGATTGATCCAAGAAATTGGATGATGCATTGTGGGCTTATCGTACCGCATTCAAAACGCCTATTGGTATGTCTCCCTATCGTCTTTTGTTTAGGAAAGCTTGCCACCTCTCAGTAGAACTTGAGCATCGAGCTTATTGGGCAGTAAAAGATTTGAATTTTGATGTGAAATTGGCCGGTGAGAAAAGATTGCTCCAATTGAATGAATTGGATGAAGTCTACCTTGACTCTTATGAGAATGCTCAAATTTACAAAGAAAAGATAAAGAAATGGCATGATAAACACATTATGAAACACGAGTTCTTTGTTGGGCAACAAGTTCTTCTCTACGATTCTCGACTCCGATTGTTTCTCGAAAAGCTCCGCTCGAGATGGTCTGGTCCTTTTACCATTGCTAAGATTTTTCCACATGGAGCAATTGAACTTCATCATGAGGAAAAGGGGAACTTCAAGGTTAATGGGCAACGATTGAAACCATACTTTGGAGGTGATTTTTCTAAGGAGAAGTCCTCCATTCCTCTTGCCAATTTGGAGTGAACAAGGCCTATAGTCGAGCTAGGGACTATAACCAAGCGCTTGTTGGGAGGCAACCCAACTTTCTTATCCTAACACTTTTGTTTATGATACTTGTGATTAATACTTTTATTATTACATTTTGAATTAATAAAATTCTTTTGTAGGTCAAAATTTTTGAAGTCCTAGCCACCAATAGATCTCAACAAGTTTGGGGGTAAATTAGTGTACAAAAGGGTTAATTGCCCTAGCAATTCAAGAGCATTACAAGTCCAAGTCAAACATTGGGACCTCTTCAAAAAGTCCAACCGGGGAAGTTTCGTTATCCCCCTCATCTTTATCTTGTTCTTTACACATTGAGGACAATGTGCGGTTTAAGTTTGGTGGGTGCTTGAATTGGTGATATTGTGTTGATATGTTAGATAGCCTTACCGGCTTTGCATGGTTTTGACGTTTGAAATTGTTATTGATTCATGAGTTATGCATATATGACCAAATATGCTATTTGTGTGTAATTTTTTCAAAAAAAAATTGCTTATCTATTGTGAGATTTTGAATTACTTTGAGCACAATAGTGATGATTAATTGTTATCTAGATGTGGAAAATTTTTGATTGAAGGATATATTTTTGAATTGGTTGAACTAGGTTGTCACTTGTGAGTTGTTTGGAAATTTTTATCAATCTATATTATCTTTTCTTTCACTTTACCACATTGTGAGATAAGTTTGGGGGTGGTCGAGCCGGTGAAGGAGATTATCTAGAAGTGTGTGATTCCGTGCATGTTGAAAATATTTGTGTGGAGTGTCTTTTGCCGAGTGTAAACTAGGTAATGATCGTATGCTAGTGATCTAAGCCCCATTTTTGTTGTGTTAAAAAAAATGAAGTTTTTGTACTTGTTTGAATCTTGGGCCTCACTTTGTAGCCTTTTTGACTCGAGTTATTAAGTTCGTAGGGGTATTTTGAAACCCGGTACCCTTTGGCCTAAACAACCAGGGAGTTATCGACCTAAAACTCGCTACAAGGGTCAAGAAGAAAGTTTAAGGGAGTGAGGTAAAACATGAGATTCGGCTTTAAAAAAAAATTTATTGTTATTCATATTTGGGCTTAGATAACTAGTGGGTTTGAATTGCTTAATATAAACTTGAATGTGGAAGCACTCATTAGTGGAGAATCATCACATGCCTAGATGTTGAAATTGCCGGTTAGACTCAACCAAACTAGAGCGGAAAAAGAAATGAGTGATTGAGATCAACCCTTAGATTTACACCTCGGGAAGTACAATAATATCTATTTTAGTATGAATCTCACGAGTGGGGAAAGGAAATATTTGACCACAAAGGGTCGGGTTGGAGCCAATTTGAAAATTTTTCCATCTTGACAACTTTTTCCTAATTCAGATAATGATTAAAAGTGACGTTACACACATACACCGATCAAACATTGGATAAGCTTAAATTATTTTTGCTAGCATTATTTGGAGCATATTTGTGAATTGATTATACAATTTTACACTCATTGATAATTTTGGCAAGCTATTTAGTGTGTTGACCATTATCACGTTTGCTTAATTGTGTGGTAGATAATCTTGCTCGGGACGAGTAAGAACTTAAGTTTGGGGGTGTGATAAGTGTGTTTTTGCACACTTATTATTGATTAAAAGAAATTAAGTATTATTTGCTTTTGTAGGCTAAAAATTACTCAAGTAAATAGAACAAGGCAAAAGGAGGAAAAATGAGAAAAAAAAGACTAAAATTGTACAAAATTGTGAAGTTGGAGGCCAAGGCAAACAAATCAAAAAGTGGAAGAATTGTGATGAAATTTATGGAGAGCAAAAGTGAAATGAAAGCCAAAGTTCGAGGACCAAATTGTACAAGATCAAAAGTTGAGGGACTTGGCTGCAATTATTGAGGGACTTGCTGCAGATTACACAAAATCGACTTTTGTAGCTGCTGAAACAGAGACCTAGGCGCTGCAGCACCACTGTTCCGGCGCTGCAGCGCCGTTTTGTAATTAAAAAGAAAACTAGGGACCTTTTTGCTAACTTTCCAAAAGCCCAGGGACCAAAGCTGCAATTTTCCTTAGGTTTTAATATAAAAACCAGCAGCTGGGCAGTTTTTTTGGAGAGCTTCATTTTTCTGGTTCCGTCTTCTGCTGGTTCTTTCTTTTTATTTTGTTTTCCTTTTTTTTTTCTTTTCTTATAGAGCTCAAGGAGTTAGTAAAGGATTTGACAAAGCATTGGGGAAAATCATAGCCAATCTACAAAAAAGGGTTTTATCTATATCTTTGTATTTTATCCATTATTTAGCCATATTTGTAATAAATTGGATGAATATTCTCCTTGATTATCATTTATTTAACATGAGCTAAGTATTGAGTTGGAATTTATGGTGTTAGTTTAACCTAGTTTTAATTGATTTTCAATATTTGTTCTTTAATGTTAAGTTGCTTATTTCACGTGTTTCTATTATTGTATTTATTGCATTTTCATTTATGTGGCCAATGAATGAATGTGTTTCATGAAGTGTACATCATTCAAGAGAAAATTGTGCATTCTAGACCAAATGGTAGGAACCCTAGATTCGCGTAGTGGATAGAGATATACATCTAGCCCTAGGTGGTCCAATAATCTATTTTCACAACAATTTAATGAGGTTGTTTGGTTGTAATTGATATAGAGATATAGTAGATTAAACCAATCAATTAGGGTTAATTTCACTCGAGTGAGGTAATTAGCTAAAATTGAAAGATCGAATCTAACATTGTAAATGAGTAGCGTGTTAATTGGCATGTGGAGAAATTGATTAGACGATGATTAAATGAAACCATGAATCCCAACCACTTTTCCTCCGAAATTTTCAAGATTTTATTATTTTCTTAGTTAATATGTTTTTCCATATTTTCTAAAATCAACTCTTTATTGTGTGTTTGTTTATTTTCATTGGTAGAATCAAATTGATTAAAGTTGTGTAATTTAAAGTAAATATTTCTCGAGAGATCGACAATCCGGACTTCAAAAGTCCACTTTATTACTTGAACGCAACCCGTGCACTTGCGGTATAGTATTTTAGCGAACATGGTGCTTGATTGTGTCATGGAAGTTTGGGATGAAAAATTATATATATTTTAACACGAGTTTCGAAGATAAAGTACAAAATAATAATTTTGACCTTTTAAACATAAGTGTGAACCATGATGAAACTTGGTGGATAATAATTTTGACCTTTTAAAACCATGATGAAACCTGGTGGATTAAAAAAAAAAAAAAAAAAAAAGAGCTTTGTTTTAAGAAGTTGATAGTGGTATGCTAGAGAAATTCCCTGCTAATTTTCATTACAGTATGTTGAAAACTATAACTAATATTATTTATGATATTCTATTCGTATCTTCATCATTATAAATCGTATAATTACTCTTGACTAATCAAATTAGACATAGCCAAATGTAATTGTTCTCGTCCCTATCCCTATTCCCGTCCTACCACTAGGTTAGGGAATCGGGACAAGAACATGAAACATGATCCACATCCCGACCGTACCTATTGTCCTTCCAGAATCAAATTATCATATTTAAGTTACAAAAAATATTTATTTCTTTCATTCTCTTTGAACTCATATGTAATACTTGAAATATTAAATTAAATGGAACCAAAAATATATAAATATAGATTATCTTGAAAATTTATAATTTGACATTATGTAACCATTGTAGCTAGCTATTGACAAGTCATATTATCTTGTTATGATCAATGTACCGCCTCATATAATTTCCAAATAAACATGTCCTACGACCTAAGTAAAAATTTTACGTGAGCCTTAAGAAAGATATAATCAATGTTTAATACTTTAAATTGGATATTATAACACAATAATATACTTTATTTTCTCAATAATGTTATCTAATACCACTGGTGATATAATACCGGTCTAGGTGGGGATATGTGACAAATTCAATGAAATGTATAATTAAATAACTCATTTAATTATACTTCTCATTTTTTACCGCATTTGGTGTCACCTAAACTAATGTTTTAAATAGAATTATTCTTTGTTTTTGGGTCTCTTCATTCAAATCTAAAACACAATTAAATTTTGCTTATTGTTTTTGCTTTAAGAGTAAATATCATTTTGATGAATTATTGTTGGGTTGAAAAAAAAAGGAAAAAAATAGCTACTTAAGTAAGCTTTGTTACATTCACGAATTTAATAATTTTATTGAGTTCTCAATACCATTTTGCTACAACATCAAAGCAGAGAAAGTTCATAATTCTCTGTGTTATTTGCACAATTAAAGTGCTTATTAAGAACTAATATCAAAAATATATATCTTGATATTCTTTGTGTCAGTCTAGTCAATCTCGATTTTTGTTGAATAAGCAAAATGGACCAACTAAAGAGAATGTTAAGGTGAAAAAAAGTATAAATACTCAAAAGTAACTATGAAGCTTAGCCAAACATACCTAAGAACACAGACTGACCGTGTGGTCTCCGGGGTCTGGTGCCTCGGGCCATACATATTGCCTTGCAAAAGCCAACAAGTTTGAAACAATTGACACACTCACAAGCTTATGGGTAAAATGTTGCACAATGACTATAAATGATGACACTATTAGTGCACTCTTCGATAATATAGGCCATACACCTAATTGTTGGCAACCTTGTTGTGCCACATAAAGGGGGGAGTATACTACGTACATGACATTGTCCCCATCCAATCCACTAACACCCTCGTAGCCGTTAGTGTGCTTCATGTTGTCGTACAATGCTCATTGTATTTTTCTCCACATAGGTAAGTAAGAAGAATTTTCACAATTGCAGAACCACCACCTGATGGATGAGCATCCACATTCTATCCATAGTACACCTGTACATAACAACTTCAACACAACCCTCACCCTATGACCGATGAAGCATCTATCATAATGTCATTTTCGCAAGAATGTACGTTGGTTATCTCCCGCAATCAACAATGCAAATTGAAGTATAACTCACATTGCTACGAACTTTTATATATCGCCTGTGCAGCCCTTGAGATTTTTGTGCCCAGGGCAGGCATCTCCCTTTCCCTACATTATTTCTTTAACCCTAGGTTGTTCGCTTTGGAGGTCTGAGGCAGTTATGAGTACAAACGAGCATGGATGGTACTTGGTTCTCCAAATTTTCAAGGATCATGGGAGGTGCATCTGACAACATATGACATGCGGTGGTCTTTCAATAGCTAGACCCTACCATCGACTAAGCCATTTCGAGTGTGGAAAAAGTGTTAAACAGAAAAGATCCCGCGGCATCCTGTCGACATCTTCAGGCTCCTAACATTGTTTTCAATCGCCGCATATCTGTTCTGTAATCTTAACTTGATTTCCTTTCAGTGCATACACTAAACACATTATATGTCGAGCTTTTCCCGACCCTTAGGATCAACTAACCGTGTTGAAGTACCATTCATACAGAACATTTTCCTTCTTCAGCCTTTAAAGTTTACAAGGGCCTACTATTTTCTAGTTGAGCCTCAATCGGCTGTACCCAAACTTTGTTATTGAGCCAACCCCATAACTCTCATCAATTAGAAATTCTAACATGGAAATTACACCCCATACCTAGTATTTCATAAAATTTCAAGAATTACTATGTAACTAATTTTACCCTAGAATTACTATAGAAAATATAGTAAAATAAAAAAAATATGATGAAATCACCTTATTCTAGAAAATCAACACCCTGCTGAATTGGTTCCCTCAAACACTTCCCTTAAAGTATGTAGAGTATATTATAAAAAAATAAAAAATTGATACAGTGGCAGAGAGATTCGATTCGGTCATATCAAGATCTGACTTGGTTTGCCAACTATTAAACATAGTTGTGAGAAGATTATTGAAACCTACTATACGAATTTTGACTTTGTGTCGTATAGCATTAAGCGTGACACAAAGATGAAGGGGTGATTATTGAATAGTGTAGAATGAGTAGTTGTTCTTTTGTCTATTTATGTTGAATAACATTATTTGGCGGATTTTATTCGTTTGAGCAGTGTAGTTAATTTCAACTTTTGAAATATTTTGCTATGTTCACATTACTGCTATGGTGGCTTTTAACATGTGGAAATGTTAGTATTATGCTCTTTGTTGTTCATTCATTTATACTCCATGATTTTAAAATAGTGTTTTCTATTCATAATTCTGAAATTATAAAGTTCTATTGGAAATATATATGAATGTGATATGTAACAATTGGAATTTAGTTTGAAAATTAGAAGACCGTATCCCCAAAATTAAAACCATGTATTATATTTCCGCATAGTACATTCAAACATTTCAAACACTACTATGCATCCACGTTGTTTAGTTTTGATGTTGATATGAAAATCGAGCAATTGCCCAGAAAGCAAGCATTGGCCAAGAACTCTAAGATTGAGAATGCTAGTATGTCGCAGAGTTTGTGACGCTAGCTAGGATAGTGATTATCTTATTGGCTTGTTGTAGCAGGTGATTCGCAAGAAAGAAATAATAGAAAACGCCCAAAAATCAGAGAAAATACTATGAAATCAACTCAATATTATTAATAATGCAGAATGACCAAAATTAACCCACAAGCCGGATTAAATAGTTGCGAAATACGAAATTATGGAAAAATTACCAAAAATGGCAAAATCCCGAAATTTTACCAGAATAAAATATTAAGTAAAATAAGTAGGTTGCCAAAATTTTGGCTCAATTCAAATTTTCTAACATATGGAAAAAAGGAAACGAAATATTACCAAAAATAGCAAAAAATAACTTAAAATTGAATTTTGGAAAGGAAAACATAGCTCGGTAGCCACGACGTGCACGCCGAAGAGAGCTTTCCGGATTGGAGTCATAATAGCGATTCTGATAACCGTAGCCAAAGTTATGGCCAAATTACCAAAGACGCGTCAAATTTCCCCAATTAAGGAAATAATTGCCATTCACTTTTCATCTTTGCGCCGATCCGCCATCTCATGGTATCTCAGCGCCATCATAGTGCTGTCTGACAAATCAGCATCACTCGACTCGAATCCTCCTGCATCAGTTTGTATAAGTAGTCAAACAGGAATGCGCCACAAGGTATATCTAGCATTTTTTATTTGGGTGAATCATGTATCCATAGGGTAGAAAATAATAATGACGAAGAGGCGTTGTCCAATGATGTGCCTACTTAGTCTCAGTTGGCTGAAAGTGAGTAAGAAATATATGCAAGTGCAAAAATTGATCTGAAAAAGAACAAAAAATTACACATTTAGTAAAGTGATTCGTGAACGAAAAATTACACATTTCGAATTGAATGTATATGTAGTTGCAGCAACTTCTTGAAACTTGAATTATAATTCATTTTACGGTCTGAAACATACATGTACAAACAGAAAAAAAAATGAAGGAATGATTACCTTCCTGCAAAAGGGATAGCTTCTTGATGGATAGGTATAGTAGAAAACAATGAGAAGTCTGACTATCTCCACATACACAATGGGATATGGTTTGCCCAGTTTTGATTTTTGGAATTCTGTATGCATTAATTTGGGAAGGATAATAACGAATAATCAACTTAATCATAGAGTCATTTAAAAAATTTCAGTTACAAAAACTGTTTTAGTCTATATTTAGTATATAGAATTTCTTAAAATATTTACCATATCACAAAGTATTACTCGAATTATAAATGTCACATAGTAAATCTTGAAATTTCGTAATGATGTAGATACGAAATTTTCCCAATTCTAACCACCAACGAAATCGAAAGCTGACCATGCACCTTAATCCATGTTTGGTGAGAATTAAATCTTGATTTTAATTGAAGTCACAATCAACAATTAATTTCTATAATATATTTCAGGAAATCCACAAATTTTCAATCTCATATTTTAACAATTTTTATCAAAATCTACTAAAATTCTAATTTTAATCCCTATCGAACAGAGGGTAATTGTCAGAGTAAGGTTGTCGTGATCATCTTCCCACCAATATATATGAATTTTAAAAGTTGAGTCATTTAGTCTGGCATTAAATATGAATAAACTCTTCTTAATGTTGTATTTTCTTCTTCTCTTCTATCTCTCATTTATCTATTTTCTTTAGTTATTCACTAGAGCAATTAGGATCTGATGCTTACGATTTCGATAGCCATAACAGTGATTTGGAGGAGATCTCTCAAAAAGTGTTTAGTGCCCATTTCGATCAACTCTCCATCATCTTTCTTTGTCTTCTTCTAATAAAAATAGAACTTGACGTTATCTGTCGTAAATGATCCTTTGTACGTTGGAGATCATATTTTCACGCTACCTTCAAAAAATTTATAATGCTCCATATCTTCATATTGAATTGGTGAGATTCACTTCAAAGTCGCTTGGAGCATGTTTGGCTAATCTTATAAGTTTACTTATGAGTAAATTTTACACTTAAAAGTATTAGAAAAGTAAATCCTGTTACTTTAAAGATAATTTCACTTTTTCTTTACAAACTAAAATGGATTTTCATTTGCTTTTTGGTTTCGAAGTTTGAGATACTTTTGTTTTATATGGTGCATGCGATGCATGAGGGATTTAATTATTCATACATGAAATTCCATTTAATTTGTAGCCACAAAATTTTGGTCTGAAGAATATAATTTCATAAATTCTAAATCATGCTAAAGGACAAAACAAAGATTTCTGTCCTATGGGCTGTGTATAACGTAGATAAACTTCGTAATATTAAAATAATTCATGCGATCCACGCTTGTATAAGAAAGAAAACAGCGTGAAGCGAAAAAATTGAAGAATGCAATATTGCAATAGAATTTCAAGAATTGAAAATCATCACTAATTAAGTCTATGCTGATATATAGAAATTTGATTCACAAATTTGTTAATTTTATCATCACAACAAGTTACCATATTTGAATTTCTATCTCTTATGTAGGGTTCATAGCGACTGTATTTTTCATTTTCATTCTTACATTAATGGGAAACAAACGGGGCCTAAATTTTCTCAGTTCTCAACCCTTTTCTTATAATTGAACGACAATCATCAATAACAACAACATTTCTAATTTATGTTAATTCTACGAGCGTCTAAAAATTTGAAGTGCGATATGCAAGGGGCCCAGCAATAATTTAACGAAGATCCGTTATTGTTATTCAAGATCAATTGGGCAACTATAATAAAATGATAATGGCCAACTTTTTCCTTTTAAAAGTTGCATACTAGCTTGCTACTAGACCAATCGATTGGGGATCAATTATTCAATTTTCTTGAAAAGTTGCCGGTCCCTATCCATAATAGGAAAATGCTTATTGTACATCTTTATTTACAAATTTTTTTATAAATTGATGAGGTGACGATAAATTGAACTAAAACCATCATTAACTCTTCACCCCTTAAATGGTTGCACTTATGTAACATGGGTTAATGACAAAAATAAAATTTGAAGAATTTTTTTTATTTGGTTCGTGAGATTTTGACTCGGTCAAATCTCATCACAACATATATTGGTAAACAAATTTATAAATGATGATGCACGTGTAGTACAACCTCCTATATATATTGCAAAATAGGAAATATACAATGATATGTAGCATTACTATACATTATATAATATCATATGTGTTTGTGTATTTATATATGCTTCAACTAATGCTTCTATAGAAATTCTGTAAAACCAGTTTCTACTTTCTAGTACCCCTTAGCCAATACACACTTGAAGCTATCCTAAACCATGAGCTGGTGGTTCAACAGATCTGTCAATGGTTGTAAACAGGCATGTAGTTCTTGTTGATTCATATCATAACATTTTTTCTTATCAGATGAATTAATTTCCTCTTTCATGTCCCTTTTGTGGCATTCCTTAACTTTTTCTTGTGATTTGCAGAAGAAAATTCAAGAAAATGGAGTTCAACAACAACAGAATGGAGATATCCAAAGTTTTAAGAGTGTTGCCCTAATAGTTGGTGTCACGGGCATAGTTGGCAGCAGTTTGTCTGAGATTCTTCAATATACCGACACCCCTGGCGGCCCATGGAAGGTCTACGGTGTGGCCCGCCGCCCCCGGCCGACGTGGTTAGCCAAAAGCCATGTTGAATATGTCCAATGTGATGTTACAAACACAGAAGAAACAATTTCCAAGATTTCTTCTCTAACTGATATTACTCATATTTTCTATGTTTCTTGGATGGGAAATGAAGATTGTAGCATGAATGCTGTCATGTTCCAAAACATCCTTAATTCAGTCATACCAAATGCTCCAAATCTCCAACATATTTGCCTCCAAACTGGAAGCAAACACTATATTGGACTGTTCGAAACGGATACACCAGAATCACACGACACACCATATTCCGAGGACTTAGCTCGACTGAAGCAACCGAATTTCTATCATAATCTTGAAGACATTCTCTTTGAAGAAACGGCGAAAAAGGGCTTAACATGGTCGGTCCACCGGCCTGCACTAATTTTTGGTTTCTCCCCATGTAGCCTGATGAATATTGTTAGTACTCTTTCTGTTTATGCTGCAATTTGCAAGCATGAGAACAAGCCTTTAGTATATCCCGGATCGAAGGCTTCGTGGAATTGTTTCGTAGATGCTGCAGATGCCGAGTTGGCTGCCGAGCATCAGATATGGGCTGCTGTCGATCCAAACGCCAAAAATCAGGCTTTCAATTGTACTAATGGAGATCTTTTCAAGTGGAAACATATATGGAAAGTTTTGGCCAATCAATTTGACTTGGAGATGGTGGGATATATCGAAGGAAACGAGCAAGTTAGCATGGAGGAATTGATGAAGGATAAGGACTCCGTGTGGGACGAGATTGTGAAAAAGAATAATTTGATGCCTACTAAGTTGAAGGAAATTGCTGCATTTTGGTTTGCTGATATTGCATTTTGTCTTGAGAATGTGCTGAGCAGTACGCACAAAAATAGGTTGCATGGTTTTATGGGGTTCAGAAATACTTATACATCATTTGTTTCTTGCATTGATAAAATGAGGGCTTATAGGTTTATTCCTTGAAGAAGTGTGTTTTGTACTTGATTTGATGATGCTTTGTGTTTTGAGTGTAATATAAAGCAAGTAATGACTTGTCGATCACCAAACATTTCAATCAAAACAATGGTGTTTACCCGTTTTTAATGTATTATTCAAGGATTGTTTGTAGCTAATCAGCTCACAATGGGCAAGATAACAATTGTCCACCGCATCAATGGTCAAATCGTATTTTTCTACTTTTCAAAAGAAAAAATGTTTGACTTGTTGATGTGACAACATCACATCATCGAGCATTATAACTTATATGTATTGTGGACTGGAGATCATTTCTACTATTTGTAGTTGTTAAACTACATCAGTGTAAGCAATCGTTGGATGTCAATTAGCATATGTATTCTTCAAAAACAAAAAATCCCAAAATATCAATAGAAACTACTCTATATTTTATACTTAGTACTCTCACATATTAAGGTGTTCTTAAGTCAGCTAGAGCTAGAACTGTACTCGGAAACTTTCCACTAGCAAGCAATTGGCTTTTCTGTAGGGATAAATGTACATGTCGTCACTAAATATTTTACAAAAATCTATTTTGGTTACTAAATTTCAGATATTTCAACTTCAAGTTGGCTACTAAACTTAAAATTTGTTATAATTTAATAACTTTTATCTGTGTAATTAGTTCGACTAACAGAAAAATTGACATGATGGTCCAATCATATGTTTACTAGATTGCCAAGTAGACTCTTCATTAGTATAACTAACGAATATGGACTGGATGGCCAAATTGTAACAAATGTTTATACAAGTACATGAAACTTTGCTAAAAACAGACACTTTTGGCCCAAAAGTACATGCTAGAAGCAGGAATTCGACACATTTGAAGTAAAATGATTCAGTCAATAAACATAAAAAAGTGCCACAAGTAGCAAGATCCTCAGTTGCAAACATATTTTCATATCTGCAGCATATGCTGATACATAATCCCAGCGATCAGGAATGCTCAACTTGGGGACAGTATTACTGTTTAAAGTTGGTTCCCCGTCGACTATGGTAGAATTACCTGGCGTCGAATTTCGGGGAATTTCTCTAACTTTTGGAGGCAATGGCACAAACAAATCATTCGACACAGAAGGCGGTGGCATCAGCACCGACACAAGACTAGCCGGTGGCCGATTTAGAGCCGGCACTTGAATCCCTGGCGCAGGGAGCTCAGTAAACGAATCTAAATCCAAAATCATCATATCAGAGACAATAAAAATAATCTCGATCATGTAAAAAACCTTAAAGTTCAGAACTTACCATGGCATTGAGAAGGCATTGATATGTAACAGTTCGACATGAGAAGTGAAATTTTGGTAATCAATAGAGGATTAGAAGGGCCTAACAAGGAGCACAAGCAGTGATAGCCAGCTTGAACAGCTTGATTAAGGTTTACGCAACAAGAATCAAGAGAGAACAGAGCGTTCCCCGAATCCAAGCAATGCTGAAGGTCTATTCCCCCAAAAGAACATTCTTTCCCGTGGCAATTCACCATTGAGGAGTATAAAGAAACTAGAAATGTTATATTCCAAATAAACCTATAGAAATTCATTCCTATTTGCCCTTCAAATGGTGGTAATAATGTCAAAATGAGCTTTCCAAGTAACTTTATAAACATTTTTGGCACAAGAAGTGACATTTTCTCTTTGTGCATTTTGCATGTTTATGACCTACCCTTGGTTCATCAAAATCTTACATTTTGTCTATCTACCAAAATCAATGGATTTTGAAGGGAACAAAATCACACATTTCGAATTTAGTCTTTCTTTGATATGCATATGACTCAAGTCAAAACTCAGTGTGTCAGATTCATGAAATAACAATGGCTAAATTGTTTGTACAATTCTCTATATGACTACCAAACTTTGAGCATTTTTTTTTCCCTTTTTCTTAATTCTATTCAACTTATAGTTATTAATGTATCAAAGCATCTTCTTCACTTGCTAGTTTCCCAATTAACCTAACAACGTTTACATTTTTTCGAAGTTTTGCAGTCAATAGTACACACATTATATGCTGAACATTGGTGGCATCAACTTAATTGAACTGAGTCATATCATGTCAGTTTAAGGTTCCTAAGAATCTTCTCATTGACTTTGTCCTAGCTTGGATTTTGTAATGGACCGAAATCTTGACCCACATGCCTCGCCTATATATATATATATGTGTGTGTGTGTGTATGTGCAAGTCATTGGCATTAAGGTAAACACTCGAACCCTAGCCAAATTTATTTTCACTTTTCTTTCCTGCACAAGTCATTTATATTTTTTGGCTAGTGACTTGATCATCGGAGTGTAGACAATCGTCAGACCATTATTTGAACCGATGCCCTTTGCACCTAACGGGGTGTTATTATACAAGTGACGTATAGGTGAAGAAGGAATTGGCCTGGGAGCTTGATCCTATAGAATTTTGAGGTCAACAAATAAGAAGACGGCACCTGGACAGCAAGGCCAAACATGACACTGGACCAAATGTATTTTTCATTGTTATATTTGCTTAGTTTTAAAAATAATAACAAAAGAAATATTAGGTGAACTGTTGGCAGAAAGCAAAAAGCTCAATGCCACAAGCAGATCTCTGCAAATTGCCAAAGATGCTTTATGAAGTTTGGACAGTGCCATTCAAACTGCATCTCCACAATGGCTTAGGCGGGCTAGAAAGGAGGGTGGTCGGCCTATGACACGATCCATGTCAGTGCATCCTAGACGGCCGGTGCAGCCTGACCCAAGTGCACAACTTAGACTTTATTCTGAAGAATCAACCTATCCAGTTAGAAAATTGGTAATGGAGTTGAACCCCTTGAATAGACATGAACAAATGCCAAAACTACACTGAGAGATGCTATGTAACTAATTTTTTCATGTCTCAAAAAGATCTGTAATGTTGATTCAAGCTGATGATTGTAAGGATTTCACCAAATGAAATGGTGAGAGTAGAATTTACACAATCCACCTCATGTTTATTATCCACACCATATTACTACATCACAACAGTCCAAAATTTATCAAACAAAATAAAACAAATAAATAAAAATAATAACAGCAGCAGCAGCAATTAAGAAAAATTAAACATATCTTCTGTTACCCAATAATTCACTTGAATATATGCACTCATATGCAATCTTCCCTCCAAGAGTACAAGGAAATTGACCATTAATACAAACAAGAATCGACAATAAACATAAGGACTATTATTTTTTGAACTTCCAGTACATTCCATCAATCGACAGTACAACAACACGAAGAAACTGCAGCTGGAAAAGTGTAAAACATCATCTGGTAAGTGGAATTAATCAAGTTTCAGACTTCTCTATCGAATTCAAACCTGAATAGAGGTAATCTCCTATTCCCGAAAATCCGACATACTATTCCCGAAAATCCTACCTAGTACAACATAACTGAGACAAACAAAACTGATTCACAATGAAGAGACGAGATGAGGGAGGTGGTACATGGTGTACCTGGAAAAGTTACTACTCAATTCTGAGTACAAAATTTATTTACGAGCAAAATATTGCTAAAAGATAGAACACAATACATACCTATGTCACGTGATGCCATACAGGATAACCCCAAACCTCTTTAACGTTTTCATCCCTTATTAATTGATCAATAAGAATGAAAAAGTTATTAGCTCCTCCTCAGACTGCACGCAGTGCCAATAAAACTGCAGAATAAATAAAGTAAAAGCATGAGAAAGCTGATATTTCAATGCATGTTATTTATTATTATCAACAGAACCCCATAGCCAAGTTTTATAACAAAATTTAGCCCCCAAAACATAATTGGTTTCAGTATTCCATGCTATGAAACAAATATTTGAAAATGTATAGCCATATAGTAACTCAAGCATGCGAGGTAAAATTCAAGGAGCGCAGCAGTTTCTTCTCTTTACAAGTAAAACAATAAGATTTCCAAATTGGTGTCCACTTCAATGTAGTGAACTTGCTAATTATCTGTTCCTTATTTCTTTTGGGTGATTTTCAAAAGGTTATGGAGGTGGGGGAAGGAGTGTGTGAAAGAGATGATGTTCCTTTTTTCTTTATTTTTAGTTTAATTGAACTTGGAATTTTTATTTTATTCATCATATTTAGGCCTTGTTTGGCCCAAATTTTCTAGAACTCAATTTTTTTCCCAAATTCATTATGAACAAGAAGCATTCAACATGTGCACCAAATCCAAGCAATCATCCAAACTTAAGGATTACTGCAGGGTTGATGAAGATGATCCATCTAATCAACGAAGCTGTCCGTATAGATGAAAAAGTGGTGGAATTGTTGGTGCTCTCAAAGATGAAACTTGGAAATTTCAAAATTTAGAGAGCAAAACGAGGGGTGCAGGGCAGGAAATTGCAAGGACTGTAAGACTGACACATCCCGTTTCGATCCACCGTGATCAATAATTGATCCAAGTCGAGCTCGAGACTATAAATTGAGCACTTATTGGGAGCCAACCCATTCTTCTAACACTTAAATCTTTAGTTTTTAGTTATTGCATTGCGTAGAGAAAATAGGACTGCATTATACACTTAGGCACATTGACCAAGTTATAAACAATTTGTAACTATGCAATCACAAGGCACTAAAGGAAGCAAAAGCATCTGCAACATTGATCCTCAAGAAGAATTGAAACTCCGCAGCTACTATGTGAAAAAAATAAATAAATAAATAAATAAAATCCAGTTTATTATGATCCCAATGATGACAATGTCATGTAACCTTAAAATGTTAACAAATCTATTTCAGACGTGAATAAAACTTTCTAGCTGCAGCACAAAGGAGAAAAATATATAAAGAATTGGTCCTAAACCAAATATTGATAACTCAAAGAAATAAAAGTTTATTTAAGTCAAAAGAAAGAACACCAGCATGCATTTTAAGACTTAAATTTTACTTCTAGAGAATGGGTAACATAAAAGTGAAAAATGACTATCAAATTGAAAGGAAAAACTACAATTATCAGGCTCACCAATCAAGCAGAGGAGGAGAATAATTGAGAAAATAATTTGAACAGGTCGACTGTACTGCATATGATATTGGGACCTCCGAAATAGTCTCTGGATGGTACCATACCAACCATACAGTTGCTTCTCATAATCATCACATCCATCAAGGCAACTTTTATTCCTTTCACATACTGCGTTGATATTCTTCATAGAAAATGTAGATTCTGTCAGGACTAGCGCAATACACTAACCAGAAACAATTTAAGACATCTGAAGAACAGTTTCAGATATAAACAAGGAAAATCGCATACTTTGGTCAAATTTTGAGAACGAGGTAACATGGTATCAGCTTCTTCATGGCAGTCTGAAATCTTTAACTTCCTGTAGCCATTCTTTGACCACTTCAAATGAGACATAGAGGACTCCATGGTATTTAAAAATCCTGAAAAACTGGGTATCTTTCTAGGCAGCAGATCAGGTTTTGGATTGGATGAACTATGAGGTAAAGAATCATCAGCAACTGCAATCTTCCAGGAACCAATGTCAGCACCAGCACTAGCTGTCCTCCGATGTTGCTGTAACTTCTCTTCCTTAGACTCCACCTGACCCAATGCCACCAAGTGAGACGAACTCATGCACTCTGGCATTGACTGTTTACCTGTCCCTTCTGAGTTTTCTGATACTTGGCCCCCACCATGAACCTTTTGGGAGATTTTATCTGTGAAAGCTGAAGATGGTCCTGAAAGAAACAGAGCAAGCTCTTCGTGTTCTCCTTCATCTAATCGCAGCCAGGGCAATGGCGGTTTGCCCTGAGAGACTGCTGTTTCTTTTAAAAAACTTTCAACCTTTGACAATTGACTCTCTATCGCAATTACAAAATCTCGATGCCTATCTTTTGCATCGTTAGCTGAATTTGAATTAGTATAACTCGACCTAACAGCTCGCTCAAATTGCTCCAACTGCATTAATCAAGGACATCAGCAACCTTTTCATAACTACATAGTAGGATAATGTTATAAACATAAATTTCCCGATATAAAAATCAAAACTCGACAATATCCGGATGTGAGTTATTTTAAATTTGTTGCTATATTATATGCGTGTCAATACATTTCACTTAATGTAGGTAACTACCTGCCATTTAGCAGTGCCAAGAGATGTTTGGAGATCTCTTCGGAGTTCAACTGCATTCCAAGCCCCAGAGGTGTCCTTCCTTGCATGAATCCAAGTTCTATAAGTCGATTCCATCCTGCAAAAAGTATCAGAGAAAAGTTAATAATATTATACTGTAGAATTCCATTTTATTAAAAATGCAGTCACACCATAAAACATAGATCATTCGAGCAAACCGAAATTTAATCATTTCACAACAATACAATTTACATTTCTGAAATATTGATTCAAAGAAAAATTTAAAACAGAGCTTCTTATACCTGTCGGTCGATTCCTGGACCTCTTCAGCAGCAGAGAAAAAGGGATCTTTTTCCCATCTATCGAAATTCGATGCCATTTTCCCAAAAATGTGCAGATTTTTTAATTAAAAATACAAATTTAGATCCAAACAAACACCGTTTCACATAGAATTACGAAAATGAGGTAAAAAGCCCTAGCAATCTCGCAATGAAGCCTATTACAAAATAATAATATAGGGATGAAATAAATATTCCAAATGAACAAAGATCATATAGTTCAACAAATGAAAATCATAAAGATCGATTTAAAATTTAGAGAAGACTAGCAGAAATGTATATTTCCCTGGATTTTTGTTATCTATTAACGGAAGTTTGAGATTTGGCGTGCCGTCGCGGTTAATTTTCGACATATCAACGTTCTAATAATTAGGCTTAATCAGGTGGACTTAGGCTCGATACTTTGCAAAAAAAAATTCAAGGGTCTTAAAATTCACTCACGAGGTGACTGAATTTTAAAAATTACTCCACTCATCACTAAATTTTGCGAAAAAATTTCACGAAATCACTAAACTTTGTAAAAGATTTTCTAAGAGATTACTAAATTAGTGACTCCCGAAAAACTTTTTATAAAATTTAGTGATGAATGAGGTAATTTTTAAAGTTTAGTAAATACGTGGAAACCTTTTTGCAAGGTTTAGTAATAACTTGGATAATTTTTAAAATTTAGTAACCCTGTATAAATCTTTTACAAATTTTAGTAACATTTGAATTATTATCTCGACTTAGGCATGTCCAAAGGATACACCAAATTCAACTATTCAAGTGCTCTCCAATGTGGCATCAAAGTTTGCACCATTTGACATCATACAATTCGCTTCACACCATTTTGCATCAAATGGCGTAAAGTCAAATTTATCATTTTCTTTCATTAAATGCAATCATCGTTCATTAAGAATATAGAGCCTATTTGGGAGTGATTTTGAGAATTGATTTTTTGACCGTTAGAGAAAAGTGGGGGTCCAATTGTGATAGAAGAAATCAAATATGACGGTTATAATAATGAAATAACAGTCAAAAAAATAATTTTTTAGGAGAAAAAAATCATTTCCAAACAGACAAAACGAATTATTTTTTTTCCCGTGGATTTCGCAAATCTATTATCTTGTATGGATGTCACGGCAAACTATTTTTATATAAATTGGTTGTATTTGTTAATTTTTAAGATTTGGGAGTTGCTAGTCTCTGTCTACAATTTACAATCAGCAATATATAAAATGAGTAGTATCCCAACTTTATTGAAGAATACCGCACTACCACATATATTATTATTATTATTATTATTATTATTATTATTATTATTATTATTATTATTATCTAACAACAGTGCTTGCAAATAATATTAATCTACATTATTATCAGGTTAAAAAAAAAAAGTGTGCATTTGTGATAAACATTGATTTTCTCATTTTACCCTTAAAACTTTTTATTCTTTATCGACAGTGTCTTTATTAAATCTTCCTAGTTTACATTTATAGCATCAACTCAAGCATTAAATTATTATTCTAATATTT
Organism: Olea europaea var. sylvestris; assembly: GCF_002742605.1. Lineage (NCBI taxonomy): Eukaryota > Viridiplantae > Streptophyta > Magnoliopsida > Lamiales > Oleaceae > Olea > Olea europaea. Next base: position 3,003,538 of record NC_036240.1, read on the forward strand.
ATATTTGAATTTCATTTAATCACATTTTCATTTGGCATGAGAAAAGAAGAAAAAACTAAAATTCACGGGCCATTGCATTACATGTAATTGGTTTAAATAGTTGTTTTATTAGTTGATGACGCGAAAATCTATTGAAAAATCTTGATTTCGGATTCAGAAAACTACTAAACGAACGCCACCCAGCCTCAGCTCAACCCAAAACTCCCACAATCGGTTACCACAAGTTTCACTCCACAAAAAAGACTCTAGTGGTGGTGGTATGCAATATCACAAGGAGGGGAAAAGAAGGAAGACACCAATAACTCAAGTAAAGCCCTCAATAGCAATGAATCGGCTGCCTCTCTCTCTTTTCTTCTCTCTATTGCACTCCACACACACACACACACACACAAAACACCTGGGAGGGGATGGATATATAATGGATTAATTTAGATTAACAAATGAGCCAAAAGGTAATTGGGCTGACAATCCAAACCACAAATAACCAAGTAATGAGCTATTAATATATCACCACCAATGCAAAGTCACAACTTGGGCCATCAAAAAGTGTTGATCGTTTTCGAGTCAAGCCAAGTTTATAGTGTCGATAAATTATCCGTCAACGGTTTTAAATCATCGCCAGAATTTATTGGGTTTCAAAATCCAACAATTGACATTAATATTAATAAGAAAAGATTGAAGTTTAATAATTTAAGAATGAAGAAAAAATTGTAATTTCTTCCTTTAATTAATAAATATTACATGGTTAATATGGATGAGAATTTACATAATATCAAGTGGACAGTATTTTTCGAAAAAAACAATTGCGCAAATTAAACTATGTGAAAACCTACTTATGTTTGCTACAACCATCTCAACTTCTCAATTTATATCATCTTTGTAGTCTTTTAGGGCCCGTTTGATAGTGATTATGAGAATTGATTTTTTGACTATTAGAAAGAAGTGTGAGGGCCACCTGTGAGTGAAGAAATCAAAAATGACTGTTGAAATAGTGAAATAAAGGTCAAAAAATCAATTTTTTGAAGTGATAAAGAACTATCAAACGGGGGCTTAGTAAGTTTCATGGCCGATTTTGCATAGAGATGAGTGAGGCTAGTGCTTCAAGCCCATCATTAGAGGGGCCTCAAATTTTAGCATATTTCCCTTTTTTTATGGGCAAATTAGGTTCTGTATCCTAAAAAAATTAACTAAATTGATTAATATCCTATTAATCAATTAAATCATTTTACAACATAATTAATGCGTTATAAAACTTCTCAAACCCCCAAACCCTTGAACAGATGTATAGCAGAAACCCCAAACCATAATCCCATCACTAATCTATGAACCAACAAGAGGATCAAATGGTGGGTCATCTGATGGTTGGTCAATTCCTCCATTCTCTGAGCTCACGACAACTTGGAAAGAGAGATGATCTTTTGATAGTGAAGACTCTGGCTTCAGTCGGGACAAAATAACCAGATCAGCTGAACGAAATTCAGGATCTCCATTATTTGATTTCCAAAGTTGTGGTGTTTGTGCAACGCTTTTAACTGAGAGATCCTCGTTGGGCAGCCAAAAAATAATGGCTACCGATGAACCTGGCGTGGTTGCTGTGTTTGACTCGTGGACATACTTACCATGCTAAATGCTTGGAGTATATGACACCTGAGATCAACAAATACAACCCGACTTGCCCTTTCTGTAATTTTGGGAAGAAGCGGAGTATGAAGATGTCTGAAAAGGCAATAAAAGCTGAATTGGATTCAAAGGCTAGAAAGCGATCTAGGAACTTTGTTGTTGACAGTGATGATCTCATTTTTGTTTGATCATCATGAATGCAGTGAGAATGAAGGAAACGGTCCCAAAATGAGTTCAAGTTCTAGCATGAAAGCTCATCAAGATGCCTTTCTTGAGACATCATTTCTCATTTGGGACGAAAGGACATAAATCCTTGTCCGATAATCATTCTACTCGAAGGAAGGGATTTTTTTGGTTAAAATCTAGCAAGGAATGCACTTCTTGATGAATTTAATGAAGTAAGTGCCGTTCTTTCTGCTACTTAGAAAACTGGGCAAACTGTTATTTCTTAATCTTTGTTGTGCTTTCAAATCAGTTCTTGGGTGTATATGAGAAGATCAATCTCCATGCCGAAGTTCTGGCTAGATGTCTAAAACTTTCCTATCCTTTTCTCTACAGATTCTTCCACAGTTTCATCTTTCTCTACTACCATTTTTTGACGGTTAACATGAAGGAAGATATAGGACATGGTCATCTTCGTAGATGATGGATATAGTAGTTATTGAAAATATTGTAAAGAATTGGGGATTATACAAATTTTTTTAATGTGTAACCTTTTTTAATTCGATACTTTTTTAAAAATTTCTGTCACTTTTTTTAATTTTTGTCATATTTTTTGAATTTTTGTCACTTTTTTAATGTTTGACACTTTTTTCTATCACATTCTTGATTTCTGTAACTTTTTTTGTGACAAACGTCACCTTTTAATAAAAAAGTGACATTATATGTCATTTTTTAATTAAAAATAAAAGTGACACTTAACATTTGATTTCTATACTCCTCACTTTTTTGAATCAGCGTAACTGTTTTTAATTTGTGCCACTTTTTCTAAGTTTCTGTCCTTTTTTTTTTTTTTTTTTAATGTTTGTCACTTTCTTTAATAATTCTCACTTTTCGAATTTTTGTCACTTTTTTTTAGTGTTTGTCATTTTTTTTAATCTTCTTTTTGAAATTTCTCTCACTTCTTTTAGTGACAAACATCACTTTTTAATTTAAAAAGTGACATTGTATGTATTTTTTTTAATAAAAAATTGATAACAAACTTTCAAAAGTGACACAAAAAGTGACGCAATTTTGATTAAAAAAAAAGTGTCATTGTGTCAACTTTTTAATTTTACACAGTATGTTTTACCTTTAAAAAACTTTTTATATGATTTTTCAAAGCACTCCTAATTTTAAGAGTATTTTTATAAGTTGCCTTTTTTTATTTAGTAAATTAGGTTCAGTGAGTTTTTTTTTTTAAATTAAAAATCTAATAAATTAGGTCCATTCCATTCCATTTATAAATAAGTCCTAATAATGTTTTTGAATTATGGGATCTATTTCAAATGTAACAAAAGGAGACAAGCAGCGTAGAAGTTCCTAAACGCATGTTGCAATAATTACTTAATTCCACTCAACTTGTTCATTATATAGGTAGCATTCGATTTATTTGCTTAAAATAAGAGAAGTGTTACTTGACTCGGGCAAAAATTAACATAGATCATTAAATAAGAGTAAAGTCAAGTCCTTAGCGACATGAATTTCAAAATTTTGAGTTTTTGCTTAGCATGGTAAGCTGCTTTAGGTTGTTACATAAAGTCAATATTATAAGTAAATTTCTTCAAATAAAAAACATGGATATTGACGGTACTATATAATAAATGAAGAAACAAAAGCAATTGAACTGCTATAATATTTGAAGACAAATTTTTTTTAATCATATCATATCTTATCTCCAATCAACTACATAACAAGAAATATTGAATTCATTGACCATATCAATAATTGAGATAGAACTCTATAATACGATTTTGTATGCTTACTAAATTTTTGGAACCCAATTTATGATGTTCGCCTCAAGGCCCAAAAATCACATAATATGCATATAGATTGCAATTATGTGTGATTTGATTTTAAATTTTGAGCTTTTTTCTTTTCTATTTAGGTGACTAATGCATACGTGGTAGACACACTCGTATGTTCGACTCATTACTGTTATTATTAATATCTCTTGAATCTATATGCTCATTGTGCTACTAATGTGTATCATCATTTGACATCTGTGGATATTTCGAAAATGATATTTTAATTTCACCTACTTCAATGTAAATATATAGTATAATTATTTAATGTAATTATTATTATTCAAAAATTTCAAAAAAGAAAAATGGAAAAAATACAGTATTATTACAAAACAATATGCAATGCATATATGTTTAACTAGTTGTTATCCCCTATTAGGTTTTGCTAAAAATTAGTTATTCTGTAAATTATGATAAAAGTTGATAAAATATGAGGTTAAAAAGACAATACAGTTGTGGATCTCATGAAATGCGTGATTAAAATTAATTATTGATATTAATTTAATTTATCAATTTTTATTTATTTTTTTTAGTTAAAGCAAACAGGAGCTAGGAGTTGTAGGCAGTAGAGGTAGCTGGATAGAGCGTAAAGATAACGTGCACAAAGAGTTTCCACTTTGACGGTTTTGGCAACATTCTATTATATTCTATTTTTCTCTCTTATATTTTGAACCATACAATCTTTTATAAAATAATATTACACGTAAATCAAGAATTTTTATTTTATTTTCAACAACTCATTTTTCAAAAAAAATACCACTACACCAATTTTCATTTCTAGAAAATGGGGGCCAAACGGGGCTAAGCCCTACACTTGACGTTGTTCTAATTGGGTGGTGACAAGTGATTTTTGGGTTTTGTTGTAATTCTAATTGGACATATAAATGGTGACACAGTGGACCAAATTGTAAACTTGGTGGTGTCAGCAAGAATTACTAGCAAAGTTCGCACTATGGCCCGTAGGCCCATGTGAACTCCAATCCTTTAGAAATTCATGATGAAACAATTATAATAAATTTTTCTTTCTTTTCTTTTCAATCACATTTTTCAATAAAATAATATTACGAGTAGTTCGATTTTTTTTCCTTTTTTTCAACCACCTTTTTTTTTTTTCTCAAAAAGAACACTATTCCAAAATTATAATATTAAATAATTGGGGCCAAACGGGATCTAAATAGAAGGTCTAAACCACTTGGACACTTCCGAAATTAAGGCAATTAATTCACATGAACAATGTATTTCTTTCTTTTTGCTTCGTGATTAATAAATATTTTTTATCGTTTAAGCCAAAACCATGTTAACCTATATAACTCTGGAGAGTTGAGAGTCAAAAAGAGAAGGTATTTCTTTAAACCAAATTTGTTTTGAACCCCATATATATTTTAAAAGTAAAATAGTGCCGTAAATCAATATTTCTTGATACATAAGGATAAGTTTGGTGAGTCGTTCGAAAAAGGTGCATTCGTTGGAAGAGAAAGTACTTTGATATATATCTTGTGCACCCAATTTTATTTTATTTAAAAAAAAAAAATTTCATAATATTGGGTTGACAATGATCCCTCCCACAAATTTCACACACGTTTTCAATAATAAAATCGGACTACAATTTAAACTATTATCTAAGAAAGTGCTCCATGTACATAATTATCTACATAATGATTTTCATAATTACACGTGACAATAGATCCAACCTTTAATTCAAATCTCACACTTACACATCAACAAACAGATGATTGACACATCACATTACAAACACCATTATGTGCAATAGTTATATACAAGTAGAATTTTCCTTATTACCTAGTGCTGTATTTTATTGTATTTTGTTTTTAAAATATCTTTAAAAAATAAAATAAAAATTTAAAGAAACCGCTCATAGAGGTGTTTGCTAAGTTAAAATTTCTTTAAAATTTATAAATTTTATAAAAGTTAAAAATAAATCATTATTTTTTATAAGGCCCTTTCATTTTATGAAAAGCAATAGAGAAATTGAGTTTGAACAGGTCATAGATGATGTGAAGAAATTGCAACAATGGTAAAAAAAAATTAGAATCTATGTAAATCAAATTTTACATAATAGGTTCTATAATATCGTATGTCACTCTATAATTTGCCAATTTAAAATATAATCAACCTTTTTATTCAATCTTTTCCCTCCACATCATTCAATATAATCCATTATGTACCTTTTTATATACAAGTAGCATAATCCAAAAATTTGGATCTTGCTACATATATATCAAGTTTTACATAATAGGTTATATAATGCCACATATTACTTTATAATTTGCCCATTTAAAACACAATTAACTTTTTCATTTAATCTTATTACTTCATAACCACAAAGAAAAAAGTCATTTTAATTGTCTCTGTTTCTTTCAGAATTAATAAAGATTCACAGTTGCGAATCAACAATATTAAAGAATAAGACGGAAATCAACTGCAGCAGTTTCTAAGAATTCTGTAATGTAACTCCAAAGACCTTCACTGAACTGCAGTTTAATACTTTATACACAACATCAGCACCACCCTTTGTATACAAGTGATGTGCTGGTGCAGAAATTGACAATTGGAGATCCATTTTACAATGAGAATCACCTGTCTTATAGAGGAGATATTGTGAGCTGGTCCGATCATTCCCCAGCAGCATCAGCTCCAAGCTTTTCATATAAGCGATATATCAGTGTAGACTTCAACATTTGAGGCTCTCTCTCTAGCACAGCAATCACATCCTTAACTGATATGCTTCGAGCCACCCAGGGTGCAACTTGATTTCTTCCAACTCTCCTAATCTCTGCTGCATACCAAAAAGTAGGTGAAAATATTAAATCTGAATATCATACTTGGGCCAATTGCTACAACCAAAGCCACTGAGTCATCTATTTTAACACACAGGCCAAAGGTACTTATTCATATTATACAAGAAAGAAGAATCAATCAAAGCTTATTATTATTGCCAATAACTACATTATGTTGGGCCAAGTGTGTGATTGATCAAGCACGCTTTTCTTTCTCATCAATAGCCAATAAGGAAACTTCCAACCTATTTGAATTACATGTACTGCTCAGCAACTTAATAAGAGTCTGCTTGGTACTGCGAAAAAATAGGTGTTTATGTAGATCATTCTAAGAATTATAAGCCCTTTGAGCTCACGAGCAATTCCAAACACCATCTAAACCATATGTCGATGAGATTGTGAGGCGGCACAGAGATCTGACCAATATATGACTTTTACTTCACGATTTTGGAGAAATCAGCCACCAGAAAATAGTGACTGAATGTATAAAGATGGAAACACTCAACACTCGATAGGGAAATCGTATTGCCTAACAGGTACATCGAATGTATCCAAAAAGGCCAGATTTCATTCCATTAATAAATCCATGATCCAGGGGTCCTAATCTACATTAATGCCGTTGGTATAACTCAGGTAACCAATAATTAGTTTTAAGGCGGCACTAACTGGTTTTTAATGGTGATGCATCATGCTATAGCAAACTAAATATATTTAGTTATTTAGAAAGAAACAAACTCAATGATCCTGACAGGACTGTCTAACCTACAAACAATAATTATTTATATGCTCCATCATGTTGACACAACAGGACATGATTTTATCGCTGCACAATCTTACGAAAAAAGGATTCAGTTTAATTCCACAGGTGGCTTAAATAAATTTCATCTGACAAACCTTATAATGATAAAGCCAACAAATAACCTAGTGCTCGGGCAACTATTACAGCAACTGCATTTTCAAATCAGGATGTATTTTTCCTTATTAGACAAAAAAAAGTTTGTAATGATCGTATGAACTTTATCCATTAATAGTAAAGGATATAGCATGGTTATGAGGTACTACCATAGTAGCAACAGTTGAAGAGTAAGCCTCCACCCACAAAAATCGCTACATCATCAGGAGAAAAAGGTTTTCCACGTAGTTTTGGAATAGAGATCTATGAAGAGATTTATTCAAGAGAATCTTAAAGTTTACATCCAATCACGAACTACATGAAAGTTGCCTCTTTTTCATGGAGATTTACCTATCAGAGATGCATTAAGCCACCCTACACCACTTCTATTAACGCACTTCCAGTTTAGCGCTTTCTACATCTAGATCCCACTCACCTGTACTATTAACATTAAAATAATCACATTACAATAACCCAAACCCATACCCCTTCTCTTATGAATTTGACATGTTACTGGTAATCATCCTCATTTGGTAAATTATGACAAATCATCATAAAAATAATTTGCTCACTGGCCTAAAGGGATAGCAGCCTTCGGGCTTTGCTTGCCATTTACAAAATTCAGGCTTGGCCCGGGAAAGTTTGAAAAAATGAATTACTTAACCCTATAATAGGTACATCTGCTAGTTGAGCCTTTGAAGATACATAAGGTGTGCAAATCAAACCACTATCCAACTTCTCCTTTATGAAGTGTCTATTCACCTCGATGTGCTTAGCTCGGTCATGTTGTACTGAATTGTATGCAATGCTAATTGCTGATTTATTAACATAATAAAGTTTAATGGGACCATCCCACTTAATCTTTAAGTCTTCCAGGATGATCTTTAACCATAGCAAATCATGCTCCTTGTGTCATTTCTTGAAACTCAGATTCCGCACTCGATCTGGCCACCACATTCTTTTTCTTACTTCGGTTGAGAAGGTTGCCCAAAAGCGGTATATAAGGCGTACCCAGTAAAACTGACAAGTAAACCAGATATAGTGAATGGGGTTCTTTCTTCCATTAATTCGTGTCGAGTAGACCTTGTTGTTGTCAGAATTCTTAATTCATGAGTTGTAGGGAGGGATTTCTGCCCTTCTAAAAGGAACATCAGCTCTAACAATTCCGTCGCCGTCTACCAAAACGACTGGAAATGTTTCAAAAAAAGTAGGCAATGATCAGTACCAGTAAATAGGATAGAATGGAAGAAAGAACCCCATTCACTATCTAAAAATAAGCAAATCGATCCCTCTATTGTCTAAAAAGGGTACTGTTAATAATCCCGTAGGTACTGAAACCATTAAAGGTCCATTTACAGGTCAGGGTCATAAAGGCCTATATGAGATCCTAACAACGTCATGGCATGCTCAATTATCTCTTAACCTAGTAGATTTCTCGAAACAAACGAAAAGGAAACGAAAGATGAAACATAAATCATGGATCAACTAAGCCCTCTCGGGGAATCTTGGATCCGTTCTTTCAAACCAACAAAAAGATATTGAAGAAGATTATGCTTTCTTATCAGAATAAGATAAGACTGTAAAGAAAAGGATTCTTTTTGTAACCCTAATCCATTTTCATTTTGTCTGCACCGTGTTAATAGGTTTCCACTGAGAAAGGTACAAGATCTTGACGTGGACCTTCGGTCAACTACTGATCTAGCATAATCCAAATCAGTGTAGGCTTCAAGTGATAGTTCAGCATTTCTTCGATACAAGACACCACTCCTTGGAGTTCCTTTAAGATAATGTCATATCCTATAAGCCGCTTGTAGATAAACTTCTATTGGATTATGCATAAATTAAGTTAATATACTTATAGCATGGGCAATATCCAGCCTTGTGTGGGAGAGATAAGTGAGCTTACCAACGCGTCACCGATACATTTCTTTGTTAACCTCAATATCCTCTTCTGCTTCTCCGTGCTTATGATTCAGATCATTAGGTGTACTTGCCGATTGCCCAATGTTCCTTTAAGAGATCAAGAATATATTTCTGCTAATAGATGAAGATTCCATGCTTTGAATGAGCCACTTCGATGCCTATGAAGTATTTTAGTCTTCCAACTCCTTTATTCGAAACTCAGTAGTTAACTTGTTCTTTAAATCTTCTCTCTCTTGCTCGTATTCTCTCATTACTATGATATCATCGACATGCACTAAAAGAACAGCAACTCCCCCTATCTTTGAATGTTTTGATAAATAGTGTATGATCTCCTTGACTTTGCCTATAGCCTTTTGCAAACATTACCTTGGATAATTTCTCAAACTATGCTCTTGGTAATTGTTTTTAGTTCGTATAATGCCTTCTTCAATTTGCACATCTTGTTGTTTGATAGTCCTTTATAAAATCCTGGTGGCACCTTCACGTATATTTCTTCCTCGAGATCTCCATGTACAAATATATTCTTCACATCAAATTGTTAAGGTTGCCAGTTGTAATTAGCTGTTGAGACTAGAATTCTAACAGTATTCATTTTTGCCATTAGTGCAAAAGTTTCTTGATATATCACTCCATATATCTAAGCTCCTCTTTGATGGTCATCTAAAGAGAAATTAAGGAGAAATGATGTTTTGAATAGTGATTTTTTTAGAAAATGTATGGGTAAAAAGTATGAAAAGGTCTCGAATTTATGTGCAAACTATTGTGTAAATGTGGTTGAAAATGAGTTGGAGAAATAAAGAGAGCAAAATAAACCATTTAGCAATGAGCCTGGCTTTGTCTTTCCAGCGATCCATTGGCTTAGTATTTTACTAAGAAGATCCATTTGCATCCAACAAGCTTTTTCCTCTAGGTAAGTCC
>NC_036240.1:3015843-3022741 GCF_002742605.1 Olea europaea var. sylvestris
TATTGTTACAGGGTGGGGAAGGGATACCTATAAACAGGTGATAGGGAGGTCTGCATAAGTCATGCTTTTGTACTGATGTTCAGTTAGGGAGTAGGAGAGACCGGCCTCTCAAATAGCCTGGAATTTGTTCTATTTTTGTTCTCCTTCTTGAATACATCATTCCTTGTTTCAGTTTCCAATTCAATATAAAGTTCCACATTACCACATTTCTCTTAATCTCTTACTACCTTGTTTTGGATTAATCGGTTACTGCCCAAGTAATTCTCAGGTTATCAGATCAGCAGCTAGGAGATTCCAAAGTAAAGCTACAGGGAAGGGGGGGTTCCATCAGTCCTGTATAATACATAGTGGGTGCCATAGAAAAACACCTTGCAATTCATGTCAATTGTTAGTTTTTTTTTTTTAATAGGTAATCAGAGAATTTTATTTATTAAAAGAGAGTACACGGGAGGTATACAATCACTTTAAGTATGAAAGGAACAACATGAAATTAGACAACCCTACAATAGGATTTTTAGCCACTACATTAAACCAAGTATACAAAGTCAAGTAAAATATTTCTCTTATCTACTCTGTTGTCTTTGTTTGGTCTTCGAAACATCGATCGTTCCGTTCCCTCCATATGCACCATACAATGCATCCCGGGATAAGATTCGAAAGAAATTTGCTATTCTTATCGGGAAGTTTTCTCTTCCATGCCTGCACCACGTCTTCTATACGCTTAGGTAGCACCCAATCCATTGATTGAGAAGCCAGAATACTGCTCCAAAACCAACGTACACTATCACAATGAATGAATAAATGATCAATCGTCTTTTCATCCTTTTTGCACATATAGCACCACTTGGTTACATAAAATCCTTTGCGTCGAAGATTATCCACCGTTGACACCTGCCCCCTCATAACTGTCCACAATAGAAATGCTACCCGTGGAGGCAATTTGTTTTGCTACACCATTTTCCCAGGCAATGAACTCTCAACAAATCCCAAAAGGGATTGAAAGTATGAGCGGACTGAAAAAATACCATCTCGAGCCAACCTCCACCTCCTACAATCACCCTCTCCTACCCAAATTTGTATCTCATGTAGAGCGGTCAAAAACAACGAATAATCTTTCAATTTCCAATCCTTTAAACCCCTCCCAAAAGTAATATTCCAACTATAGCCCTCGTTATGAATGTCTAATACATCACCCACCATAGCAGCAGGCTCTAACGCAATGCGGTACAATGAAGGAAATCCCTCCTTTAACGGTTGATCGCCATACCAACTATCATCCCAAAATCTAATATCAGTGTCATTTCCCACCACAAAATTCAGCTTGTCACTAAAATCACTCCATCCCCGTCGGATATACCTCTACAAGCTCACCCCATAGGAGCCACGACCCTCAACCGTACACCAACCCCCCTCCATCACACCATACTTTGCCCCAATAATTTCTCTCCAAAAGCTCTCCCTCTCCACTCCAAATTGCCACAACCACTTGCCCAATAAAGCCTTATTAAACAAAACAAAGCTCCTCACTCCAAGCCCCTCCATCCTCATAGGCAAACAAACAGTACCCCAATTAACTAAATGCATTTTCCTCTCCTAACCCTGCCCACAAGAATTCTCTTTGAAGTCTCTTTAATCTATTTGTCACTGCAACTGGAATAGGAAACAATGACAAAAAGTAAGTGGGAAGATTTGAGAGAGTGGATTTAATAAGAGTAAGTCGGCCTCCTTTAGAAAGATACATACGCTTCTACCCTGCTAACTTCCTCTCCATTCTTTCCATAATAACATTCCAAATATGTGTACTTTTAAACCGTGCCCCTAGCGGGAGTCCTAAATATGACATGGGCAATTGTGCAACCCTACATCCTAATATGCCAGCCAACTCCTCCACGTTAGTGACCTCCCTTACTGGAATAACCTCAGATTTCTCCAAATTAATTTTTAATCCAAACACCGCTTCAAAACATAGGAGCAACCGACGCAGGTTCCTGAATTGTTCATCATCTGCATCACATAGATCGACGTGTCATCTGCAAATAGCAAATGAAACACCTGCAATTGGCCAACCATAAAGCCCCTTACCAAACCCTCTCCCACAGCTCTTTCAAACATCCTACTGAAAGCCTCCATCACAATAACAAATAGCAATGGGGATGGTGGATCTCCTTGCCGCAATCCTCTACTACTCCGAAAATAACCCTCCGACGTTCCGTTGACCATAACTAAGAATGAAACAGTAGAAATACAGAACTGAATCCATTTACACCACTTATCCCCGAAGTCGCACCTCCTAAGCATATACAAAAGGAACCCCCAGTTCACATGATCATATGCCTTCTAAATATCGAGCTTACATAGCATCCCGAAAATTCCCAAACGCAATCTTGAATCAATGCATTCATTCGCTATAAGCACAAAGTCCAAAATCTGGCGACCTTTTATAAAAGCATTCTGAAACTTGGACACTACTTTCCCGAGCACCTCCTTTAATCTGTTCGTCAGGACTTTCGATAATCTTATACACCCCACAGACTAGGCTAATAGGGCGAAAGTCCTTAATGTCGGTCGCTCCCGATTTCTTAGGAATCAGCACAACAAATGTAGCATTAGAACTTTTTTGGAACCTACCATATTCAAAAAAATATGTAAACACATCCAAAATTTCCGATCGCACCACTTCCCAACAAGCCTTGTAAAATGAGAACGAGAAACCATCCAGTCCAGGGGCCTTATCGTCGTTCATGCTAAACACTACCTCCTTGATTTCATCCTCCTCAAAAGGTCGCTCTAACCAATCGACATTATCCTCCGTGATAGTAGAAAAATCCAATCCTTTCAACACTGGCCTCTACTCAAATTGCTCCCGATATAGATTCTGATAGAAATTCACCAGTTGGCTTCCAATATCGAGTGGTTCTTCATAAATTATCCCATCCACTTCCAACACTGTGATAGAATTTTTGCGCCTATTAGAATTAGCGATCCTGTGAAAAACTTAGTACATTTATCTCCTTCTTTCAACCGACCCTAGATTTCTGACGTCAAACAATCTCCTCCATCTCCACCAACCTCTCCAATTCTTCCCTTAATGCTCTACGTTTCTCCTTCTCCTCCCCAGCCAACCTTCGACTCTCCTCCCACCTATCCAACTCATCTATCTCCGAAAGGCACTGAATTTTATGATAGTTCACATTGCCCACAACCTCCTCATTCCATTTCTTTAAATCCCTTTTCAAAAGACTTCAACTTCTGATCCAACACAAAACTAGGAGACCCCCTGACATCGTAACATGTCCATCAAGTCTGTACTTGCTCCCTAAAACCTTCAACTTTCAACCACATTTTCTCGAACCTAAAAGACCTTCATCCTCCACCCGTCCTGTTTCCAGTTAACATAATGGGGAAATGATCAGAGTACACCCTCCCCAATCTTCTCTGAATGACATCTGAATACTTAGCCTCTCACTCTCCGCATATCAAGAACCTGTCTATACGAGAAAGAACAAGTTGGTCCCGATTAGATGGCCAGGTAAAATCTCCTCCAATCATAGGCAAATCTACCAACATATTCTCCCTTATAAAGTCTGAAAACTCCTCCATAGCCCCCCGTGAGTCTCCCACCGCTCTACCTCTCAATAGAAAATCGAACCACATTAAAGTCACCTCCTATACACATTTCCACCAAGCCATCATTCTAGCCAGTTCATCTCACAAGCCCCGTCTACTGTCATCAGTATTAGGCCCATAAACACCTATGAACATCTATTGAAATACATCCCCAATGTTTTTGAACAACATCGATATTGAGAACAATCCTACACGCACCTCCTCCATCTCAAGCACTCTGGTGTCCCACATGACTAATATGCCTCCAGAAACCCCTGATGATCCCATAAATTGATACCCTACATGCTGTCCCCCCCATAAGCTACTGACCACCACCCTCGAGATGACCTCCATCTTGGTTTCTTGTAAGCATACAAGATCTGCTCCCCAACCCCTTAGCAAATGTCGAACACTCATCCTTTTCCCAACTTCATTAAGTCCCCTTACATTCCAGCTAATGATTCGTAGTATCATTTTAACAGTCCGACATCCCTCCCCAGTACTCCATTCTTGGACTCACCACCCTTGCAATCATAATTAACTGACCATTCGAGCCTCTTAAGTTCATGATCACCCTTTCTTCTTAATTTGCCTTCTTGTTTACTCATCTCCTGTCCCTATTGGCCTCCAAATCCTCAAATAATTGTAGTAATCTGTTTTCGTATCCATCACAAGACACGCCCATTAACTTACTCAAATCCTGAATTTTTCGTAGAACCCAGTTCGAAGGTGGGTGTCCAGCTTCGAATCCAATCAATTCCCCTGTTTCCTCCACTTGTATAACATCACTTTCTATTTCTCCCTTCTTGGCTCCATCTACCCACAACACCAGTGCTTTTTTCATCCCCAAGTCACTTACCTTCATTGACTTAGAGTTCCTTCTATTATATATGTTCGCAACCCTTGTTGTCAAAGGTGTTGCGTCGTGCTGTATCACCCCTGAGGTAACTAGATCCTCTGACAGTACATACCTCGTCCCTTGGTCACCTAGTAAAAGCCCATCATCACGTGGGACTGTGTCCATTGCACCCATCGTTACTTTGGAACACAACACATTTTTATTAATCAGGGATTAATTCGGATGTTTCCAAAGCTGGCAACAGTGTTAAATGAGCCATTTGCAGTAGCTATTTTTTCTATTACTAGGACATGGAACATAAGTGCTAAATGAACTATAAGAGAGTCATATGATTAGTGGCTCCGAAGTCAATAGTTGGCAAGTGTTTTATGTGAGGCAATTAAACCAAGTGAAATAGAATGAACGAGTGCTTGGGCGAGGAGCCTCGGATTTAACAAGTAGGTTCCTTGAGCAATCCATTTCCTCCTTGTTAAAGTTATGCTATTCTCAACTTCAATCGCCTCCACGATCAGTCACAGTTAAGTGTGCTGTCCCAGGGCCCGCTACTGTCCTCCTTTATATCCCTAGTTCTTGCTTGATGTAGGTTTTCCACAGCCACCAGCATTTTCTTTTGTGTGTCTAGGCTTCTTGAAGTATGTACACCATAGGCTATTGAGATAGGCATCTCGGCTTTTGCATGTTGGTGGCTTGGACGATTATGTTCTGCCACTATCTAGGTGTTGCCACAATTCTGTTTTGTTGGACTTCGTTATTGCAGCACCAGTCAACGTAGCTGAAGAGGAGTTTAGCATCACTCTCCTATAGCTTTCTGTAGCTCGAATTATAGAAATTGTCTCATTCAATAAAGTCAAATTGGTCCTGCCCAATATCTGTGCCCGAACCTGGTCCAGATTAGTGTTTAATCCGGCTAAAAATTCGTACACTTACATTTTCAATAAAATTCTTCAATATCACAGCATCTGCATTTCATCTTGATGCACCTATAGCAATCAAGCTCCTGCCAAGCATTTGTCAAAATGTTGGCATATTCTGTAATAGACCTGGCCCTTAGTTTGGTGGTTGTGGTTGTGGTTCTAATCTCATAAATCAGGGCTGCATCTTGTTTCCTAGAATAGTTCGATAGAATGAATTCCCAAATCTTCTTTGCTTTTGATAAAACATGCAGGTGTGCTAACTTCAGGTTTCATGGAGTTCCATAACCAAGACATGACCATAAAGTCCTCATCCCAAGCTTCAAAATTTGGATCACCCTCTTTTGGTCCAGTTTCGATGAGATGACTCGTCTTTCCTTTTCCCTTAAGAAAGGTCCTAACTAGTCAAGAACACCTCAAGTAATTCTGACCGGTTAGTCAATAGGTGGACTCGACATTATGCAAATCTGAGACTGTCGAGAACGTAGCATTCTCGGGTGCACTGTTGTTGCCTGAACAGGTTGAGTCTTCATCTACTATTTTGGACATTGTAAAATTCGATGTGTATTGAGTTATGCGAGCTGGAGCGGCAGGTTTATGGTTAGTCAGGGCCAAAAAAAAAAAAAAAAAGAGGAAAGAGATCAAGACCTTATGCTTTTTCAGCAATTAACTGAAGGTAGAGAGAATGCTTTATTTTCAAACCAGAAAACAGAGCACAACAGACTTTTGCAGATATAGGAAAGAAACCAGCAGTGAATGCTTGGAAAAACAAGGTGTCTACACCACGGTTGCAAGTTGATTAAGGCAAAAAATAACGGGGCGATGAAGGCCAATATAGATCAAATGAACTGGGATGAAGGAGGAGGGTTATGGCTCAGTATTTTCCATCAATTAAGACTGAAAGGAAAAGTAAATATTTTAAGTGCCATATCCAGCTCTACTACCATGCTGAGCTTTGGAGAATAAAAGGTGTTATATTTTCTGATATTAATTCTTTACAATTAGGTTACAATTTATAGGCTATTAACCTTGAGATTAACTATGAACTACTAACAACTTATCCCTTAGAAATAGGGATACTCTCCTAGGATTTAAAAATAACAAATTTGAATATAGAAACTTATCCCAACCACACTCCTAACAAACTGGACTAGATAAGATCGTATCTTCTGAGAGGAGTCACCTAGAAAAAGTTTACTTTCGAATTTGAGTTTGCAGCCTTTATTCTATTAAATGTGGTCAACTATAACTGTGGCAATGACATCATCTCATCCGATTGCCTTCATTGACTTCACATTCATCTCTATGCTTCAATTACTTCACATTCATCTTCAAATTTTCTTCACCTACCACCTTCATCATCTTCCTACAGACATTTCAGTACATCTGGAGTAAATGTATAGGAGTGTACTTACTTTGTCGTGATCCACTTCAGAACCCTCACAACAATTTTGAGGCATATCTCAATCAGTTGATTAACAATAGTGTGAGCTGGAATTAGAGCTATGAATTATTAAGTTTG
>NC_036240.1:3029688-3031261 GCF_002742605.1 Olea europaea var. sylvestris
AGAAGAGGTCGGCAGGCAGAAAAAGAAGAGCAGAAAAAAGGAAATATTCTACACATAGGCACAACAGATTCGGTTGAGTAGACTATTACAGAATCTCAAGTATTTAAGTGAGAAGAAATGGGGAAAGAAGGTATGAAAAAAGTGGAGATATTGAGTAGGAGAGCTTGGAACTCTCGAAAGTCCAATTATTTTTTCATTTCCTTTTTTTTAGTATTCTGCGGTAGTTGTTTTAGTGTTCATTTCCATCTGTATTCAGCCTAATATCAAAGAAGTTATTCTCCTTTCTGTTTACTGCAAAAATATTGTCATCTGTTCCAGCCTTTTATCTAAATATTAGTACTGTGATCTAGTATTGGTGATTGTTTCATCAGGGAGCTTGACACAAAGTTGCAGAATTTTTCTTTTTTTCCAAAGTTTCACTTCAATAGCTTAAGGCAAATTCCTAGGTATAAGAATCCCCGAAACAAGAACACAAAAAAGGTACATGAACAATATTACTAACATAAACAACCATAAAAACAAGCATAATGAGATAAATATGATTACCACCTTTAAAATCACTAGAGAAAGCAACTATTAGCGCCTAAGTTATGGCTCAATGCAGTGAATATAACTAGGACTAAACCGTATTTGAGAGTAATATTTCGCTCATTAGTATAATAACAATAGAGGGACCAGAGAGACAGGATTTCCTAAGATTACCAATGTATTGGTTTCAAAATGGCTTGTAATAGAAGAGGGCACTGAATTTGTCGGTAACATGCTCGTTGGCCTTGCAAATCCCATTCTAGAAGAGTGCATCTCAAAGGATTCGTCCTTCAAATTCCCTGCAGCATTTCCCCGATCAACCTGTGCAGAAGACAAAGATGATGCCTGTGGGCTGGACAACTGTACTTTGTGTTGTTGGTCATTTGACTGATCAACTGGTTCCTGCTTCACATAAGACATTGATGATGAAACTCCAATTTTCTGTTCCTTGCTGGAGGATGATGGCCACTGAACTGGATTTTGTTGCAGCGTCGTGTTATTGTTCGTGTGAGACAGGGCTCCTGGTTGCATTTTCTTTGGTTCACCAAAAGCATTAGGCCTGCCAAACTTAGGCACGTTCATCATATTCATAGCCTGTGTAGTAGGTCCCAACTGATTAGCATTCATGTTCTGATGAGCTGTAGCTTGCCTCATTTGTGAATCATGAGGTTGCTGTCTGAGAGATGTTGCAGAATAAGGCGGATAACTACTCCCAGGACTTCCATACGTCGGAAAAGATGCCTGTGAGAAGTGCAAATGCTGTTGCTGCTGTTTATTAAGTCCCTGAATTGGAAATGTTGGTTGCTTCCTCTCGTGACTCGAAACTTTCAAAGTGGAAGATGCCATTTGATTTATTTCCATTCCATGAGATTCTACCTGACGCTCCACCTCCTGGGATTTCAGAGCACTATCACTTGTCGAATCTGTTAATTTGTACAGAAAACTAAGAAATATGAGCATCACCAGAAGAGTTAGGAGCCTCTTGGTATGTTTGTTTAATTAATAGTATTTCAGAGAAGGATTTGGCACCAGTTGATGGCATTTG
>NC_036240.1:3031361-3034183 GCF_002742605.1 Olea europaea var. sylvestris
TTCTTCTGATTTTGAATTGACGTATGACAAAGATGTCATATCAATCATTCTCAAAGATAAAGACAATCTTGATCAAAAGATCAATTTGTAAAATTGGCAATGGAGAGGTGCTTCTCCTCTTCTTCACAACATAATGCCTCGATCTCCTTACATTTCGGAAGCGACATCTTAGAACATGTAGACGCCTCGAGTTGTATCACTTTGGTGACCTCACGCCTCCCTCTTTGCACGCTTCGGCTGCGTTTGAAACAGACGCGCTAAGGTGCCATAAGAGGGGGCATAACAATAATGAAAAATGCAATTATTGAGTTACCTTGTTTATAGGGAATTGCATTTGTGATATTAAAAGAAAACATGGATGAATTGACATGTGAGGATGCCCTTTGCCCAACGCAATTGAATATTGAAATGATAGCTCATTGATATTTTTGTACGGGCACGTGCTTCTAAAAAATGTTTATAGCATTATATTTAAAATAATGCTATAGTACAAAAAAATCTTAACGGAAAATTTTGACAGACAATGCATGGAATAAAAAAATTGGAAGATGAAAAAAAAACAAAAAGCAAGAGAATTAGGTTTTGCCAGATCTGCATCGATATGAGTTTAATAAGGAATTTCCTGTTATTGAGGCTTTTTCCTTAAATTTAAGATTCTTTTCATGTAATTATCACCGACGAGTAGTATTAAGATTGATCGAAAGAGTGTACTGATTTGCTATACTTTGACCAAGAGCGGAGTTAGAATTTCAGAGTTACGGGAGTAAATTTCAAAACTTTTAATTGAGGGCAAAATTGAAAAATATTAAAAAAAAATTGAAAATGTTGTACAAAATTTTGGATTTAAAATGAGTGTGGGCGCAGGCAATCCCACTGTAGATCTGTCAATGACTTTGACAGTACTCTTTAGCATAAAAACAATGTTAGTGGCCTCCACAATAGAGAAAGAAGCAACATGTTTGTATGTGACAGTCTTAGTAAAGCAAATTGCATTGCGGTGTGATTCGATTACCATAATGATGGGACATGCGAGAACGATCCCTTCTTTCTCTAAGTTGTAACATAAATTTTAGGATGATATAAAGAACGGAATACAGATGGTCGATCAAATCTGTAACACATAATGCGAGAATGTGACACTTTATTTCCCATCCATGAGGATAAATTGAAAAGAGAGCGTGTTAAACGGGTAGTAATAATTGGGCTTCTATCACCGTAAAGGGTCAAGGTATTGGCCCAATTATATTGAGAGGACAAGTTTTATTTGGGTTGGCCTGGTCATCCAAATTTTGTTGGACCAAGCACAAGTAAAGCCATGCCCAATTGTATTGACAACTAGAGAAATGATACCACAAGCCACAACTGCCGATGTCGAGGGCATAACCTTCTTCTATTCCACTTTTTGCTCGATTTGTGGAAAGAAGCCCTGGGACAAGTTACGTGTCATTGACAAATTTCTAAAACAATGTAAATTGGGTTCCACGACACAGTGAATATAAGAGGTGAGTAAAATATTAAAATATCCAGGAATGGAATTCAAATGCTCTGTAACCATAAATGATATGTTTGTACACCAGTAAATCAAGCTACTAGGATTTTGATGCGTGGTATTGTTGCTCTTTAACGTTAGGCATTGGTTTTGAGAAAGGGACAGTTGGGGTGGCAAGTCGGCGGGGCCGACGCTTCCTTGTCGGTTGCGCGGCCTCTTTTATGTCCTCAGGTTATGCTACAAGTAAAGCCATGCCCAATTGTATTGACAACTAGAGAAATGATACCACAAGCCACAACTGCCGATGTCGAGGTCATAACCTTCTTCTATTCCACTTTTTGCTCGATTTGTGGAAAGAAGCCTTGGGACAAGTTACGTGTCATTGACAAATTTCTAAAACAATGTGAATTGGGTTCCACGACACAGTGAATATAAGAGGTGAGTAAAATATTAAAATATCCAGGAATGGAATTCAAATGCTCTGTAACCATAAATGATATGTTTGTACACCAGTAAATCAAGCTACTAGGATTTTGATGCGTGGTATTGATGCTCTTTAACGTTAGGCATTGGTTTCGAGAAAGGGACAGTTGGGGTGGCAAGTCGGCGGGGCCGACGCTTCCATGTCGGTTGCGCGGCCTCTTTTATGTCCGCAGGTTATGCTTTTAGTAGACCTCCTTATATTGTTTCTTAACTAAAGGCGCAAATAATGGGTTAATTATACAAATGGTTGTTCAACTTTAAACCATGAAATTCAAAGCTCGTTTTAGTTATATCATCATGTTACTTTGTTGTTCATTTTTCAACTAAATATCATACAGGACTTCAACATTATAGGATTGCTTGAAAAAATTCTTCCTAAAAGTTTTAGCAAATTTTGATAAATATTTATAAAAATTGTAGGTCCATGAAAGGTGGGATTAAAACTAAAGTTTGACCGATTGAAAATCGATAAAATTTTAGGAATGTTTTCTCAAAGAAGTCCTTCATTAGTTCAATTATGAACATATCACGTAAAATACTCACGTTCAAATCGGCGGCTCATTAAAACACGTGAAGACATTTTTTTTTCACCTCTGAATAGTCAAAATATGTTTCCCAAAACACATTAACTTTAGGTGGTGAGTTACGTCGTTGAACTAATAGAAGATTAACGTTATATATGATTTTTAGTTTAAAGTCCAACGTGGCTAACATGATATTATTACTAACATGAGACTTTAAGTTAATAAGATAAATGGAACTAATCGATGTCATAACTCATTAGCAACACCTTAATGTAAATTTGAGTTACAATTGATACAATTAACCCCCACAATAATTCATTGCGGGC
>NC_036240.1:3040025-3046139 GCF_002742605.1 Olea europaea var. sylvestris
AAAGAGTTCTTCCTGAAGGGATGCTAACCTCTAATTCATTATTCGTTTTCACACGTGCAAAGTTTGACCTAATAACGAAGGATATGGAGATAAAAGAATTTGCAACCCCAGTGCCAAAAAGTACGTAAGCAGGTACATCAGACAATAACATAATACCTATTTTTGTAATTATAATGTTAGACTAACAACCAAGGGACAGAGATAAAATAATGTATGGTCCTAAGTAAAAAAAAATATATAAGCATGTATGTTGAAAATATTAATAATAAAAGACCTGCAATCATATTCAGATCCTACTCCACCTCATGCTGATTCAGTGCAAAGACTCGAGCATTTGCTTTCTTATTCTTGTCTTGATCATCATCTTTCTTCTTTGGAAGCTCTATGCAGTTGAGAGCAATATGTCCCGACTTACCACATCGAAAACACGTGTTCTTCCCAAGTAAACATTCACCCCTGAAGAGTTTATTACACTTAGGACAGGGTGTAATACTCCCACTCGTCCCACCAGTATGGACTCCTGTGCTTGGCCTTTTATTTTGCTAGTTACATCTGTTGTTATTCTGATCACTCCACTTTCTTTTTTCCAATGACACCTTGCACTGCTGGATATACTATCCAAACGTGGTCCTCTGATATGAAATAGTATGGGCTCTCTCCAACATCTCACAGTATAAGGTGAAACGATGGGACATAATGATCATGCCGATCTCTGGGCGCAATCCTAATTTTCTTAACTTTGGTATCCACCAAATGCAGGACATATCTTAAGAGCTGCTCAAACTGCCTCTCATTATCAGTGAGCGAAATGTCTCCCTGCCTGAGCTGCAGAAACTCTGATTCCTTGAAGTCTCTCAAAGCCTGTGGAAAATATTTTACCATCACTTCATCCTTAAACTGCTTTCAAGTCAAGTTACGTTGTTGCTCTTCCATCCTAGTGCCTGAGACAAATTCCCACCAGTGACTAGCTGCTCCAACAAACATAAATTCTGTGCATAGCACTTTCTATGCATCCGTGCAAGTGGTGTGTCGAAGGATGCACTCTAAACTTCTAATCCCCTCCTCAATAGCCAATGGGTCGAAACCACCATCAAAAGTCGGAGGTTTGTACCTACGAAGCTGCTCAACCACTGAGACGGCTCCCGGGACAAATGGAGGTACATTTGCTATAGCGGTGCATTCTGTGGTGGTGGTGCTTGGCTCTATCTGCTCAGTTTTTGTACCACTCGTAGTAAATTGCGCATCAAGTTCGTGTGAGTAGGTAGTGTCGTTTCCTAAAATTTAATTTGAAGTTATCAGTCACATTCTAGTACTAAGTCTAACAAGTCAACTTATTTTTTCGTATGCATATCATAAATTTAACGAGAGAAAAAAAAAGAAAAAAATAACCTTAAAAATTTAAAGATATGCAATTTAAAATATTTAAATTATGCCAAATGTCTAAGTACATTTATTTTGTTATCCCTTTACATACTTTAGGGCCGTCAGAGGATGGTCGTTGAGTGCCAAAGATCATTCACATATTTAATGACTTTAAATTACTTTATCTTTAAATTCATAAACTTTTAGACAAATATTAACCTTTAACAAACATTACGCAAGGAAACAGGTAAACAAATAAACATTTTATCACACATAACATTTAAAACATGTAAAATCCAATGTTTTGTATATCATCAAAATTTATTTATTTATTTATTTATTTTTACACGGGGATTACATCGAAATTTTAGCTCCTAGAAAATATCACATACTAGTGCATGGACTATTATAAAATTTCACCCATTTTGAAAAATCTAGTAACTAAATAATTTAGTGATTATTGTGGCTAAACATAAAATTTATTCTAAGGAAAGTATTTCTAAAAAGTCTACAAATGTAAATACATACAAACATACAATTTAGCAATAATTTAATTCTTTTTTAAAGGAAAATTGAGGTAGATAGTAAAATATTTTTGCACATGCATAAAAAATAGGTATAGATATAGATATAGATAAAAAGGTACACACTTCAATCATTTTATTTCTCTCTCTCTCTCTCTCTCTCTCTCTCTCTCTCTCTCTCTCTCTCTCTCACACACACACACACACACACACACACACACACATATATATATCTTCAGTAGGTGACATGAAGATTCACCCATTTTAAATCATTATAGTACATTGCATTTATTAGACATGTATGGCAATTGTAAATCAATTTCCAAAGTTGCTCCATCCACTCAACGTAATTATTTATACTAAACTTGAATAACAAGGAAAACACAAAATACCCCAACCAAGCTAAAATTTCAAATCATCATCTGAAATTACGTGTCCGAACAAAACTAAGTCCCATATTTTAAATTTAATGAACAAGTTTGATAAATAAATAAAAAATCTAAGGTTACTGCTAAAATTTAGAATTTAAGGCACGTTACACTGAATTATTTTATTTAGTCTCATAAATCTTAGCCCAACGATTGCACCTCATCACCAGCCGACCAATGACCTGATCTAACATGTGAGGAGTAGGGGAAATGGTGAGTATATGTGAATACTCACTGGATATAAAATTTCAATGGTACAAGCCCGAATAATAATTTTAAACACATGTTAGAATATCATACCGTCTCATATCTTTAAAATCCGGTAGAGCTCATGCCATATCATTGTACCGAAAATGACCATATCATTCATATCATAGCATTCCATATCATACCTTTAAGTTTCATAAGTACAAAAGTCATCAACGTGTAAAAAAAAAAATAGGGTTAATTTCAGAAATGGTCACTGAACTTATAGAAAAGTTACAAAACGGTCACTGAAGTTTAAAACTTTCAGTAACGGTCGCTTAAGTATTTGGACGCCTTCAAAAACGGTCACTGAAATTTAAAAAGTTTCTGAAATGGTCACTGAAGTTGAAAAACACTTTTTTAGTTTTTTTTTGTTACATTTGCTGCAATTTTTCGGCTACTTCCAACCATCGATACCATCGAATTTTGATACCGTTGGAAAGTCCACAACGTCCTCTTCAATTACCACTCAAAATCTCTCCGTAACACCAAGGAATTTGACGGGAAAATCACAGCAAAAATTGCCCCAAAAATTCTGAAAATCTGCCCAGATTTTCATATTTTTGGACGACTTTTACGACAATTTTCTAGCGACTTTCGACCACCAAGACCGCCAAATTTTGATACCGTTGGAAATTCCACAATGTCCTCTTCAATTACCATCCAAAATCTCCCCCCAAACTCCAAACGATTCGGCCGAAATAAACCCGTAAAATCGACATCCCAAAAAGGCGCAAATCTGGGATGCCAACTTTGTAAGTTTATTCCGGCCAAATCCTTTGGAGTTTTGGGAAGATTTTGGATGCTAATTAAAGAGGACATTGTGGGCTTTCCAATGGTATCAAAATTTAGCTATTTTGGTGGTCGGAAGTTGTCAAAAAATCGTCGTAAAAGTCCACCAAAAATCTGAAAATTTGGACAGATTTTTGCCTTTTCGGGTAGCCAACTTTGTGGGTTTATTCCGGCCAAATCCTTTGGATTTTGGGGGAGATTTTTTGTTGTAATTTAAGAGGACATTGTAGGCTTTCCAACAGTATCAAAGTCCGGTGGTATCGATGGTCGGAAGTGGTCGAAAAATTGTCGCAAAAGTAGCTCAAAAATTTTTAAATTTCAGTGACCATTTTTGAAAGCGTCCCAATACTTAAGTGACCGTTACTGAAAGTTTTAAACTTCAGTAACTATTTTGTAATTTTTCTGTAAGTTCAGTGACTGTTTGTGAAATTAACCCAAAAAAATAATTAAACTGGACATAAAACACTGCACTTTGATAGCCTACCTTGTAAGGTTGAATAAATTCTTAAAGATGAAATCCAAAAATTGCGTTCCAAATCTTTTAATTTTCTTAGCTGCCTTTTAAAAAATTTGAGTCTGTCTTCTGCCGATTGCTTATGTATATATGTTTTTGGTAAAATTATGGGACTCTTTCTGTGCTTTATTTATGCTGGAAATAAATATCCCTTTTTGAATTTGTCATGCACATGAGTATGTCTATATGTGTGTGTGACGAGTTTTGGTGCAATTAGAATTATAGGATGGTGAAAACGTGTGGAGATAGTGGGTAAATGGGATAAAGTTGAGGAAACCGTATGTGTAATCAAAATACTAGACCAAATCTAAAAATTGAATCACAACCTTGAGGGTCCCCACCGCCCCGCCTT
Source organism: Olea europaea var. sylvestris (assembly GCF_002742605.1). Lineage (NCBI taxonomy): Eukaryota > Viridiplantae > Streptophyta > Magnoliopsida > Lamiales > Oleaceae > Olea > Olea europaea. Next base: position 3,044,244 of record NC_036240.1, read on the forward strand.
TAGAGCTTTGTGAGGGAGGTAAATAGCGGGATGTGCCCCAGTAGATCATGGAACAAAAGCTGCATGTACACTGAGTCTACAAAGGAGTCCAATTCCATGTATCAAGAATCGAACCCCCACATTGCGACTGCCAGCAAGGCGTGAGATAACCATATCTTAAAATACTAGACCAAATCTTACCAATTAACCATACCTCCCAACAATCAATTCATTGCCATACACATGCCCAACAAATTGAAACTAGAATCAATATTCTCTCTCTCTCTCNGGTGGTCCTTTTGCGGCCAATTTCTCGTATTTTCATTTCCTATATTGATTTGTTGATTTTTAAACAACCATCTTCCAACAACTCACCAAAGAACTGTACATTCGAAGCAGTGGCAATGGAGCAATTATGCTACATTTCATCTTATTAAGCTTTTTTGCCGCTAGCTTTGTCATTTCACAGCCAGCACTTGACTCGGCTGAGCAAAAATCAGTCTGCCGAGTTCTTGAATCCATCAACTCGGAGGTTTCATGGTGGACAATTTCCCTGATGACCTCTGCATTTCCACCCCACACGTCGTCGTCTGTGAATACTTCTCCGACACCACGTCGTTGTCCGCCACCTCCGTCACTCCCCACATTACTGAGCTGAGCCTTGGTTATGTATCAGACTACTCTACGAATCCACCTTGCAATTCCAATTCTACTCTTGACCCTTTTCTCTTTTCTCCAGTCACTCACTTAAGAAAACAGTTCTTCTACGAATGCTTCACTGAAATGAAAATCCCATTCCCTGATTTCTCTCCATTATCTTCTCGAAACTCTACTATAGAAGAACTCATTTTCATTGAAAACCCAGCTTTATATGGTTCAATCAGTGACCATTTAAGCGATTTAAGCAGTTTAAAAAGGTTCATTTTGACAGGAAGCAATGTTTTTGATGAAATACCAGGTTGTTTAACTGAGTTAGTGAACGTGGAACAGCTCTCTCTTTCAAGTAACAAATTTGAAGGTGATATTCCAACGAATTTTTTTCGTAAAGTTAAAGATAATGAAGATTTTCGATTTAAGTGTAAATGGGTTTCAAGGTAAATTTTCAGATTCCAATGGAAATTTGATGGAGTTGTTAAAGATTGATCTGAGCTTCAATGGATTTTCCAGGAAAATCCCAGAAAACTTGAAAGGTTTAAACAAGCTAGAATTTTTAGACTTTAGTTACAACAATTTTGGTAATTTTGGAATGCCATTGTTTTTGGGCGAGATGAAAAGTTTGAGGGAAGTGCATTTAAGTGGGAATTTTCTTGGAGGGCAGATTCCAGAAATATGGGAGAACCTCGAGGGCATTTTGGGAATAGGACTTTCCGAGATGGGACTCGTTGGGAATATTCCGGCGTCGATGGGGGAGCATTTGAGAAATGTGTGTTATTTAGGGCATGACAACAACAAACCTGAAGGGACAGTGCCTAAGGAATTTGGGACATTAGAATTTGTAAGGGAGTTGCATTTGGAAAATAATAATTTGGGTGGAAGACTCCTGAATCCTCTTCAATGATGGTTTTGTATCCAAACTTGGAAAAAAGTTAAAGTTGAAGGGCAATTTAGACCTTTGCGTTGATGAGGCTTTCCTGTTTTCTGAAGTAAGTGGTAGTTTGTGGCAGCTTAAATTGTGTAGTAAACCAGACATTTCCAAAACTACCCTTTTCCATTCGGGTTCTTCTCATCCTTGTTGGGAATCTACTTATACATGCACAGTGGAATTTAAAATAATTTTCGATTCCCATCAAAAATCGCCTTTGTGTTTAGATAGAAATTGTGATAAGATTATACCTTTTCAAATCTGCAATCTTTTTGCTTTTCTTTTCGTTCCATCAACCTTGATTCGTCACCACAGCTGTCCAATTGTCTAGCCTC
>NC_036240.1:3054350-3068447 GCF_002742605.1 Olea europaea var. sylvestris
AAAAAAAAATGTAGAAGGAAAAAACATCAATATCCATCACTGTTTTTCTTGCCTCGATCTGCCTCTATAACTGGCTTTACGCCTGAAGTTTGATTCTGCTCACTGCAAGGGGATCCAGGATCGGAGGACGAGGTGCCTTTAAATCTTGAACGGGTTGATCCACCACCGATTGACTCTTTAGACTTCTTTCTACGTGATTTCTTGGGAATGTCTGGGAGATTTCTTGAGGACAAGCCGCTTGATCCTTGGCCTACTTCCTGGTGTTGTCGACTGGATATAACACTGCCTTCGGACGAGTCCTTGGAGTGTCGTCGTGATTTGCCGCTGGATGATGAATCTTTCTTTTTCGGGGAATCTGATGAGCCTTCTTTCGAAGAATGGCGTCTTGAGGATTTTGGAACGTCGGATAGATCCCTACCCGAAGAATTCTCTTTTCTGCTGCCTTCCGAATCTACAAAACCCAAAGTAACTTGTGCTGTAAGCGACTCGACAGCCAAAAAATTGTCAATTTTCACCAACAAATTTTGTAAAAATAGATTGGATCAAACCTTCAGAAACCCATTTAATTTCAGGATTCTCTCCAGGGTCTCCAGGGGGACCTAAAGGTGCTGATTGAGTTGAAGAGGTGAAACCTTTCATCTGTGCAGAATCACAATACAGAATCACAAATTTGTTCAAAAGTAACTATTTTCGAGTCGACAGTACTCTGCATCGAGCTCTTCTCGACTCATGGAAACATTCGAATATTTATGGTAACTGGATTTATACCCAGTTCGGAGAATCAACAGAAGGTCCATCCCATCCTATATGAGCAACGTGCTTTACATCTGTGGGAAGGCCAATCTGAAATTCTTCTTCTTTTTCTTCCTCTGCATCAAAAATAACAAAAAAATTCAGTGATTCTATTTCAGCACTTTATATCAAGAATTATACTCTGAAAATCTTGAAATTCTTCAAAAATCCTTTTAGTAATTTGTTCAAAATCAAAGACTCGCTAAAGTAATCAATGTACAAATAAGGAATCTATTTTCTATCAAGAAAATGCACTTGAAAAACTCGGAATTTTTCGAAGATCATAATGTGTAGGGACGCGTTATAGTAATTTTTTTTTAGACCCGAGACTCGTGCAAGGAAATGATATGACCTTAAGAATATGAAAGTATTGCTCACCGAATATCTGAGAAATGTATCGAAGACCTTTCAAAAGACCTTTCATCTTGGTCGACATGGTTATGTTCCTTCTTATAATTCAAGGAAGATGCATCGATAATTACGACAAAATTAATCAACCCTTTTTGGAAGAAAAATTCAGTGGCGTCCCATGGATTTATATGAATCCATGTAATGTAAAAAGGCAGCAGCAACGCCACCCTAGACTCTCAAATCTGGATGCTTTATATTTGAATAAAAACTTCGAGAGAGAGAGAGAGATAGACTAAAATGGATTTTGAAAAATATTCTTTAATGTGAAATAATTTCCTTCAAATGGTAGAGTGTTGTAAATGAATTATATGTGTTAATGGCGTGAAAGAAAATTGAAATATCCAAACCAAAACCTTTCATCAATTCAATGGCAAAGCATTTCTGGTTGTTAATGCCTGTTAATTGAAGCCAGAAAATCATCGGAATTTTAGCTTTTGTAGTAAATCTGCAATGGACATTTATTTTCAGAAAATAAAATAAAATAATTATTTTCACTAGGAAATAGGGTAACACGCCACGGTCTCCTATTTCTGTTTTCAGATGAAATGATATTCATCATTTCTTCTAGATAAAAGCTAATAATGTTTAGATATTTGTGTGGTTAAAAATTCAAATAAGCGTCTCTCATAAACAGTTTAATTTTCTAAATAGGTAGTTCAATGCGATATTAAGGGAAGGAAATATCTCGAGTTTAGGTCGAAATATTACTCAATTTGGATTTGATCACATGCCTGACCAAACATACATGTCATGCATAGGTACAAAGTATGAAAAACCTCCCTCATAACTCTATTTCTTTCATGATCAGATACTAGTTCATGCCAAATTTTCGACACTAAGCCTCAAGAAATAATAGAATCTGTTTTAATGAGGTCGACTCTTTGGCCAATTCCTTTGTAACCTTAGCATCTACTTCTTTATATTTCGGCTAAGTGACTTCATAAACTCAAAAGGAATCTTGATTCTTGATCTCGTTCAAAAAATGACTTGTCTAGTTACAAAGACAAAATAAGTTCAAATTTAATCAAGCAGATCAAGGAAGTTGGTGACCTGATCACAAGGGAGCTGGCGACCAAATCCCCGATGAACGTAGGCCGTAAATAATAACGGTCCTCAGACAGCAAAATTTCTTGTCTGGTAAATTCCGACCTGCACGAAGGGCAACAAAATGATGAAGTAGCGCCCTTGCCAAGCCCATAAAGTGAATGCCCTTGCCAAGCCCATACAAATGACCCACACGTTCATAATTGGGCCTAAATGAACAGCCCAACAATCCAAACCAACAAAACCCTGGGGTACTTTTAAAATGGATTCAGTCAAATCACCTAAATTTCAAATTGACTTATAAACAAAGGAATATTATGAAAATGACCTATCCAGTATTAAAAAACAAAAATACCCTTAAATGCATTATACAATTACAAAAGTTAGTTTTTTTTAAAAATATCAATACCCTTTTACTTAACAAATAAAAATCAAACATTTTCTACTTTTCTTATTTATTTACTTCAACACAAATAAATAAAACACTTTCATCATTCATCTGCTTCAACCACAGAAACTAAAAAATTTATCGAAATCGGAAGCCGAAAAATTTGTGGACATCAATCTCTTCGGTTCGGTAAATTTATATAGCAAATTTAATCTTGTTTTCGTTAAATTATTTTATTTTTAAATCGATAAATTGTATTTCAACATTTAATGGTAATGTAGATAAAAAAAAAATTAATAGATCTGTAATTTTTTAAGCATTTGACCAGAAAAAATTCATCTGCATATACATTGTCGGAACAGCCCGACGCGTGCCGGTGATTCAGCTGTTAAACGGGATGTTAAACAGCCAGTCAAACAACCGACTGTTTGACCGGCTGTTTGTCAACTGTTTTCTTTTTTTCCCTTTTTTGAGTTATTTTTATTGCTGTTGATATTTTTTTTGTAATTAAAAATTCTGTTTCGACATGGAGATATGGTTGTAGTCCCAATTTGTTGCTTTGGTGATTTCGAATTGGACGAAAGAGATCGATGGATATGGAAATAGACAAGTGCTAAACGTGATGATATCACAATTTTCATATCATCAAGTACATCATATGCAGAACTCTATAATGATTTACAGAACAAGTTGAATGTTGATCCTTCTCAGTACAACATGGAATTGAAATTTAAATTCAGCGAGCATGCATTAGTTCTGATTCTACCTATAATGATTTCTTCTGTTGATGAAGTGAATTATCTGATTGAATTGAACAATAAGCACACGACTCCTCTTTGCGTGACTTTAGTACGGAATGATGTCGTCGAAGATGAACAAGTAGACTCAAGAGGTGAGGATCACAATGCTAATGATTTTTGGGATACGGTGGAGATAGCTCGTGAAGATGAAGTGGTTATTTCAGAGATAGTTGCACATAGAATCCCTTTCCGCGGCTCGTGACAACGAGAATGAAAATACAAATACTTTTAAAAACAAGGACTTGATTCCTTTATCCCGGCAGAAATATGAGTGGGGTGGGACCTTGGGGGCTAGATCAAGTGGACTGCCCTCTAACTCCTCACGTGTGGTTCCTGATAATCAGAATTTGTATGTCGAGCAACTATTTGAAACGAAGAAAGATTTGCAAGAAGTCGTGTACCTAATTGCACTGAAATACAACTTCAAGTTTAGAGTGAAAAAATTGAATAGGTCATTGTTGACGCTATCATGCGTAGATGACAGTTGCAGTTGGCGTTTGCGAGCGATGAAGATGGACACGAATGAGTGCTTCGTAATTCGCAAATATACGTGATAACATACTTGTGAAGTGGGAGTTTGTCGCAATGATCACAGGCAAGCCCGAGCTTTATTTATTGGTCGATAGATAATGCACAAGTATCAGGATCCACGGACAATCTACAGACCATCGGACATCATTAACGATGTTCGTCGAGAGTATGGAGTAGTCATGAACTACCAGAAGCCCTGGAAGGCCAAAGAATGTGCATTGGAGGATTTAATGGGCTCGGCAGAGGAAAACTATGCTAAATTAGTCAGGTATTGCCATCACATGGAGAAAACTAATCCTAACTCGACATTTTTTATTGAGACGGAGGTCGAGAACTACTTCAAATTCTTCTTTATGGCTCTTGGACAATGCATTCGGGGATTTCGAAATGCAATGCGACCCCTAATTCTAGTCGACGGTACAACTCTGAAATCTAAATACCAAGGTAAGTTGATTATTGCTACATGTCAAGATGCCAACATCCAAATTTACCATCTTGAATTCAACATAGTTGATAACGAGAATGGTCTGTCGATGCGTTGGTTCTTCGCAAAGCTCAGGGAAGTAATCGGGGAAGTCAAGGACCTTCCTTTTGCAATCGATCGGGGACGGTCTATAATAAATGGTATTACTGAAGTTTTTCCCGATGCACATCATGGGTATTGCATGTATCATATACAAGGCAACTTGAAGACCAGCTATCGGGACAAAGACATCGTTTCATTGTTTAGGAGAATGGTTGAAGCTTACAATATTGAAGAGTGTAATAGGTACATGGTTGAAATAGGAAGCAAATCATTCTCAGCATGGGACTATCTAACGAAAATGGGGATTGAACATTGGACGCGCTCATATTTTTCAGGACGTCGATACAATATGATGACGTCAAACAACGTGGAGTCTCTTAATGCATTATTCAAGAGAGATCGAGAGTTACCTATTTTCGCACTGATTGAGAATATCCGTACGAAGCTGCAGCAGTGGTTTCACGATCGACGTGTGGAATCACATAATCGCACAAGCGTGTTAGCCCCAGCGCAAGAGGTAAAGCTCTTCAAGACTGCAGAGGCTACGAGAAAGTTAAATGTCTAACCACTAGACGAGTCGCGCTTCTCTGTGAAATGTGCACGTCATATGGCATACATGGTAGATTTGACTAATAGAACGTGCACTTGTAAAATAATTTCAGTTAAAGAGTTTTTCATGTGAGCATGCAGTTGCGGTGGCTATGTATCGAGAATTTGCAGCGAGAATATTGTGCTCTCCTTATTACACTGCTGAAAACTGGAGAGCTGCGTATGTTGAAACCATATTTTCGTTTCCAAACGAAGCCGAGTGGGAAGTTCCCGATCATATTCGTCCATTCAATACATTATCGCCACCTCTCATTGAACCACATGGTCTTAGACGTCCAAGTACTTCTAGAATACCATCTACTGGAGAGTTTTTCCGACCGCATAGGTGTAGCTTGTGCAAATCAGTAGGACATACTTGCCAATTTTGTACAAGTTAGGTTCCTCTAAATGACAGTTAGAGCATTGTGTATTGTTGTCGATCTGAAATAAACAGTATTTACATCCACATAATCAATATTCAGATTTCAGCTCGTATTTACATTGAAATAAACAGTATTTACATCGACATAATCAATATTTTCGTATTTTAACTCGTATTTACATTGAAATGAATAGTATTTACATCGAAATAAACAGTATTTACATGAATCATCATAAATAATTGCGAAAAATAGTTACAAATAATCACAAAAAATAATTACAAAAAATATTTACAAATAATTTATGGATCGCAATTAAATTCGTATAAATCATACGTTAACTTATTTCGCCAATTCTGTATTCATAACTAGTTGATTCCATCAACATTATGTATTATACTCAAAAATTCTATGTATTTGATTGCGAAAATCCCACAGTCGCCCCAGCAAATGAACAAATATGTGTCAGTTCGGTTCCAATTACGTACGAACTGATTACTAAATGTTTTTAAAAAAAAAAGATTACAAAGACTGACGATATAGAATATCTCACCGTCGTCGTATCCCGCACGATGGCTAGTTTGTCCTCCACAGTCAAGTCCGCATGTCTAGCCATCAGAGGAACGATCACAGTCACCGGTTCTAAGTTCTGCTCGAGTTGTCCTTGTGTTAGACATGAATGATTGGGGTCGTACACATACATCGTCGAATCAAGAAACACGATCTCCAATGCAATGCAGTGCTGATTCACGATCACTGGAATGTACAAATGCGTACAACCCTCCCATAGCGTTCCCAACACTCGGTGACAGCCCGATGACCCACTCGAGCATATACGCGGGAAGCACGAACTCGTTACCTAGAAGCTAGAGCTACTGATACTCAATGGTAACGGCACGAAAGAATTCGATGTTCAGTATTATTCAGCCAGGCTTATGGAATGATTGTGGATATCTTCTCAACTCGATCGCGCAACAAGTTCATGACCATATCGATGTGCTACATCAAGAAAAAAAGACATAAATACATATTTCATTTACCAAATTAAACATAATGTATACAAAAAGTAACAATAACACTTCATTTACATCATCGACGAGCTAAAGCCCCCTGCGTGGTGATATCATGGAACCACTTGTATGCGTCCAATATCGTCATTCTGGATATCATGTGTGTGCCTCTGAAAATAAAATAGAAAAAATGTTAAACAAAGCATATATAAGTTCTACTAGTCTACTAAATCATACAATACTTACTCGGGCAACATTCTTCGTCACTCAGCCTCAAATACTTTCCACTTGTCATGGTCGACCTCCCGGAACGGATTGGGGTACATCCCGTTGACAAACCTCCTCCTCTTCGCCTCAGCCGTGAAGGGAGAGACGACGTACTGTGACGGCACTCTCGGCCTCTTGTCGACCACCGTCTCCGGCATGTCAACAACACGCTTTTTTACCTTATACACTGTCACCTCATCCATCCCCTCATCTGCCACCGTCTCCCTCCCCAACGGGCCCCCTCCTCTGCCACTGCTCCCGTCCCATCGCGCTCCACAGATAACATAAATGATTCTCATGCATCATCATCATGTATGTACGACTGCCGGAGACCCCCATCTCTATCACCCTCTCGATCACCCCCGATCACCGTCTCCGTCAACCCATCGCCTACCGGCTATATCACCTCAAAGTGCTGCAATCTCATCCTCAAGGTCTGCATAATGGCCACGCAGCACTCTAACATCTTTCGACAAATCTTCTACCCTTCCTACCAACTGTCGTCCCAGATCGTCAACCCTCTCTATCATCTCTCGACGCAGCCCGTTGACCTGCTTCGCAATAAATTTGTTCAGACGGTCATATAGATCATCAAAATAGTACCCCTGACTATGTGCGGGAGATCTACGGGAAAGGTCTTTGGACGGGGGAGGCGGAGGAGATGCCCTCGGCGACGGAGGTGATCGTCGATCAACTGGATCATGCTCCTATACAAGCAACAACATTACAAATTATTAACTTAATCCGTAATTACTAACTCATACAAAACGGTAATCAATAGATTTTATTCAATTCGCTCATCGAATCTCGATCGTGGATCAGATCGGACATCTGGTCATCTGGAGTGTGCGAAATGCCTAATTCATACACGAGACCCTGAGCCTCCTCATCCATCAACGGCGTCAACTCAGTTATGACTTCAAACTAACATATTGACATTTAAACTAGTTAACGATCATGTAATCAGATGTTAAATCACGCACAATATAAATTACAAATGTATAATACTTACCCGAGGGTCATCGATGATAATTGATGACTGTTTCCCAGTGGGATATCCCTCTAGTCGAGATGCTCTCCAATGGTGCATCCGAGGGCAGCGTGTCTCCCCTCACCTCGCAAAGCGGGCACCCAATAAGGGACGGTCTCATACGCTCGAATCTGCAACACATACAATTATTATATACAAATTCAATAGGAAAATAATTTTAACATTCATTATACTAATCATTTACCTGCACCGACAGGGGCAATCCATAGGTGTCGTACTTACGCATGGGTCCCTTCGGCTTCGAGTGTGATCTGGTGAAGACGTGTACGGTGTTCTCAAAACATCTCCGACCCCACGGATAGTCGTTGAAACGATCGATGTCGTCAATGATATCCAGATGGAAGAGGTCGATCGCAGTCTTCTTGTGGTGACACCGCACCACGCTCTCAAGGATGTAGACCAGACCTAACTTCAGTCTGTCTAACATCTGATCACACCTCCTGATTGCGTCGAACAGCTGTGTAAGAAGCACATTTCCCTGTCCCTCGAAGTAAGCATCATGAAGCCTATTTATTCTCTGAGTCTCATCACCAGGTGCTTCATCCCCTGTAATCTTTAATCTCGTGATCAGAGCAAAGTAGAACATCGAAAAACTAGCGACTTTATCCCCGACTACGAAGTGGAGAGCATCGTCGTCGATTAGACTCAACAATCAACATAGAAGTGTATCAATGATCTGACCCGAGTACTGCATATCTCTCAACAGGTACAAGCGTCATAGGAAGGATTGGCGCAGCATATCAGCATGCTGATCATCGAGCAGCTCTAACACAGCAGTGAAACTGTCAAAGCTACTATTCCATGTAGTTTTACCTGACATCTGTCTCAACTCTGCGTCAAGATGATAATTCATCCTGTAAAAATTCAAAATGTTATAACATTGTACAAGTAATAATAGAATAAAGTATAATAACATAAAATTTAGCGAACAAAATTGTAACTACGGTACGCAAGACGCAGATCATAATAATTAAAATCATCAATGATATGAATTTTTTTATCCTATTATCAACAATGTCAATTTTTCCCGATTATCAATATTTTTTTAATCAATTCAAGTTTAAAAAATATTTAAATTCGATGAACAAAAAGAATATTATTTATCAAAAACTAATAATAAAAATAAATATTAAATTTCAAATTAAATTTTCAAAAATTATTTCAAATTACAATTAAAAAAATAATTAAATTTGATGAACGAAAAGAATATCATCCAAAACTATTAATAAAATTAAAAGTAAAAAATTTATTTAAATTCGACAATAAATAAATTATTATTTATCAAAAACTAATAATAAAAATAAATATTAAATTTCCAACAATTATTTCAAATTACAATTAAAAAATTAATTAAATTTGATGAATGAAAAGAATATCATCCAAAACTATTAATAAAATTTAAATTACCATTACAATTAAATTTAAAATAAAAAGTTGAAATTAGAATTAAAAAAGTAATTTTAAAATTAATTTTAAAATAACAAATTTCTTTAAATTTAAATTATAGCTAAAATGAAAATTTAAATTTAAAATAAAATAAAAAAGTCAAAATTCGGATTAAGTAATTAATTTAAAAATAAATTCTAAATTAACAAATTTCTTTAAGTTAAAATTAAAATGAAAATGAAAATTTAAATTTAAAATAAAATTAAATTAGAAACTAAAATTAAATTTAAAAATTAGAATTAAAAATTTATTTTGAAATTAATTTTAAAATAACAAATTTCTTTAAATTAAAATTATAATTAAAAAATGTAAATTTAAAATAAAATTACAATTACAATTAAATTTAACATAAAAAATTGAAATTAAAATTAAAAAAGTATTTTTAAAATTAATTTTAAAATAACAATTTCTTTAAATTAAAATTATAACTAAAATGAAAAATAAAATTTCAAATAAAATAAAAAATTAAAATTAAAAAAGTATTTTTAAAATTAATTTTAAAATAACAATTTCTTTAAATTAAAATTATAACTAAAATGAAAAATAAAATTTCAAATAAAATAAAAAATTAAAATTAAAAAGTCAAAATTCTGATTAAATAATTAATTTGAAAATAAATTCTAAATTAAATTAATTTAATTTAGGAAATTTAATATTATAAAAAAATAAAAATAAACCGACTGCCTATTGACAGCCAGCCGACCTGCAACAGCAAAAACTTCTCCACTCGTCGGATTCCACCATTTTCGACGACTTGAAGCTCCCCAAACACCAAAAATTGGCCAATACACTTCATCTATAGGCAAGTCTAACATAAATCATGCATTTCATGCCACAAAAATCATATTCCAATCAATAATCTAAGTAAAACTCAACAAAACTCAATAATGAAATTATAATTCCAAAAAACTAACATTTACAACTCTTATAAGCCGGCAACCGAAAGTTCTTTGGTGAAGGAGATGTATGGACGATCGACTGTCAGTGAATATGATTTTCCTTTCCAAACCGTTGAGAGAGAGAGAGAGAGAGAGGAAGATGGAGAGGTATTTTTGAAAAAAAATGTATTTAAATTGTGTTTTTTTTTTTTTTTTAATCAGTCAAAGTCAATAAGGACGGTCAAATGGTCATTTTCACTTATTTCCTCCAAAACCCTAGCAATGCTATAACTCCATTACAAATCGTAAATTAAACTGTCAATTACATCTCCAGCCTCTCCCTGCACACAGTTCACGCAGAGATTCCCCGAAAATGGTGAGGCCCTCAAAAAATTTATGCCCTTGATCATTTTCTATACGATCCCTCTGTATACATTTGTTTAGAAAGTTTCAATTTCTCTGCAATGTAAATGATTTTTGGGTCGTTTCTTGTTTGTAGCCGTTCAAGAGGTATGTTGAGATAGGAAGAGTGGCCCTTGTCAACTACGGCAAAGAATATGGCCAGCTTGTCGTCATCGTTGATGTCATCGACCAGAACCGGGTATGTCTAACAATATTTTCCTTTGATTTATGCGTTAAATGCATTTATGCTTTTAGTTCATTTAATTGGATTCTTTTGTGTTTAATCTAGGTCACTTTCTGTTATTTATGTCATTCGCATTGTTGTTTTTTCAGCAATCTTTGCTGCACTGTGTGGATATAAGTTAGTGGATTTGACTATGTTATTTGGAATAATACATTTTTCAATAGATTTGATTATTGGATTTGGACTATATTAACTGTTTGCACTCGTAATTTGGTTAAAGAACTGAAATTCATGAATCTTTTTTGCTGCATGTTCTTTATAATTTATCTTATACCAGTGTTGTTGATAAAATCCAATAAGAACTGACATTATGGTTCTTCAATCTTGTTTTTGTGTTCGTAAAATGAAATGAATCTTGCCTGACTCTGTGCATTTTAAACCGTTTGCTTAATAATAGGCTCTAGTGGATTCACCGGACATGGTTAGGAGCCAAATGAACTTTAAGAGGCTTTCTCTTACTGACATAAAGATTGACATCAAAAGGGTTCCGAAGAAAAAGACTCTTATTGCTGCTATGGAAACTGCTGGTTGGTGTTAAATTTAGAATACCTCACTCTGCATTGGTTATATTGTTCTGTGAAATGATACTTTATGACCTTATCTTGCAGATGTCAAGAATAAATGGGAACACAGTTCCTGGGGGAGGAAGTTGATTGTGCAGAAGAGAAGGGCCTCTCTAAATGATTTCGACAGGTTCAAGCTGATGTTGGCAAAAATCAAGGTCGGAATTGTCTTGACAAGAGTACCTTTTATATTAATTATTGTGTGCGCTCTCTGAGAATAGATAAAAGGGAAGTACTACTTCGAGCGGTAGATGCTAGCCAATGGTAGCTTCCATAGAGAAACTGAAGTAAAAGTAGAAGCCCTACCAAACGCACCCTAATATCCTTAGGAAGAAATGTGGAGAACAAATAACAGAAACGCCACTTAAATGATGTTGAATAACACACCCATTTAAATAATTTATCTCCAAATGAACGGAAGTAATACTTCACGCAGTAGATGCTGCAAAAAACTAATTTCTCCTAGCTTTTATCGTAAATTACAATCTAATACTTAGGTGATCAAATAATTACTGTAATAGTTTCCAGTGTATGTTGCTATATAATGTGCTTGTGCACCCAATACTTGCTTTACAATTTTAACATTTGACTGCTGGTGGTGCTGATCAACTAACATTTTGATGCTGCAGAAGGCTGGCATTGTGAGGCAGGAGCTTGCAAAGCTAAAGAAAGAGACCGCAGCAGCATAAGAGTTATGTCCACCCAAGTTACGTGTGTCAAGATTTTGTAGTAGGATTTTGGAAGGCCTTTTGTTTTATTGATCTGAGCTTTACTTGTTAATGAATGTCACAAGAAGAGAACCATCAAATTTTGATCTTGCTCTTCACGCCTGTTTCTTATCTTACTTTTGACGCCTGTTGCTCATTTACTGTGATAGTCGTTCCTGATTTTTCTGCATTGGTTTTTAGGAACAAAAGCTCTGTGCTTTAAAGACAACATGGAGGGTTTCATATTATAAACAAATATTCCATGTGATGAAAATTACTACACATGAAACTCAATACTTCCTTGGATGAGAATTATGCATTACAACTTACAAACAGGAAACAAAATGGGGATACGACACAATTCCACATTTACAAAGAGTACTATTTATGCAAATAAAAGATTTCCTTCACTTGGAATTCAACGTTCAATGAAAACCATAGGCTTACTTCCGGATCGAGAGGAAGTCGAAGCTTCGAAGAGGATCACTGTGAGTGCCTTTGGTAACTGCAGTACGAGAGAAGGCAGATGATTTAGGTTCAATGACGGGTTGAATTCTTTGTGTTGTAGAGACGCGGCCACTGCTCGACATCAATCTACTTGAGTGGCCTTCGGTGGGTCCACCAGAGGAGCTTGGTCTGCTGCTCGAAATTGCTGCTCTCTTTGAAGCGCTGCCATTTCGAGAAGTTTGGACTCTTTCTAAATCGGGTTGCTGCTTGTTAGAAATCATAAGAAACCTTTCGGTAAGAAAGTTGACATGAGAAAGTGATACACAAGGGGAGCTTACTATTAGAATAAGTGCACGTTTGGCTATGCTTAGAAGTTTGAAAATTGTAAATATATTACTAAGAAAGTAATTTTTTTAGCTACAAGAAATTTTTTAAAAAGTTTTACATGCTTAAAAGGTCAGCCAAACCATGCTCTGAAACCTAATTTTATCATGGGAATGGGAAAAGATAAAATACCACATCCTTGGATGAAGGTGCATCTTCTGATGCCCTGTGTCTTGAATGTTCACCATGACGCCCTGAACCTGCAGGGTTCCTCCTCGAAAAAGCTTCAACAGCACCCGAGAATCTATCTCGAATATCTTGCCCCACTAGATGAAACAACCAAATCATAAGAGAATATCAATAAATCTACCAATCACTATTAAAATAGTAAAGAAAACAGAAATGTTACTTCGAATAATGTAAACAGTTCCAAAAAAAATGAAACAACTAAGTACTTGGGACATATAAAATGCAGAAAATAAGGATTCACTCAAGCTCATTCATAGTTAGTTCGTAAGTTCACTTAGATATCACAAAAATCTTCAGTTTCAGGTATTATTTCTGCTAAACACATGTACCAGATGTTTTTAATGGTCTTTCACAAGAAGTTCCAGCCCCTGCATTGCCACTGGGATTCTGGAACCAAAGGCATGAATTAGTATATTATCCTCGAAAAAAGATGAAACAAACTCTAACGTGCGCAAGCACTTACTCTTGCTTTAGAATTGGTGCCAATCTGAGGATACTTCAGTATTGTCCAATCAAAAACATAATCAAATTGGTAACCTGTGGAGATAACAAGTCATGAAGCGGATATTGCAACATATGCCTGCTTAAATACAAAGTACTTGAGAAGGAACTCAACAAGAATTACATAGTTCTAGTACTTGTTACCTTCGCGAATAAACAAGTCCCTAAAAAGCCTCTTCAAATAAGAATAATCTGGCTTGTCCTCAAATCTTAATGATCGGCAATAATGAAAATATGATATGAACTCAGATGGATATGATTTGCATAATACCTGTAAAAAATTTTAAAATCATGTGAACATTCAGCCACTGTCACTACTAAGTGATATAACAAAGGGGGACCACCAAATTCAAAGAGGTTGTGCTGGGATGAAAACGATGGAAAGATTTAGCATACAGGAATAGAGGAAAATAATAGTTAATGAAAATAAACAAGAATCAACTCCATCAAATTAATGATACAGACAGTGGAAAATAAAAATCTTTATGCATCTTATATATGAATTTGTTGAAATCACAATTTTTATAATAATAGAACTCTTCATCATA
>NC_036240.1:3070727-3085541 GCF_002742605.1 Olea europaea var. sylvestris
TTTCCCCAACACTCAGTGACAGCCCGATGACCCACTCGAGCATATACGCGGAAAGCATGTACTCGTTACCTAGAAGCTGGAGCTACTGATACTCAATGGTAATGGAATGAAAGAACTCGGTGTTCGGTATTATTCGGCTTATGGAATGATTGTGGATATCTCTCAATTCGATCGTGCAACAAGTCCATGGCCATATCGATGTGCTACATCAAGGAAAATAAAGACATAGATACTTATTTCATTTACCAAATTAAACATAATGTATACGAAAAGTAACAATAACATTTCACTTACATCGTCGACGAGCCAAGCCCCCTGCGTGGTGATATCATGGAACCACTTGTATACGTCCAATATCGTCCTTCCGGCTATCATGTACGTGGCTCTGGAAATAAAATAGAAAAAATATTAAACGAAGTATATACGAGTTTTGGTAGTCTGCTAAATCATACAATACTTATCCGGGCAACATTCTTCGTCACTCAGCCTCGAATATTTTTCATTTGGCATGGTCGACCTCCCGGAACAAATTAGGGTACGTCCTGTCGACGAACCTCCTCCTCTTTGCATCAGCTATGAAGGGAAAGACGACGTACTGTGATGGCACTCTAGACGTCTTGCCGACCACCATCTCCGGCATGTCAACATCATGCTTTTTTACCTTATACACTGCCACCTCCTCCACTCCAGGGCTCTCCACCTCCTCCATCCCCTCATCTGCCACCGTCTCGCTCCCTGATGGGCCCCCTCCTTTGCCACTGCTCCCGTCCCATCGCGCTTCACGGATAACATAAATGATTCCCATGCATCATCATCATGCATGTACGACTATCGAAGACCCCCATCTTTATCACCCTCTCGATCACCTCCCCGATCACCGTCTCCGTCAACCCATCGCCTACCGGCTATATCACCTCGAATTGCTACAATCTCATCCTCAAGGTCCGCACAATGGCCATGCAGCACTCTAACATCATTCGACAAATCTTCGACCCTTCCTACCAACTGTCGTCCCAGATCGTCAACCCTCTCTATCATCTCTCAACGCAGCCTGTCGACCTACTCCGCTATAAATATGCTCAGATGGGCATACAAATCATCAAAATAGTACTCCTAACTATGTGCGAGAGATCCACGGGAAAGGTCTCTGAGTGGGGAGGTGGAAGAGATGCTTTCGGCGGAAGTGGTGATGCCCCCGGTAGAGGTGATCGTCGATCAACTAGATCACGCTCCTACACAAGCAACAACATTACAAATTATTAACTTAATCCGTAATTGTTAACTCATACAAAACGGTAATCAATAGATTTTATTCAATTCACTCACCCAATCTCGGTCGTGGATCGGATCGGACATCTGGTCATCTTGGGTATGCGAAACGTCTAATTCACGCACAAGACCCTAAGCCTCCTCCTTCATCGACGGCGTCAACTCAGTTATGACTTCAAGCTGACATATTGACATTTAAACTAGTTATCGATCATGTAATCAGATGTTAAATCACGCACAATATAATTACAAATGCATAATACTCACCTGAGGGGTCGTCGAGGATAGCTAATAACTGTTTCCCAGTGCCTCTAATCGAGATGCTCTCCAATGGCGCATCCGAGGGCAGCGTGTTTTCCCTCGCCTCGCAAAGCGGGCACCCAATAGGGGGACGGTCTCATACGCCCAGATCTGCAATATATACAATTATTATATACAAATTTAATATGAGAATAATTTTAACATTCATTATATTAACCATTTACCTGCACCGTCAGGGGCAATCCATAGGTGTCGTACTTACGCATGGCTCCCTTCGGCTTCGAGTGCGATCTAGTGAAGACGTGTATGATGTCATCAAAACATCTCCGGCCCCACGAATAGTCGTTGAAACTATCGATGTTGTCAACGATCTCCAGATGGAAGAGGTCGATCGTAGTCTTTTTGTGGTGACACCGCACCACGCTCTCAAGGATATAGACCAAACCTAACTTTAGT
The DNA here is from genome assembly GCF_002742605.1 of Olea europaea var. sylvestris. Classification (NCBI taxonomy): domain Eukaryota; kingdom Viridiplantae; phylum Streptophyta; class Magnoliopsida; order Lamiales; family Oleaceae; genus Olea; species Olea europaea. The sequence continues at coordinate 3,072,714 of NC_036240.1, forward strand.
TTGTCTAACATCTGATCACACCTCCTGATTGCGTCGAACAACTGTGTAAGAAGCACAGTTCCTTGTCTCTCGAAGTAAGTGTCATGAAGCCTATTTCTTCTCTGAGTCCCATCACCAGCTGCTTCATCGCCCGTAATCTTTAATCCCATGATCAGAGCAAACTCGAACATCGAAAAACTGGTGACTTTACCACCAACTGCGAAGTAGAGGGCATCGTCGTCAACTGAACTCAGCAATCGACATAGAAGTGAATCACTAATTGACCCGAGTACTGCAGATCTTTCAATGGGTACAAGCACCACAGGAAAGACTGACGCAGCATATCTGCATGCTGATCATCGAGTAGCTCTAAAACAGCAGTGAAACTGTCAAAGCTACTATTCCACGTAACTTTACTTGGCATCTGTCTCAACTCTGTATCAAAATGATAATCCATCCTGTAAAAATTCAAAATGTTATAACATTGTACAAGTGATAATAGAATAAAGTATAATAACAGAAAAATTAGATAACGAAATTGTAACTACAATACGCAAGATGCAGCTTCATAATAATTAAAATCATCAATAATATAAATTTTTTTATCCTATTATCAATAATGTCAATTTTTTCCGATTATCAATATTTTTTTAATCAATTCAAGTTTAAAAAATATTTAAATTCGATGAACAAAAAGAATATTATTTATCAAAAACTAATAATAAAAATAAATATTAAATTTCAAATTAAATTTTCAAAAATTATTTCAAATTACAATTAAAAAAATAATTAAATTTGATGAACGAAAAGAATATCATCCAAAACTATTAATAAAATTAAAAGTAAAAAATTTATTTAAATTCGACAATAAATAAATTATTATTTATCAAAAACTAATAATAAAAATAAATATTAAATTTCCAACAATTATTTCAAATTACAATTAAAAAATTAATTAAATTTGATGAATGAAAAGAATATCATCCAAAACTATTAATAAAATTTAAATTACCATTACAATTAAATTTAAAATAAAAAGTTGAAATTAGAATTAAAAAAGTAATTTTAAAATTAATTTTAAAATAACAAATTTCTTTAAATTTAAATTATAGCTAAAATGAAAATTTAAATTTAAAATAAAATAAAAAAGTCAAAATTCGGATTAAGTAATTAATTTAAAAATAAATTCTAAATTAACAAATTTCTTTAAGTTAAAATTAAAATGAAAATGAAAATTTAAATTTAAAATAAAATTAAATTAGAAACTAAAATTAAATTTAAAAATTAGAATTAAAAATTTATTTTGAAATTAATTTTAAAATAACAAATTTCTTTAAATTAAAATTATAATTAAAAAATGTAAATTTAAAATAAAATTACAATTACAATTAAATTTAACATAAAAAATTGAAATTAAAATTAAAAAAGTATTTTTAAAATTAATTTTAAAATAACAATTTCTTTAAATTAAAATTATAACTAAAATGAAAAATAAAATTTCAAATAAAATTAAAAATTAAAATTAAAAAGTCAAAATTCTGATTAAATAATTAATTTGAAAATAAATTCTAAATTAATTTAATTTAATTTAGGAAATTTAATATTATAAAAAAATAAAAATAAACCGACTGCCTATTGACAGCCAGCCGACCTGCAACAGCAAAAACTTCTCCACTCGTCGGATTCCACCATTTCGACGACTTGAAGCTCCCCAAACACCAAAAATTGGCCAATACACTTCATCTATAGGCAAGTCTAACATAAATCATGCATTTCATGCCACAAAAATCATATTCCAATCAATAATCTAAGTAAAACTCAACAAAACTCAATAATGAAATTATAATTCCAAAAAACTAACATTTACAACTCTTATAAGCCGGCAACCGAAAGTTCTTTGGTGAAGGAGATGTATGGACGATCGACTGTCAGTGAATATGATTTTCCTTTCCAAACCGTTGAGAGAGAGAGAGAGAGGAAGATGGAGAGGTATTTTTGAAAAAAAATGTATTTAAATTGTATTTTTTTTTTTTTTTAATCAGTCAAAGTCAATAAGGACGGTGAAAGGGTCATTTTCACTTATTTCCTCCAAAACCCTAGCAATGCTATAACTCCATTACAAATCGTAAATTAAACTGTCAATTACATCTCCAGCCTCTCCCTGCACACAGTTCACGCAGAGATTCCCCGAAAATGGTGAGGCCCTCAAAAAATTTATGCCCTTGATCATTTTCTATACGATCCCTCTGTATACATTTGTTTAGAAAGTTTCAATTTCTCTGCAATGTAAATGATTTTTGGGTCGTTTCTTGTTTGTAGCCGTTCAAGAGGTATGTTGAGATAGGAAGAGTGGCCCTTGTCAACTACGGCAAAGAATATGGCCAGCTTGTCGTCATCGTTGATGTCATCGACCAGAACCGGGTATGTCTAACAATATTTTCCTTTGATTTATGCGTTAAATGCATTTATGCTTTTAGTTCATTTAATTGGATTCTTTTGTGTTTAATCTAGGTCACTTTCTGTTATTTATGTCATTCGCATTGTTGTTTTTTCAGCAATCTTTGCTGCACTGTGTGGATATAAGTTAGTGGATTTGACTATGTTATTTGGAATAATACATTTTTCAATAGATTTGATTATTGGATTTGGACTATATTAACTGTTTGCACTCGTAATTTGGTTAAAGAACTGAAATTCATGAATCTTTTTTGCTGCATGTTCTTTATAATTTATCTTATACCAGTGTTGTTGATAAAATCCAATAAGAACTGACATTATGGTTCTTCAATCTTGTTTTTGTGTTCGTAAAATGAAATGAATCTTGCCTGACTCTATGCATTTTAAACCGTTTGCTTAATAATAGGCTCTAGTGGATTCACCGGACATGGTTAGGAGCCAAATGAACTTTAAGAGGCTTTCTCTTACTGACATAAAGATTGACATCAAAAGGGTTCCGAAGAAAAAGACTCTTATTGCTGCTATGGAAACTGCTGGTTGGTGTTAAATTTAGAATACCTCACTCTGCATTGGTTATATTGTTCTGTGAAATGATACTTTATGACCTTATCTTGCAGATGTCAAGAATAAATGGGAACACAGTTCCTGGGGGAGGAAGTTGATTGTGCAGAAGAGAAGGGCCTCTCTAAATGATTTCGACAGGTTCAAGCTGATGTTGGCAAAAATCAAGGTCGGAATTGTCTTGACAAGAGTACCTTTTATATTAATTATTGTGTGCGCTCTCTGAGAATAGATAAAAGGGAAGTACTACTTCGAGCGGTAGATGCTAGCCAATGGTAGCTTCCATAGAGAAACTGAAGTAAAAGTAGAAGCCCTACCAAACGCACCCTAATATCCTTTGGAAGAAATGTGGAGAACAAATAACAGAAACGCCACTTAAATGATGTTGAATAACACACCCATTTAAATAATTTATCTCCAAGTGAACGGAAGTAATACTTCACGCAGTAGATGCTGCAAAAAACTAATTTCTCCTAGCTTTTATCGTAAATTACAATCTAATACTTAGGTGATCAAATAATTACTGTAATAGTTTCCAGTGTATGTTGCTATATAATGTGCTTGTGCACCCAATACTTGCTTTACAATTTTAACATTTGACTGCTGGTGGTGCTGATCAACTAACATTTTGATGCTGCAGAAGGCTGGCATTGTGAGGCAGGAGCTTGCAAAGCTAAAGAAAGAGACCGCAGCAGCATAAGAGTTATGTCCACCCAAGTTACGTGTGTCAAGATTTTGTAGTAGGATTTTGGAAGGCCTTTTGTTTTATTGATCTGAGCTTTACTTGTTAATGAATGTCACAAGAAGAGAACCATCAAATTTTGATCTTGCTCTTCACGCCTGTTTCTTATCTTACTTTTGACGCCTGTTGCTCATTTACTGTGATAGTCGTTCCTGATTTTTCTGCATTGGTTTTTAGGAACAAAGGCTCTGTGCTTTAAAGACAACATGGAGGGTTTCATATTATAAACAAATATTCCATGTGATGAAAATTACTACACATGAAACTCAATACTTCCTTGGATGAGAATTATGCATTACAACTTACAAACAGGAAACAAAATGGGGATACGACACAATTCCACATTTACAAAGAGTACTATTTATGCAAATAAAAGATTTCCTTCACTTGGAATTCAACGTTCAATGAAAACCATAGGCTTACTTCCGGATCGAGAGGAAGTCGAAGCTTCGAAGAGGATCACTGTGAGTGCCTTTGGTAACTGCAGTACGAGAGAAGGCAGATGATTTAGGTTCAATGACGGGTTGAATTCTTTGTGTTGTAGAGACGCGGCCACTGCTCGACATCAATCTACTTGAGTGGCCTTCGGTGGGTCCACCAGAGGAGCTTGGTCTGCTGCTCGAAATTGCTGCTCTCTTTGAAGCGCTGCCATTTCGAGAAGTTTGGACTCTTTCTAAATCGGGTTGCTGCTTGTTAGAAATCATAAGAAACCTTTCGGTAAGAAAGTTGACATGAGAAAGTGATACACAAGGGGAGCTTACTATTAGAATAAGTGCACGTTTGGCTATGCTTAGAAGTTTGAAAATTGTAAATATATTACTAAGAAAGTAATTTTTTTAGCTACAAGAAATTTTTTTAAAAGTTTTACATGCTTAAAAGGTCAGCCAAACCATGCTCTGAAACCTAATTTTATCATGGGAATGGGAAAAGATAAAATACCACATCCTTGGATGAAGGTGCATCTTCTGATGCCCTGTGTCTTGAATGTTCACCATGACGCCCTGAACCTGCAGGGTTCCTCCTCGAAAAAGCTTCAACAGCACCCGAGAATCTATCTCGAATATCTTGCCCCACTAGATGAAACAACCAAATCATAAGAGAATATCAATAAATCTACCAATCACTATTAAAATAGTAAAGAAAACAGAAATGTTACTTCGAATAATGTAAACAGTTCCAAAAAAAATGAAACAACTAAGTACTTGGGACATATAAAATGCAGAAAATAAGGATTCACTCAAGCTCATTCATAGTTAGTTCGTAAGTTCACTTAGATATCACAAAAATCTTCAGTTTCAGGTATTATTTCTGCTAAACACATGTACCAGATGTTTTTAATGGTCTTTCACAAGAAGTTCCAGCCCCTGCATTGCCACTGGGATTCTGGAACCAAAGGCATGAATTAGTATATTATCCTCGAAAAAAGATGAAACAAACTCTAACGTGCGCAAGCACTTACTCTTGCTTTAGAATTGGTGCCAATCTGAGGATACTTCAGTATTGTCCAATCAAAAACATAATCAAATTGGTAACCTGTGGAGATAACAAGTCATGAAGCGGATATTGCAACATATGCCTGCTTAAATACAAAGTACTTGAGAAGGAACTCAACAAGAATTACATAGTTCTAGTACTTGTTACCTTCGCGAATAAACAAGTCCCTAAAAAGCCTCTTCAAATAAGAATAATCTGGCTTGTCCTCAAATCTTAATGATCGGCAATAATGAAAATATGATATGAACTCAGATGGATATGATTTGCATAATACCTGTAAAAAATTTTAAAATCATGTGAACATTCAGCCACTGTCACTACTAAGTGATATAACAAAGGGGGACCACCAAATTCAAAGAGGTTGTGCTGGGATGAAAACGATGGAAAGATTTAGCATACAGGAATAGAGGAAAATAATAGTTAATGAAAATAAACAAGAATCAACTCCATCAAATTAATGATACAGACAGTGGAAAATAAAAATCTTTATGCATCTTATATATGAATTTGTTGAAATCACAATTTTTATAATAATAGAACTCTTCATCATACGTGAAAAATATCGACTGAGTTCATATATGGAGGACTAGTATCAGCATGGAAATCAAGTAGATGTAAATCATGAGTTGAGGTCGGTTTACAAGGCAGGAAAATTAATCAAATCTACTGTACTAAGTACCAAGACATTTAAGTTAGTGTTATCAATGAAGCAATTCAAGCACGCTTTGGAAAACATGCAAGTTTCGAACAGGGATATCACCTAAAAAAATATGTACATAGCGTGATGGGTACCTCTACCGGAGTTAACATCTTCTTTTCACTAATCTTGTCATATTTCTGCTTTTTGTTGCCAGCTTTCAGTCCCTGCCAAGGAAGGCTGAGATAGGAAAAAAAATGTAGAATATTTTAGAAATTGCAAAATTTTTAAACAATAGTTAACTAAAGATTTAGAACAGGTATACAAAATGCCTAAAAGTCATTGTATGCTACCGACCTTCCTCTCAGAAAATACATAAGGACATAACCAAGAGATTCCAAATCATCCCTTCGGCTTTGTTCTGCAAGCGAAGTTAAACGTGAATTAAATAAACTGAAATAGATAGAATAGAAGTCTTAGACAGCATCTGTTTCTGATTAGGAACAATGTAGAAAAATATGGTGCATCATTTACCAATTCCAAGGTGCGTATTAACACTGGCATAGCGAGCAGTACCGGTGAGATTCTTGTTTTCCCTGCAAAAGAATATTAAGAACTTAGCACAAGAAGTATATCAAAGGCGATGACTAAACAACTGTGTGGAAGCATCAGGTATATGACATGACCTTTATACGTATCCCTAGACCATGACTTTAAGCTAGTGAGCACATACACAAAAGGTACCTGTATGGTATGTGCTTGTGAGTCTGCAGGTCCCTATATTTTTTGGCAAGACCAAAGTCAATGATGTAAACCTGCAATTAATGCTAGGAACTGTCGTGACAACACATACCACCATCATCCCAAATGAATTCCAATTCAAAATTTATACAATATAATTATAATTAAATGAAAAATACAAAATCTATGATATATGACAGAATAAAGAAAATTTCCATCCTTTTCCTCATTGAAATGCTGGATCCAGATTCCTGGAGGATATGAATACCAGGGTACAAAAAAATAGGTATATTTGATAAACTGAAAATAAAATACTTGACAACCAGCTTGAGCATGCTCATATAATTCAAAAAAAGAGTAAGACCATGAATGATTGTAACACTTACCCGATTTGCTTTGCGTCCTAAGCCCATCAAAAAGTTATCAGGCTTTATATCACGGTGAAGAAATCCTCTTGAATGCATGTATTCAATTCTATTAATCTGAAGTAAAATTGCAGGTGGGTTATTCTAGCAACAGTTGGCAGCTAGAATCATAGTCTATAGGAAACAGTTTAAATCCTTACTAATTGATCTGCCAGCATTAATACAGTTTTTAAGGAGAACTTCCTGTTACAATAATTGAACAGATCTTCCAGACTTGGTCCAAGTAGGTCTATAACCATTATGTTGTATTCATTCTCAACTCCAAACCACTTCAGGTTGGGAATTCCCGCTGCGATGAGAGGAAAGCAACAACAGAGAGATTAATAAGTTGGAAAAAGATATTGTTTTATAATCATATTTCATCTGGAACAGAAATAAAACAGAAACCAAAACAGTAGTATTCCTATCATCGTAAAGGTACAAGTTTAAAAAAAAAAAAAAAAAAAAAAAAAAAAAAAAAATCAAAATTCAAATCATCATTTAACTCCATAGTTTATAAAGCTAGAAGAGCAGGTTAATGGTTCAGTTCTCCTTTGATTGCAAAATAATTTTTGCGGAAATATGTAACATGTGTCGAGAATGGCTAAGGGTTGCTGAAATATGCTGCTAGAAAAAAAAAATATCACAGCATCAAATTATAGAAACTATTGTTAATCAGAATGCTGTTAGCCATAACTTATTTCCCATCTTATCCAGAATTGCAAATGAGAGAGAGAGAGAGACTGCCTTACTTCCTCCTTGGAGAAGCAAATAGACTTTTGACTCATAGTGAAGTTGAGGGTGCTTGGTCTTCACAGATTCCTGGTAATTGCAGTAGTTACAATTAAAAATAATAATAATAATAATAAAAAAATAATAATAAATTTATAAGTGATTATCATAAAATTTTATAAAAAATACTTTTAACTTGTATCTTCTCAAGTTTTACGCTATAACTTGCATCTTCTTCACGAGTGTTTAGAGATTTTTATGAGTCAAACCTAAGTAGTCATATTGAAAAGCATTATCTTCATAACTAAGAAAGATGCACGTGATGACTACTAATTTCTCCACGTATCAAGAAAAGAAAGGTTTAGTGTTTACAAGTTGGTCACAGTTTGCCACAGCATACAAGTTCACATTCTAAAATGTAGTAGTTACGAAAAAAATGGTCCATGATCAAATTTCATGTACAGGTTAGGATTTCGTTGTTGTTAAGCTGAAAGTTTGTTGCCGTGGTTGACAAACTTCGCTAATTGTCCTACAAAACGAGAGGTTGAACTAAATTTGTTCATGCATCTCTATTATTCTTGTTTCATCCAAATTATTTTTTCCCACTACATGCAGGATTATAAATTTTATATAGTTAAGAAATTTTAAGTAAAACCATAGATCCAGTATCATTAAAAAAAATACAAAAATGCTTCAAATGTTGATAATACAATGAAAAGCCCATTATACATGACACATTACACGTTATCAAATAAATCAGTCCAAGGGAATGAGTTGCCTGGACCTTAAACAACACAAGCAAGACCAATGACAGATGTAAAAAAATAAATAAATAAATAAATAAGCATACCAGCTTGACGCCCACTTCTTCCCCATTTAGTAGGTTCACACCTGTGTCAATGATGCATAAATGATCCAACAAGATGAACAATAATCCCTTAACAGTAACATAAAAAGACCAAAAGTAAAATAAAAATAGACTCATTTAATTAACAAGTCTCATGTATAAAGAAAAAAATTACCTAAATAGAGTTCACCAAATGAACCACTCCCAATTTTCCTCCCAAGCTTAAATTTTCCACCCACAGCATGCTCCATGGAAATTGATTTAATTCAGTAATTCCCCAAACTCCAATAGCACCCCCAACGTAATTTCTTTTCTCCAATTTCAACGGCAGCTCAGGATGAAAAAAAAGAAACCCAGATTACAGCCGATGAAAATCCAGCAATTAGGATAAAAATCCTCCACCTCCCAAAAACAAAATTTCCAAAACGTCACCGTCCCCCACCCTGGATCCAAGAAATCAATTGATCAAAAAGTTTCCCTTTTGATTCTTCAACTACATACTTGAACGTATACAGAAACTCAAATCAAGAAATTACAATCAATCCTCATTGATCGAAAAATTACACGCAACCATACAATTTCTAAACAGATATTATTGAAATTCAGAAAGTGACTGTTTCTTTGTTTAGTTTCTACAAAGGAAGTGGGATTAGTTGGAGTACGATGATTATGGGGAAGAAATTCGGGGAGAAAAATGATCTAGAATTGGGGTAGTAGAGCGAAGGAAAAATAAAAGGAACTGAAATAGTTAAGGGAGAAAAACAGTGGTATGTATGGTTAAGAAAGAGCAAACTGGATATGGGGCGTAGAGGGTGCGTGAGTGGGGGCAGACATTCAGATTGATGACATAGCCCATATTTTTATTTCAACCTCCTTACATTGTTAGAAATATTTGTCACATTTTTTGACATAATATCACGTAACATCTTATAAAAAAACAGTAAATTTTTACATCCAATCATACTCTATCAACAAATCATATGTCAAAGAACCTGACAACATTTTCTGGTAAAATGGTTTAATTCTACATCATTTTTTTTAAAATATAACTCTTTAATTCTCAAACTCAATTTAATTTTACAATAAAAATAATTTGCACTTAAATTTTTCCAACTATTTAATCACATTCAATATCCAAAACATCATAATTTTCAAAATAGTGACCATCAATGGGAGTATAGTACTATATTCCAAATTATTTTTTCTCGAGTAATGTTATTATTGTATACATAATACCGTACATATATATAACACAAAAGAGAGAAATAAATAAAATAAACTTGATGATTATAAGAGTAATATTATTCATCATTATCGGTCCAGATGATAATTACATGGTATTAAATGATATATTCATTTAAGTGTAAAATCACATGACTCATTTATTTAATTAAACATATAAAGTGTAGCTACTTAAATTGGCATCTATCACCATCCGGTGTTAGATAATATTATTCTTATTTTATTCTTTCTCTCGTTAGAATTTAGTTGAGACCCTGAAGTCTATGGGAAATTTAATTGGGAGTTGTTAGTGAGAATTGAAGAAATCTTGAAGGAGATCAAGATGGATAAGGAGAATGTTTTCGCGATTTGGCAATAGTTTGGACTCATTTTTCAACTCAAGTATTCCATTATTGGCTTTTTTTTGTTACGTTAAGACTTCACTTTATATTAGACTCTTCATTATATATTCTCTTAGTGTGTTGGGGATTTATTTATTTATTTATTTTTAATTATAATATGCAGGGTACAACACTTATTGATATTTACTAATTGTCTGACTTATTAGTTTGGTATTGAGAGATCATTTGTAATCATCCATTTTTTAATTAGTGAATTCTCCCCTTCAACCTGTGATTTTTTTCCCAAATTGGGTTTTCACTTAAATCTTGAGTTTGTTGTTATTATTTTCATATTGCCTATTGTTGTTTTTCGTAACAAAGTAATATCATAACAAATTAGTATTGACTCGTTTTTTCTATCAAACGGTATCGGAGTTAGGTTCAACAGTTCCTAGGAGAAACAATTCGATTTCGTATTAGAGCAAGGTTTGATCAATTCAAATCGAGGTTTGATTTTTCGACACGACAAGTATCAAGTTCGATATTCCTACTTTTGGATCGTAACACCAGATTTTTGTCTAGACATTGGAGGAGAAGCAACATAAGGATTGAGTTATGATAAAGGGGCAGAGAAGGTCCTAGTTATATGCCTTACAGGATTCTATAATCACATTTGATGCTACGGTCACTAAATTGAAGAAAAGAGATACTAGACTTTAGGAAATTTGGTTATTTACGCTTTGATAAGCATTAACTTGGGTGGAGTTAGTTATGATCTTGTTGCTCATGATGGTAAATAGAACAAAATTTGTTATTCGGACGGAGTTAGTTATGATCTTTGTTGCTCGTAGTGATAATTCAAGCAAATTTGGTACTCGAGTTAATCTTATTGATAAAAGTAGTGCTTGTATTCAGTTGACATTTATTGAGTTTGCCCTTAGGGGTTTTAGTGGAAGAAGTGAAGAGTTTTGTTGGAGATTTTTTGTTTAAGAGTTAAATTCTATTCCTTGTAGTGAAATTTGTTTTCAGGCGGAAATTTTTGTTGAAAATTGAATTTTTGTTTCTTGTAATAAAATTTGTCTCAAGGTAAAGATTTGTTAGAATTTTGGGTGTGAGCCGGATTATATTGGAAATTTAATTGGGAGTTGGAGGTGTGATTTGAAAAAGTCTAGAAAGAGTCCATGGCAGATAAGAAGAAGGTTAGTGATTTGACAGTGTTTGGATTTCCATTTCAACTCAAATACTCTATCGTTGATTTTACCTATATTATTAAGACTCCACTTTATATTAGGCTCTTTATTGTATTATATTATCCTAGATTGTTAACGAATATTCTTTGATTATAAATATGCGATGTATAACTAGGGATGATAATCAGGCTTGGGCTGCTCGTGGCTCGGCTAGAAAGAAGCTCAAGCCAAGGCTCGGGCCAAGCCTCATTTTTTGGAGTTGGCTCGAGCTAGTATTAAAAAAAAAAAAATTAGTTGCCTATTTGGTAGCTAAAATACAGCAAAGAGGTATATTAAAAAAATTCAGAAATTGAGCTCGGCCCGACTTGGCTCAGCTCGATAAGGCCCAAGGCAAAAGCTCGGGTTGAGCCTTAATATTTTGGCCGAGGGCAAAAAAAAAAAAAAAAAAACTTGTTCCGACTCGACTCAACTCGTTAACATCCCTTTGTATAACACATATTAACATTGAACAATTATCCAACTTATTAATTTGGTCCAGATAAATCCTTCATAATCCTCCATTATTGAATTAGTGAATTTCCCTCTTGTGCTTGTTATTTTTTTTTTCCCGAAATTTGGTTATTGTTGTTATTATTTTCATACTTGCCTATCCTCATTTTTCCTTACAAACTAATATAATCACAAATTGGTATTGGCTCTTATTATAAAATCCCTCTCCCATGTTATCCATTTGTACACAGTAATGTAGGAATAGCTTTACTTTTCTCTCTCTCTCTCCATCAATCTATGAATAATTTTATAGAAGTGGCATTATCGTAATTACAATTTTTTGTGACTTATCAATTTAAAGATTTTAATGAAAAACTTATAAAATTTGATCTCGGCCTCAACCTCAACCTTGACCCTGACCCTTTGGCCAATAGGAACATTCCTATATACATAGCCCCTCTTGTCAAGATAGTCTTATTCCTTCTTGAAAATAGAATATGAGTATTCACTATTAAAAAAAAAAAAAAAGGAAATTTTGTTTTATCATTTGTTATTTAAAAAATGAATAATTATATTCACACCACAGTTTTGATTAGTAACACAATATTTTAATTACAAGAAAATTTTTAAGTTTTACTTCTTTTATACTTGGATTTTGTTATTTGTATATAAAAATAGTACATAAACGATTACCGAAAATGATGTAGAGGGAAAAGAATGGATGAAAAAGTTAGCTGAATTTTAAATTGTCAAATGATAGAGTGCCATATGAGTATTATGTAATCTCTTATATAAATCTTGATGTAGATATAGCAATTTCCTTTATACTTGTATTATCAACTTTTTCCTTCACATTCTTATCTTTAACATTGAATTAATTACTCCAACATATTTTATTTTTGATGAAGCAAATATTCTGTCTTCGTAATTCGAAATAAGCAACAACCGCCCAATCACTATTGAATATTAATCTAATCTCTCTCTCTCTCTCTC
>NC_036240.1:3090838-3130820 GCF_002742605.1 Olea europaea var. sylvestris
GAAAATTTAAAAAAAAAAAAAAAAAAAAAAAATAAATAAATTCAAAATTCAAATCATCATTTAACTCCATAGTTTATAAAGCTAGAAGAGCAGGTTAATGGTTCAGTTCTCCTTTGATTGCAAAATAATTTTTGCGGAAATATGTAACATGTGTCGAGAATGGCTAAGGGTTGCTGAAATATGCTGCTAGAAAAAAAAAATATCACAGCATCAAATTATAGAAACTATTGTTAATCAGAATGCTGTTAGCCATAACTTATTTCCCATCTTATCCAGAATTGCAAATGAGAGAGAGAGAGAGACTGCCTTACTTCCTCCTTGGAGAAGCAAATAGACTTTTGACTCATAGTGAAGTTGAGGGTGCTTGGTCTTCACAGATTCCTGGTAATTGCAGTAGTTACAATTAAAAATAATAATAATAATAATAAAAAAATAATAATAAATTTATAAGTGATTATCATAAAATTTTATAAAAAATACTTTTAACTTGTATCTTCTCAAGTTTTACGCTATAACTTGCATCTTCTTCACGAGTGTTTAGAGATTTTTATGAGTCAAACCTAAGTAGTCATATTGAAAAGCATTATCTTCATAACTAAGAAAGATGCACGTGATGACTACTAATTTCTCCACGTATCAAGAAAAGAAAGGTTTAGTGTTTACAAGTTGGTCACAGTTTGCCACAGCATACAAGTTCACATTCTAAAATGTAGTAGTTACGAAAAAAATGGTCCATGATCAAATTTCATGTACAGGTTAGGATTTCGTTGTTGTTAAGCTGAAAGTTTGTTGCCGTGGTTGACAAACTTCGCTAATTGTCCTACAAAACGAGAGATTGAACTAAATTTGTTCATGCATCTCTATTATTCTTGTTTCATCCAAATTATTTTTTCCCACTACATGCAGGATTATAAATTTTATATAGTTAAGAAATTTTAAGTAAAACCATAGATCCAGTATCATTAAAAAAAATACAAAAATGCTTCAAATGTTGATAATACAATGAAAAGCCCATTATACATGACACATTACACGTTATCAAATAAATCAGTCCAAGGGAATGAGTTGCCTGGACCTTAAACAACACAAGCAAGACCAATGACAGATGTAAAAAAATAAATAAATAAATAAGCATACCAGCTTGACGCCCACTTCTTCCCCATTTAGTAGGTTCACACCTGTGTCAATGATGCATAAATGATCCAACAAGATGAACAATAATCCCTTAACAGTAACATAAAAAGACCAAAAGTAAAATAAAAATAGACTCATTTAATTAACAAGTCTCATGTATAAAGAAAAAAATTACCTAAATAGAGTTCACCAAATGAACCACTCCCAATTTTCCTCCCAAGCTTAAATTTTCCACCCACAGCATGCTCCATGGAAATTGATTTAATTCAGTAATTCCCCAAACTCCAATAGCACCCCCAACGTAATTTCTTTTCTCCAATTTCAACGGCAGCTCAGGATGAAAAAAAAGAAACCCAGATTACAGCCGATGAAAATCCAGCAATTAGGATAAAAATCCTCCACCTCCCAAAAACAAAATTTCCAAAACGTCACCGTCCCCCACCCTGGATCCAAGAAATCAATTGATCAAAAAGTTTCCCTTTTGATTCTTCAACTACATACTTGAACGTATACAGAAACTCAAATCAAGAAATTACAATCAATCCTCATTGATCGAAAAATTACACGCAACCATACAATTTCTAAACAGATATTATTGAAATTCAGAAAGTGACTGTTTCTTTGTTTAGTTTCTACAAAGGAAGTGGGATTAGTTGGAGTACGATGATTATGGGGAAGAAATTCGGGGAGAAAAATGATCTAGAATTGGGGTAGTAGAGCGAAGGAAAAATAAAAGGAACTGAAATAGTTAAGGGAGAAAAACAGTGGTATGTATGGTTAAGAAAGAGCAAACTGGATATGGGGCGTAGAGGGTGCGTGAGTGGGGGCAGACATTCAGATTGATGACATAGCCCATATTTTTATTTCAACCTCCTTACATTGTTAGAAATATTTGTCACATTTTTTGACATAATATCACGTAACATCTTATAAAAAAACAGTAAATTTTTACATCCAATCATACTCTATCAACAAATCATATGTCAAAGAACCTGACAACATTTTCTGGTAAAATGGTTTAATTCTACATCATTTTTTTAAAATATAACTCTTTAATTCTCAAACTCAATTTAATTTTACAATAAAAATAATTTGCACTTAAATTTTTCCAACTATTTAATCACATTCAATATCCAAAACATCATAATTTTCAAAATAGTGACCATCAATGGGAGTATAGTACTATATTCCAAATTATTTTTTCTCGAGTAATGTTATTATTGTATACATAATACCGTACATATATATAACACAAAAGAGAGAAATAAATAAAATAAACTTGATGATTATAAGAGTAATATTATTCATCATTATCGGTCCAGATGATAATTACATGGTATTAAATGATATATTCATTTAAGTGTAAAATCACATGACTCATTTATTTAATTAAACATATAAAGTGTAGCTACTTAAATTGGCATCTATCACCATCCGGTGTTAGATAATATTATTCTTATTTTATTCTTTCTCTCGTTAGAATTTAGTTGAGACCCTGAAGTCTATGGGAAATTTAATTGGGAGTTGTTAGTGAGAATTGAAGAAATCTTGAAGGAGATCAAGATGGATAAGGAGAATGTTTTCGCGATTTGGCAATAGTTTGGACTCATTTTTCAACTCAAGTATTCCATTATTGGCTTTTTTTTGTTACGTTAAGACTTCACTTTATATTAGACTCTTCATTATATATTCTCTTAGTGTGTTGGGGATTTATTTATTTATTTATTTTTAATTATAATATGCAGGGTACAACACTTATTGATATTTACTAATTGTCTGACTTATTAGTTTGGTATTGAGAGATCATTTGTAATCATCCATTTTTTAATTAGTGAATTCTCCCCTTCAACCTGTGATTTTTTTCCCAAATTGGGTTTTCACTTAAATCTTGAGTTTGTTGTTATTATTTTCATATTGCCTATTGTTGTTTTTCGTAACAAAGTAATATCATAACAAATTAGTATTGACTCGTTTTTTCTATCAAACGGTATCGGAGTTAGGTTCAACAGTTCCTAGGAGAAACAATTCGATTTCGTATTAGAGCAAGGTTTGATCAATTCAAATCGAGGTTTGATTTTTCGACACGACAAGTATCAAGTTCGATATTCCTACTTTTGGATCGTAACACCAGATTTTTGTCTAGACATTGGAGGAGAAGCAACATAAGGATTGAGTTATGATAAAGGGGCAGAGAAGGTCCTAGTTATATGCCTTACAGGATTCTATAATCACATTTGATGCTACGGTCACTAAATTGAAGAAAAGAGATACTAGACTTTAGGAAATTTGGTTATTTACGCTTTGATAAGCATTAACTTGGGTGGAGTTAGTTATGATCTTGTTGCTCATGATGGTAAATAGAACAAAATTTGTTATTCGGACGGAGTTAGTTATGATCTTTGTTGCTCGTAGTGATAATTCAAGCAAATTTGGTACTCGAGTTAATCTTATTGATAAAAGTAGTGCTTGTATTCAGTTGACATTTATTGAGTTTGCCCTTAGGGGTTTTAGTGGAAGAAGTGAAGAGTTTTGTTGGAGATTTTTTGTTTAAGAGTTAAATTCTATTCCTTGTAGTGAAATTTGTTTTCAGGCGGAAATTTTTGTTGAAAATTGAATTTTTGTTTCTTGTAATAAAATTTGTCTCAAGGTAAAGATTTGTTAGAATTTTGGGTGTGAGCCGGATTATATTGGAAATTTAATTGGGAGTTGGAGGTGTGATTTGAAAAAGTCTAGAAAGAGTCCATGGCAGATAAGAAGAAGGTTAGTGATTTGACAGTGTTTGGATTTCCATTTCAACTCAAATACTCTATCGTTGATTTTACCTATATTATTAAGACTCCACTTTATATTAGGCTCTTTATTGTATTATATTATCCTAGATTGTTAATGAATATTCTTTGATTATAAATATGCGATGTATAACTAGGGATGATAATCAGGCTTGGGCTGCTCGTGGCTCGGCTAGAAAGAAGCTCAAGCCAAGGCTCGGGCCAAGCCTCATTTTTTGGAGTTGGCTCGAGCTAGTATTAAAAAAAAAAAAATTAGTTGCCTATTTGGTAGCTAAAATACAGCAAAGAGGTATATTAAAAAAATTCAGAAATTGAGCTCGGCCCTGAATATTCTTTGATTATAAATATGCGATGTATAACTAGGGATGATAATCAGGCTTGGGCTGCTCGTGGCTCGGCTAGAAAGAAGCTCAAGCCAAGGCTCGGGCCAAGCCTCATTTTTTGGAGTTGGCTCGAGCTAGGCTGACCCATATTAAAAAAAAAAAATTAGTTGCCTATTTGGTAGCTAAAATACAGCAAAGAGGTATATTAAAAAAATTCAGAAATTGAGCTCGGCCCGACTTGGCTCAGCTCGATAAGGCCCAAGGCAAAAGCTCGGGTTGAGCCTTAATATTTTGGCCGAGGGCAAAAAAAAAAAAAAAAAAACTTGTTCCGACTCGACTCAACTCGTTAACATCCCTTTGTATAACACATATTAACATTGAACAATTATCCAACTTATTAATTTGGTCCAGATAAATCCTTCATAATCCTCCATTATTGAATTAGTGAATTTCCCTCTTGTGCTTGTTATTTTTTTTTTCCCGAAATTTGGTTATTGTTGTTATTATTTTCATACTTGCCTATCCTCATTTTTCCTTACAAACTAATATAATCACAAATTGGTATTGGCTCTTATTATAAAATCCCTCTCCCATGTTATCCATTTGTACACAGTAATGTAGGAATAGCTTTACTTTTCTCTCTCTCTCTCCATCAATCTATGAATAATTTTATAGAAGTGGCATTATCGTAATTACAATTTTTTGTGACTTATCAATTTAAAGATTTTAATGAAAAACTTATAAAATTTGATCTCGGCCTCAACCTCAACCTCAACCTCAACCTTGACCCTGACCCTTTGGCCAATAGGGACATTCCTATATACATAGCCCCTCTTGTCAAGATAGTCTTATTCCTTCTTGAAAATAGAATATGAGTATTCACTATTAAAAAAAAAAAAAGGAAATTTTGTTTTATCATTTGTTATTTAAAAAATGAATAATTATATTCACACCACAATTTTGATTAGTAACACAATATTTTAATTACAAGAAAATTTTTAAGTTTTACTTCTTTTATACTTGGATTTTGTTATTTGTATATAAAAATAGTACATAAACGATTACCGAAAATGATGTAGAGGGAAAAGAATGGATGAAAAAGTTAGCTGAATTTTAAATTGTCAAATGATAGAGTGCCATATGAGTATTATGTAATCTCTTATATAAATCTTGATGTAGATATAGCAATTTCCTTTATACTTGTATTATCAACTTTTTCCTTCACATTCTTATCTTTAACATTGAATTAATTACTCCAACATATTTTATTTTTGATGAAGCAAATATTCTGTCTTCGTAATTCGAAATAAGCAACAACCGCCCAATCACTATTGAATATTAATCTAATCTCTCTCTCTCTCTCTCGAGCTTCATTGACAAACGTGCACACCCTAATCATCAGATTATTTTTCTATTTGTTTATTTATGCAAGCAGATTAGTTTAAAGTGGTTTGACATCAACCAAGTTTGTTTGGAGTTGGCGAACCAAACTGTGGACTAATTCTACTCACATTTTCCCTAAAAAATTCTGGCAAATCCAACCTAGCTATGACATCTAGATCAATAGTGATATTTTGTGAAACAAGCAGGACAAAAAGGAAGACCCATGTAGATCTAAACTCGACATCGTTGACCATAAAAAACATTGTGCATCTACCGCTGCATATCAATAACAAGCAGTTCGATCAACTTCTCGCGCCTAATAGGATCGACCCCTTCAAGTAATCATTACACTGGAAAGCAAGAGAAATGCAATTGTCTTCATTTTTCATTAGACTTCACAACATAAATAGGCAAGAATATGTTCGAATGATAACAATATGGAACATAAGCTATCATATCGACATGAATACCTAAGAAGCAAATAAAAAATACCAGATGGAGCACTCAAACATCTTAACACCAAAAATGTTTGTTTGGAGTTGGCGAACCAAACTGTGGACTAATTCTACTCACATTTTCCCTAAAAAATTCTGGCAAATCCAACCTAGCTATGACATCTAGATCAATAGTGATATTTTGTGAAACAAGCAGGACAAAAAGGAAGACCCATGTAGATCTAAACTCGACATCGTTGACCATAAAAAACATTGTGCATCTACCGCTGCATATCAATAACAAGCAGTTCGATCAACTTCTCGCGCCTAATAGGATCGACCCCTTCAAGTAATCATTACACTGGAAAGCAAGAGAAATGCAATTGTCTTCATTTTTCATTAGACTTCACAACATAAATAGGCAAGAATATGTTCGAATGATAACAATATGGAACATAAGCTATCATATCGACATGAATACCTAAGAAGCAAATAAAAAATACCAGATGGAGCACTCAAACATCTTAACACCAAAAAATTGGGTTTGGCATTGATAAACGATAACATAATGGAATTATTGTAGTCAAAGATCGACTGGCCCAATCAAAACAAAATAACAAAATAGAAATGGAGTAGAAAGAGATAAAGCAAGATATATCAAAGTAATTCGCCCAAGCACAACATAATTTATCTAATATTTGTCTTCAAAGACACAATGCTCTTCCATGCGGCAAAAAGTCGAGCTAATATTTACTGATTTCATGCTCCATTTGTCCTACATTTTTTTCTTCTCTTCTATATGTCAACAACGGTTCCAAATGTTGGTTAAATCTTATTTGCATCAAGAATCTTGGAACCATTTTATCCTATTAGTAATTAAACCAACGCATTTTGCTCAGTTCAAATTTTTTTACTGTTCGTTTTGGTTTTATATACGGGCTTTGTTTGATAGTTATTTTAATAAAAAAAATTTGAGAAGAATGAGTTTTGAAATAGTTATTATTTGGAAAATGTGTAGTTAAAAATATGATAAATTTTTGGGTTTATGTAAAAATAATATTTATTCTGAAAATGTGTGATTAAAAATGAGTAAGAGGAAAAAAAATCTAAAAAATTGTTATCAAACGGGGGATAAATTTTAAATTACATACAAAAATTTAGTCAGTGCGATAAATACGAATATTTTATATGAACGAATTGTAGTGGTTAGTGATGAATTCACGTGATTGCTAATTTGTAACGTAATGCCTCAAATTTGCCAAAGTCCTGTGTCCATCGTAGTGCTGTGTCAACTATTTTTGTCGCTAAATGAATGATGACTTTACACACGTCACTAACATTTGTGACACTAAAGACTATGTGATTGTAAAATTTTTAGTGACGGAATTGTCCATTGCTGAAGCCCCTTTCCAGATAGTGAGTGGTGTGAACCAAGGATCCCTAGCCTAGTCTGGACGCACAAATCTCTCTCTCTCTCTCTCATGGATCACAAGATTGGCCCCCAAGATTTTGCATCCCAAGAAGCCTTCTTTTCATTCTTCAGTCGGCAAAACCTGAAACAACCAACACACACTTATAGGTAGTGTTGACCCCAAAATATGTTGTCAATAGATGCCAGACCTACACGTGCACATGTAAACGAAAGTCCAACAAGCAAAGACATGTAGACGGTCTAAAACGGACAGATCAATGGTGTGGGAGTAGATCAATGTCGCGGGACGAGAACATTCGAAATCCGACGAGATGTTCGTAGACTGATTGTACAATAATTACCAATTAATATTTGTAAATGTATATGTAAAAATATGTAAACTCGTAATATGTTGCAAGATAATAAGAAAGAGTTGAGTAAAGTGTTGTTCCTTATATTGATTCTTGCATTAGCCCTTTAATATTACACAAGAGAAGTATTTATAGTAGTAAATGTGAAATGGTGGCCCTTGGATGAGGAGGCATGTAGCCTCATCCCCTTAACTCAAACATCTAATCCTATGCATCATTCTTGACTTGCTAGCTTGCTGTACATTTATTGCTTATGCAGAACCTCATACCAGTGACAAGACTTAACATTTACACTTCTGACAAATGTCCCATCAATCATTCAAACAAGATCCTTATGTAGAAGATCTCCTGAGAGAAGTGATCATGGAAGATGCTCATTTATGGTTTGGAGGCTTCTGCTTTGGCCACTCACATAATACTTCCGCTTTAGGGCTTTGGCTACCTTTTCATAGTGTTCTTGCATCATGGCCTCAGCTACCTTCACAAGGGTCTCGGTATATGGGCTTCGACATGAAGGGCCTTAGCCATACATACCATCTCGACTAGAGCGCCACGTGGTTCAGCATGAGTGGGCCATAGCCCCAGTGGATTGGTCAAATGTGTCAACACGTAACAATAATCCCCCAAGTCCAAGTATAATCATTTATGTAATGCATGAACTTTAATGAGGTCCAGTCAGTGAGTTGGGGGTAAAATTTGAAAGAATTTTTGAATCCCAAATAATAGTCTCCCAAATCCAAGTATAGATATTTATATCATGGTTGGAGTTAGAAATGATATGTTGTGGATGAATGATGAAGAAGCCGAGGTGGTTGAATAAATTGAATCTTCGAGGATTGTGAAAACTGAATTGCAATGAAGAGGCCGATGTGGTTAAGAAACCGAACCTGTGAGGTTTGTGATGGCTGATTTGTGATGAAGCCGAGGTGATTGAGAAATCGAACCTGCGAGACTTGTTATGGCTGAATTGTGATGAAGAAGCCGATGTGGTTGAGAAATCGAACCTGCGAGGCTTGTGGTGCCTGAATTGTGATGAAGAAGCCGAGGTGGTTGAGAAATCGAACTTGCGAGGCTTGTGGTGGCTGAATTGTGATGAAGAAGTCGAAGTGATTGAGAAATCGAACCGGCGAGGCTTGTGAAGGCTGATTTGTGATGAAGACGAGGTGGTTGAGAAATTGAACGTACGAGGCTTATTATGGCAGAATTGTGCGGTGAAGTCGAGGTCGTTGAGAAATCGAACTTGCGAGGCTTATGATGGCAGAATTGTGATGAAGAAGCCGAGGTAGTTGAGAAACCGAACTTGTGAGGCTTGTGATCGCTGGATTCTAAGGCTCAAGCTGCTAAGGCACCTACTGTCGAGGCACCTCTACCATTAGCTGGGCTTAGTGTAAATCACTTTTCAGTTTATATCAATGTATTGGCCTCAGACCCACCTTTTGTAATCTTGATTGAAGATCAATGTAATCTATCTTCATCATATATTGTTTTTCTTCCAAGTGCATTGGCCTCGTTAAGTAGTTGAACTTAAGAATGGCCCGATAACTAACTCAAGTAGTAACTTGAACTTGACATCCTAACTCCAATCACTTGAAATTATAACTCAAGCCACATGAACAATGGCTCAACTCAGATTGAACTTAAGCAAGTTGTGACGTCCAAGTGAGTTGAAGTACTTAAGTTTGATAACTTTGTAACTTGAATGGATGCTTAAACTGAACAACCTTTCAACTGAATTGGATTACTTTGGCATTCTAACGGCTTTGGTAGGTCAGTTGAAAAGGTAGAGCTGCGTGGAGCTCGTAGCGATTGAGCCTTGTGAATTAATGGATAAAGGAGATTGATCAAAGTGGAGGCTTCTTCCTTTAGCGTTCAGCCTCGCCAAAAGAAAACATGTGGCGTACGCCTCGGAGTTCAAGCGAGGTGACCCAGAATTGGGATCAGGACCTCTCCTCTAAGGCGTCGATGCTTTCCAATATGGTGAATGGTTCAGCCATGTTGAGGCTTCTCCCCTTAGCGTTCAGCCTCGCCAAAAGGAGGCAAGTGGCGTACGCTCCAGAATTCAAGTAAGGTGGCCCAGAGATGGGATCCTGACCTCTCCTCCGAGGCGCCGATGATTTCCAACATGGTGGATGGTTCATCCATGTTGAGGCTTCTCCCCTTGACGTTTAGCCTCGCCAAAGGGAAGCAAGTGGAGTGCGCCTCAGAGTTCAAGCAAAATGGCCCAGAGATGGGATCTTGACCTCTCCTCCAAGGCGCCGACGATTCCCAACATGGTGAATGGTTCATCCATATTGAGGCTTCTCCCCTTGGCGTTCAACCTCACCAAAGGGAGGCAAGTGGCGTGCACCTCGGAGTTCAAGCGAGGTGGCCCAGAGATGGGATCCTGACCTCTCCTCCGAGATGTCGACGCTTCCAACATGGTAGATGGTTCATCCATGTAGAGGTAATATAAGCTCTTCGAGGATAAGTAGATGTAACATGGCTAAGGCAGAAGCAAAACTCTTAAAGATAGACAGTTGCTATAATGCAATAACTCGTACAGTGAGGCATCTCATGAAGTGGGAAAGAAATATCAAGCTGGTGGCTCGTCTCAAACTATAGGAGTCTTACAAACAGCCTCGGAGTAACGATGTCTTATGGCTAAGCTCGATAGTCAGAGGTGAGGGATAAAGATATCACGAAGGAGGTTAGGAAATGCTCATTTTTCAAGGGCTAACATGTCTGACCAGGTGGAAAATAAACATCCCGCTAATAGTTCTCAAACTATTATAATCTTATAAATTAACTTGAAGTAATGAAGTCTTAGGTAGTGGAGGTGCTGAAGTATAGGCAAAATATGGGGCATCATATGGTGAGCCCAAAGCATACGCAAGGATAAGGCTTTACATGATGAGCCTGTGGAAACTCATGCTTGTATATAAGCAAAATATGAAAATTGCCTTCAAGTCCTTCAGTATTTTTGTAGCAAGGTCCATCAACTTTCGATCTTGTATATTTTGATCCTCATATTTTGTCATTTTATTTCGATCATATGTACCCTTGATAAAATTGCATTCACAGTCCTTCATCTTTGGGAACATCTACATGTCAGCCCCCAAGTTCACATTTTCGTACGCTTTTAGTCCTTTTATAGCATTTGAGTCTCATGTTCCAAGCATTACCACCTCTTCAAGTTTACTCACATCATGGTTTCTTCATCAGAGACCTCATCTTTGTAGGGGGTTCTTTTATTCAAGGTCACTTCTTTAGAAGCCTCTTCTTTTTCATGGGGCCTATTTATTCATTGCCTTTTCTTTAGAAAGGGCCTCATTAAAGGCCACTTCTTTAGTTACCTCCCCCCTTCGGGGGGTCTTCTTTTTTAATAGCCTATTTTTTTAAAGAGGGGTTCTCATCAATGGCCACTTCTTCAACAGCCTCTTCCTTCTCAAGGGGACTTCTTTTGCATGGCCTCTTTTTTTGAAAGAGGGGGCCTCATCAAGGGCCACTTATTTAGTTACCTCCCCACTTTGGGGAATCTTCTTTTTTAATAGCTTCTTTTTCAAATAGGGGGCCTCATCAAGGGCCACTTCAATGGATTCTCCTCTTTGAAGGGGTCTTTTTTTGCATGACCTCTTTTGTAAAAGAGCCTCATCAAGGGCCATTTCATCAACCTCTCTTTATTGGGGGTCTATTTTTGCATGGCCTCTTCCTTAAGAGAGGGGCAGCCACTCGTTTTATGCAACGTGGTTTAACTGCAACTGTACAGTGTCAAGTTTTGTAATATAGTATTGAAGTAAGAGTGTCGAACTCACAGTGATTATATTTAATTTTCACTAAGTACTATAATTATGTAATTTCTATTTTATTTAGATGAATGTATGATTGAGTTGATGTTTTATGAATGAACGATTTAAACTAAACAAACGTAATTGGATGTGACAAATTTTGAGAATACAAATGATCAAATGAGAGGGTTTAGGGATTGATTTCACCTAACTTTCAATTATGATTCAACGAATTCAAATTATTCCAATTAATTTTCCCCTATTTAAAAGTAAGAATCCTAATGCATTTCTAACCCCCTCTCTCAAGCACCGATTAGAAATTAACCCCTAGATTCCAATTCTAACATCTCTGTTCAAAATTGAAAATCAAGAATTTAATAAATATCCGATTCTTTTATGGAGTAAGGTTCACGGATTTATACTTTCTTTCGAAACCTATAAGTTCTATGTTGTATCACTTTTATGATCACGCCTAAATTCCCACTCTCTCGAGCATCGAAATTGACTAGTATGAAATCATCCAATTATTGATTAGGCAATTGAAAACATTAAAATCATGATACAATTAAATATGTGCGGGAAAATCAAAGAAATAATTATAAAATCATCAAACCATAATCTTGATTCAGTTACATTAAACCCCTAGATAAATTGTTTAATTCATGGTATAATAAATGAAAATCATACAAATTATAATAAACAACATAAGGAAAAGGATAGAAAAAACTAGTCTTTCGAGTAGATCTTCAATCTTTTTCCTTGATGTTGTTCATCATTCCTTTTGATTTCTTCAATTTTTGCCTCCTTCAAACTGTGTGGTTGAATTGGGCCAATAAAAGAATCTAAAAACATAAAAACGCGTTCTCCCGCATATTCGATGCCTTGGCGCCAAATATGGGCGCTGTGGTGCCACCTGTTCTGTTAATTTTCAGTCATATGGGCGCTGCGGTGCCCAAGATGAGCGCTATGGCGCTCGATTCGGTCGAAATGGCAGACTGCACACCCTTCAGTGTTTTTAGTATAACTTTTGCATCCGATGTCCAATCGAGATGATTCAAGATGCATTGGAAAGAAAACTCAAAGGGTTATAACTTTTCTTCAGGCATCATTCATCAACCTGATCGTTTGCTATGATAAAAATGTGTCTCAATATGAGACTAAAACTCCGAGGCATAACTTTTCGGTTGGAAATTGATTTGTGATCATATTTTGACGAAATTTGATCTCTTTGACATCATTTTTTTCATAAAATTGACTCCTAGAACTCTCGGACCTTCATTGCGAGGTTCAACACAACTTTTCAATATTTGCACTTTAGTCCCCGAATTTTGGATCTCTTACAATTTGTCCATTTTCTCCAATTTCGACAACTTTTGCTTATTTCTTTCAATTTCATCAACCTACATCACAACATCAAAACACATATTAAAAGGCTCTAAAACACTCTCAAGAGTAGCAAAATAACAAATTAGGTGGTATAAATATCATGAGTGTAGAGCACTCATCAGAGGGCCTCATTAAGGGCCTCTTCTTCTGCTGCCTCTCCACTTTAGGGAGTCTTCATTTTAATAGCCTCTTTTTTCAAAGAGGGGGCTTCATCAAGGGCCACTTCATAAACCTCTCTCATTGCTGGGGGCTTATTTATTTATGGTATCTTCCTTAAGAGAGGGGGCCTTATTAAGGGCCTCTTCTTCGGCCGCCCCCCCACTTCAGGGGGTCTTCATTTTAATAGTCTCTTTTTTCAAAGAAGGGGGCCTCATCAAGGGCTACTTCATCAACCTCTCTTGTTATTGGGAGCCTATTTATTCATGGCCTCTTCCTTGATAGAGGAGGCCTCATTAAGGGCCACTTCATCAACCTCTCTCTTTATTAGGGGTTTATTTTTACATGGCATCTTCCTTAAGAAAGGGGGCCTCATTAATGGCCTCTTCTTCAGCCGCCTCCCCACTTCAAGGGTCTTCATTTTAATAGCCTTTTTTTTTCAAAGAGGGAAGCCTCATCAAGAGTCACTTCATCAACCTCTCTCGTTATTGGGGGCCTATTTATTTATGACCCCTTCCTCGAGAGAGAAGGCTTCATCAAGGGCCACTTCATCAACCTCTCTCTTTACTGGGGGCCTATTTTTGCATGGCTCTTCCTTAAGAGAGGGGACCTCATTAAGGGCCTCCTTTTTAGCCGTCTCCCCACTTCAAGGGGTCTTCATTTTAATAGCCTCTTTTTTCAAAGAGGCGGGCCTCATCAAGAGCCACTTCATCAACCTCTCTCGTTATTGGGGGCCTATTTATTCATGGCCTCTTCCTTGAGAGAGGGGGCCTCATCAAGGGCCACTTCATCAACCTCTATCTTTACCGGTGGCCTATTTTTGCATGGCCTCTTTCTTAAGAGAAGAGGCTTCATTAAGGGCCTCTTCTTCATCCGCCTCCCCACTTCAGGGGGTCTTCATTTTAATAGCCTCTTTTTTCAAAGAGGGAGGCCTCATCAAGGGTCACTTCATCAACCTCTCTCGTTACCGAGGGCCTATTTATTCATGGCCTCTTCCTCGAGAGAGGGGGCCTCATCAAAGGCCACTTCATCAACCTCTCTCTTTACTGGGGACCTACTTTTACATGGCCTCTTCTTTAATAGAGGGGACCTCATTAAGGGCTTCTTCTTCAACTGCCTCCCCACTTCAGGGGGTCTTCATTCTAATAGCCTCTTTTTTCAAAGAAAGGGGGCCTCATCAAGGGCCACTTAAATAGTTTCTCCCCTTAAAGGGGGTCTTCTTTGGCCTGACCTCTTTTGTAAAAGAAGAGGCATCATCAAGAGCCGCTTGATCAACCTCTT
Organism: Olea europaea var. sylvestris; assembly: GCF_002742605.1. NCBI lineage: Eukaryota > Viridiplantae > Streptophyta > Magnoliopsida > Lamiales > Oleaceae > Olea > Olea europaea. The sequence continues at coordinate 3,105,271 of NC_036240.1, forward strand.
TCATTACTGGCCTATTTATTTATGATCTCTTCCTTGATAGAGGGGGCCTCATCAAGGGCCACTTCAATAGTTTTTCCCCTTTGAAGGGGTCTTCTTTGGCATGACCTCATTTGTAAAAGAGGGGGCTTCATCAAGGGCCGCTTCATCAACCTCTCTCGTTGCTGAAGGCCTATTTATTCATGGCCTTTTCCTTGAGAGAGAGGGCCTGATCAAGGGCCTCTTCTTTAGTCGCCTCCTATAGTTCTGGGTGGCCGCTCTCGTACCACCTCTCTTGTAATGGTGGTGGGTCCTGCGGTGCACAGCTAGGACAGCTGCTTGTCTTAGGGGCTATATCCTCTTCTGTGCTCATTTTTTCCCTAGGTTTTGACTCCAAATTTTGTCTAAGTTATGAGGCTTCTTCTTGTTCTTTTTCAAGAACAAATCTTTTTTCAAGGGGATGCCCAAATATTCCTTTTCAATAAGTTTTCACCACAAGGTTGTTCGTGGTTATAGTATGATTTTCCACAGACGGCGTCAATCTGTTGACTCTAGAATATGTTGCCAACAAATATCGGACCCACTTGCGCACACGTAAGTGAAAGTTCAACACGCAAAGACACGTGGACGGTCTAAAATAGACAGATCAAGGACATGGGAGTAGCTCAATGGCGTGGGACGAGAACGTTTGGAATCCAGCGAGATGTTCATAGATCGATTGTACAATAATTATCAATCGATATTTGTAAATGTGTATGTAAAAATGTGTAAATTCGTATTGTGTTGCGAGATAATAAGAGAGAGTTGAGTAAATTGTTGTTCCTTATATTGATTATTGCATTAGCCCTTTAATATTATGCAAGGAAAGTATATATAGTAGTACATGTGAAATGGTGACCCTTGGATGAGGAGGCATGTGGCCTCATCTCCTTAGCTCAAACATCTAATCATAGGCATTATTCTTGATTTGCTAACTTGCTGCACATTTATTGCTTAAGCAGAACCCCCATATTAGTGACAAGATTTAACATTTACACTTCTGACAAACGTCTCATCAATCATTTAAACAAGATCCTTATGTAGAAGATCTCTTGGGAGAAGTGAACATGGAAGATGCTCCTTTATGGTTCCAAGGCTTCTGCTTCGGCTTCAGGGCTTCGGCCACTCACATAATATTTCCGCTTTAGGGCTTTGGCTACCTTTTCATAGTGTTCTCGCATCATGGCCTTGGCTACCTTCACAAGGGACTTGGTAGATAGGCCTCGGCATGAAGGGCCTCGGCCATACATACCACCTCGGCTGGAGTGCCACGTGGTTCGACATGAGTGGGCCATAGGCCCCAGTGGGTTGGCCAAGTGTGTCAACACGTAACAGGTAGGATGCTAGACAAAACATGAATATGATGACACTGTCAGTACACTATTCGATAATATAGGTCGGTCACCTAACTGTTTCGATCTTATTGACATATGGAAAGAGGAGCTCTCTTCATGATGACAAGCATGGGCAAATATAATATGGAGACATGGAGGTCAGCTAGGGATGCGCTTGGCTCGGCCCTTTAACCCACGAGTTCGGCTCGAGCTCATGGCGAGCCGAGCACGTGAAAGACAAGTCGAACTCGGCTTATTGCTTGGGGGCGAGCTCGCGGGCAGAGCTGAGTCCATGAGCCGCTTACGAGCTTGTATTTTAAAAAAAAAATTTGGTAATTTTGTACGATTTGACTTTTAAAAAAAAATTACATATTTTTTTACGAGCTCGTCAAAAATGGCTTGTGGGCACACGACCCACGACTTGTGGGATTGAGCCCCTTGCTCGGCTTGGGCTCGAGCTCATCATTTGTGGAGCTCGAGCCGAGCGGTCGAGCCGCTAGGCCCGTTTGACATCCCTAAAGTCAGCTGTCATACTCTCAATTTCAATTTTTGGTTAACAAATTAAATGAATTTTAATTATACGATTTGGCGCCCACAATTAAAATTTTGTACTTCAAGATAGTAACCAAAGGATAATGTAGTATTTTGACAACGATAAAACTTTTCCATCACTTTTTCCTTTTCCGACTTTTCACCGTCCAGGGCTTCCATTGTGCTATTTCTTTTTGCACATTGTCATTCGTAGATATTGTGTAAATTGTAAAATAAGAAAAAGTGGAAAAGGTTTGAACTTTGAACTTTAAAGAATCAACAAAGCTATGGCAAGAGAAACTCATGTAATTTGAAGTCTGAAATAAAAATGGTATATCAAGAAATTTTTGGTGACGACGAGTTTACTTTTTCATTTTCTTTTGCTAAATGACTAATTTATTTATTATTTATTATTTTTTGGATAAAAGAATAATTGCCTCTTTTGAGTTTTCATTTTGAGATTTTTGCGCTTGCTTAATATACAGATTTTGTAATTTTTTTTAAATTTAATTTGCCCCACAATTTTACTCTGCCTTGATGACATGAATGGAAATATGCTAAAAGGCTATTGGTGCATCAGTTTTTCTATCACAGAAATATCTTAATCTTGAATAATAAGAGGTACACATTAATTTTCTGAGGGAGCCAAGGTTAAATTCCAAATGTACCCATAGTTTTCTGTTTATTGCCGATTATATCCTCTTATTTTTCTTTCTATTTTTGCAATTTAAAAGTTTGGAATTTTGTAAATGGCTATTAAATTTTTAATATATTTTTCTCTTCTTTTTTTTTCAAAACCACATTTTCCACTATAATAATGTTACACGTTAATAGAAAATTTTTCGTTTCTTCCCAGAAAAAAAAAGAAAAAGAAAAAAAAAGGGCACATTTGGATTTTAAATCCTGGGCTCACTCAATCTTCTCTCTACTGTTGACTTGCGTACAGTAACTGGGAACCGAGTCTTCCCCCTCCACACTGATCAGAGTTCTTGATATCAATCTATAAAATTTCTAGGGTTTCAATAGAATCAATTATCATAAATTTACCTACCTGATTTTATAAATTTTCATTACCAGCAATGGCCAGAAATTCTGGTTTGTTGGTTCTAGCTTCGGTGTTATTAGCATCAATTGTATCGATCTGCGATTCAGCTGGCATCTTTAATCCGATATCTGACTCACATAGATCTGCTGCATTGGAACTCTTCTCTTCCTCCGATGGATCTTTTGGAAGGTCAATTTTAAACCCTCCCAAAACCCATTTGTTTCTTAATAAACGTTATATGTAGATAAATCCTCTTTGTAATTCTTTTTCTATGCTCTTTTTGTTGTAATTATCTATTGAGCCTGTGCTGGGTTATATTTGCTGGTTTGGGCAGTTTGATGTCTTTTCTTTCCATGACTGAAGAACAAATGGTGTTTGGTGTAATTGATTAGTTTGGTTGTTGATAGGATCGGAGGAAAAAAAAAACTAAACGTTGGACGAATTTGTGATCATTACTCCATTTGAAATCCAAATATCAACTTAATACAAGTACTAGATGTCTAGACGGTAATATGGTAATACAATTACTAGATGTCTATATGGTAATATAATGACTTGGAAACCAGATTTGCTTCTTCTCATTTTTTTTTTTTTTTTTTTTTTAAGATTGAAAATGAATGGAAGAATTCATCTTTCTTGTTTTTCTGATTGGAAATGTACATGAATTATGAAGTTGATACTGTCCCTGTCTTCCCCGTTACATGCAGAATGACAACTTTGGATTTCACATTTCTTGTTAATAGGGTGAAACCTGAAATTTTCTTTCTTCAAGATGGTTGAATGTCTCACGTGATTTACTCCTTTTCAGCTTGGAAGAGACATACGAGGCTTTAAGAACATTTGAGGTTCTTGGAATTGAAAAAGAGCCTCTCACGAGGACTTCAGTTTGTGCATCTGTATCTGACGCCCTTACGTCCACCTCATCATCTCTAAAGGATTTGTTCCAGGCGTTAAGAGTTAATGGGATACTGAAATGCGAGTTAAATGACAAGGCTTTTGCAGTATGATCAAACTATTTGTGTTCCTGCTTTTAGTGTAAAAATCACTCTCTTCTGTTATATAATGCATTGATGCACATTTATACTTTTCGCCAGGAAATTGTGTCTAGACTTAAAGATTCTGTAAATTCTGCGAATTCGCTTTTTGATTTCTACCACTCCATTGGAGGATTAATGCTTATAAAGGTAAACCAATTTTACTCATTATGCTCTTTGGAACCGAATCTTCTTTACTTAAAGGGTTGGCCTGCATTTAAAGCAACCGAAAAATATCCTTAAAACGTTCTAGGCAATGAAAGAAACCTGCCCAAAAAATTGAGGAGTGGTAAAAATGGCCCAAAAGGAGTAAGATTAGGGAGGGAGTGCTTTGATTCCTGGGGCTTGCACCTCAGTGAGCCAAGGTATATGCCTTAACAAGGCACTCAATGCTTTATTTTTGAGGCTTATAATCGAACCTTTGCACGAGATGCAGCTCAATGAGTGAACCTCAGATGCTTTTGGAAAAACTGTGCACAATTTCCTTTTCTCATTAATTTGTTTGTACAGGATCAGACTTCAGAAGTAGATGTGCATCTTGGTGATGCTGATAGAATTTTTCGTTCTATAAAGGTGTGTTCGACACATGTTGTCTGTTTCTTCTCAATTATTATTTTTTATACATTTTATGCTTTCTCTAAAAGATTCTCTGTATTTAGTATATTGCGAATGACTTAGTGATACTGGATTTGTGGCAGGCTCTCAGCCAAAGTGATGGAAGGTGGCGTTACAGTTCCAACAACCCTGAGTCTAGTACTTATGCTGCTGGTAAATACTTGTTATGATGAACTGTATTTTTTGTAGATACTCTCAGTTGTAAGTCTACTAACTAAACAAAATTTCTTCATCTGGCTGAACATTTTTTTTTGTGCTGGAGGTGAAATTTTTATTACTTACGGTGGTTTATTACTTTGTAAATGCTGATAATGTTATGATTTAATAGGTATGGCACTTGAGACCCTGGCTGGAGTTGTTTCATTGGCATCTTCTGAGATCGATCATTCTCTGGTAAGTATTATATTTCTTACTTTCTTCTCTCTAAAGAGCTTAGTGTGTTTAAGGACACTGGCATGGTTAACTTTTTGCCTGCAATTGTAGAGACAGCCAGTTATGCCTAAATGATTGATATAGTATTCCAGTCTGTTCTTGTGATAGAGCCGTCTTCTTATCAATATGACACTCATTTATATTGGAATTGTTCTACCTTTATTTGGGTGTAGAGGATTCTGTTCATGGATGTTGCCATGTATCTTGTAATGTTTATCGCGGCATTAATAAAAAACCTTTCTCTGCATTATGATTGGGTTATTTTTCCTTTCCCCCTATGATTTCTCTTCCATAACATTACACCCAAACATATGCATGTCCCTTTATCTCAGAACATTTGATGGTTAATATGCATGAAGCTATCATTGGCGTTCTGATATTAGTCTGATTTCCATGCCAGGTTGCTACTCTGAAAAATGACATAATGAAGCTTCTTGATGGTGTTGAGAGATATGGTACATTTCTATTTTTCATTTTTCTTTTTTGGATAAATACATCTTTCTTTTACTTTTCTCTTATCAATTTTTTGATTATGATACGTTCTGCAACTGAAAATTCTAGCCGTATCAGTTTTCTGTTATGCAGTTAAAATATACTTTGTTCACATTAGCTGTTTAAGGAAGTAAGCTTATTTTGGTTCGTACCTACTGTATGTTTAAAACTCTCAACTGTGCTCATTCTGGAGTCTCTAGTTTTTGACTTTGATATTTTATCAAATTTCAGATTTCTGCAAGTTTCAGTTCTAAATAATGTTTTAGAGCCTGTTTGAGCCCCATTTTTTTGCTCAAAATGTATTTTCGAATAGTATTTTGATGGACAATGTGTGGTTAAGAGAGAGAAAACTGTATTTTGAAAATATTGGGGACCCGACCAAACAAGGGCTTAAAGCTACACTTAATTAGGCAAAGTCATACCCTTCACAACTTTGCTTGGGAATTAATTGATAGCTGTTATAGTTTATAGTTAGCTCATTGATTCAAAAAACTCTAAATCATAGTTAAAGTATGAAGTTTTGGTATCTATGAAGTAGGAACTTCATGAAAGGCCTTCTTTTGTATTAATTCTAGAACAACATTGTCAACAGACAACATGCCTGTAGTTTCTTTTGTCGTAACTGAGGTGTTAACTTAATGTAATAAATTGAATTATTATAGTTTCCTTTCAGAATGTGACGTTGATGTTATATTTTTAGATGATGGCACTTGTTACTTTGATGAAAAATTTGTTGATGCACATGGGCCCCAGGATCCTCTTTCAGCTTCCTTGTCGGTAGTGCGTGGGATTACTGCTTTCGCAAGTGCCACCCAAGAAAGTTTGAATGTGCGTTTGTGAACATATATTTTGCCACCTATTCATTTAGAGCATGTTTCTTTGTTGTTCTTTGTTTGACATTCTAATATCTTTGGTTTTAAATTCTCAGCTTCCAGGGGACAAAATATTGGGTTTGGCAAAATTTTTCCTTGGTGTTGAAATTCCTGGCAGTGCCAAAGACTTGTATCACCAAATTGATGCCTTGTCTTGCCTGGAAAACAGTAGGTGAGTAATCACATAAATTATGTCTTCTGGCTCTCTCAAGGACTTTCTGTTCGATCTATTATATGTATAAATATCTCTTCATGCTATTTTTATGCATGCCTTTAAATTCACTATTTCAAAGAAATCCAAGTTTCAACATTGATTAATCTTTGCTAGTTGCTTCTGGTACTTAGGTATTTCCATTCAATCTGGCTGATACCGTACACTATTGATATGTTGAGATCTGCAATGAGTAGGACTTGTTACTTGGATATAATCGCTACTCACTTCCAGTTGTGAATTCGTTGGTGTGGGCATCAGTTTGTTATATTTTGTTCTGAAAATGATTTGAATCTTTTATTTACTGTACAGGGTATCTGTTCCTTTGATTTTATCACTTCCAGCTACCGTGATCTCAGTTTCCAGGAAAGACCAACTTAAGGTGTGGCACCTTAATCATATTATCATGTACTCTTATTCCTTGCAATTTTACATTTTTTATATCTTCCCTTTCTTCTTTTCCTGAAATTCTTGTATTTATTTTCAGATTTTTTATTTCCATGGTGTTAAGTAAATATTTGGCATATGAGAGACAGTACTCCAAAACTGAGTGCTTTTTTTTTTTTTTACGATCCAATAGATTATGAACTGCAGATTGCAGAATAAGCATCAAAGACTGATATTGCCTTGTGCATGTTTTTCTTATTTAGCTAGCTGCATTGTTTGTTTTAGGTAAGGGTCAACACCGTATTGGGTTCTGCTGGCCCACCTCTATCTGTCAAGCTCATGCAGATTTTTAGCTCTGGTTCAAAGGATGCTTCTGTCATTGACCAGGTGCTCCCATTTAATCAGAGCTGTATATAATGTTCTATTGCTAATTATGCTTTATCTGCCACTACAAAGCATTCTCACTTATACATGTTTAGTACACATTAAGTTGTAAGGAATTTGCATTCCTTTGATGCAGGAACTCAAGTTTGACCCTGAACGGGCTGTTCATGTCCTAGAAACATTGCCGAAGAATGTAGATGTTGGAAAGTACATATTTTCTTTTGAGGTACATCTTTTATTGCCTGATTTTAGCCTCTTTCAGTTATATGTTTCAGTCTTCCCTTTACCTAACGTACTCTGATATTCCTGGCTCCCTATTGGCAGATTTCACTTAATGATCCAGAACATAAGAAACGATACATAACTGGGGGACGAACAAAAGTACCTGTATACATAACAGGAGTAATCGAAGTTAACAATGCAGAGATTGCTGTACTTGACAGTGATATTGGGAGTATAGAAATTCAGAAAAAGTACTTTCTTTACTACCGTTTTTCTCTTTTTGTCATATAACCATTATCCTCAAGTTTGCTCCTATCTTCTCTCTTTTAAGCATTTTTACTTCTAACTTCACCGGTATGATTGTTTTTTTTACCTCTTGCCCTTTATAGAGTTGAGTTCTTCTCTGTTATTTTTCTTGGGCCATTGAAAGGACTCCATAGAATGAATATTGTGGAGATAAGGGATACTAAGGTGGATGTATCACAATACAAGAACGGATGAAATAGGAAATGAGAATATAGACTAACTGGTGGATGTCTGTGTATAAATTAAGCGAAAAATGACTTGGGCAGTGGTTGGTACATATCTAACTAGATCTGAAGAAGTTGTCTACAAGAGCGGTGCAATCCTAGACAATTTAGATGAGGTGGGGAAAGAGGGAGAGGTAGACCAAAATTAACTTGGCTTTATGTGGTTGTAAATTATTTGTTTGTATTTGGTCGGCTTATAAATGTAGTGATGGACTAAATGAAGCGGTTAAAAATGATTCATTTTGCTGACCTATCACTCAGTTTTGTTGATTCTCTACTCCCCCTCCTTATCTTTTGTTTGTAAATTATTTTGTGGGTTGTTTCATGTGTCTCATCATTTTATTTTTACTATTATAATGTATCACCATGCTCAGTTTTTCCATTTTTAACTATAGTTCCTGAAGCCCTTGTTTGGTGGTATTTAAAATCAAGATTTTAATCTAAGTCAAAGTCAACAATTAATTTTAACCACATATTTCATGGGATCCACAACTTTTCAACCACATTTTATCAACTTTTATCAAAATCTACTAAAAATCTAATTTTAATCCCCACCAAGCAGGGCCTAAATCTCAAATTTTATGCTGTCTGCAGCACTGCATTGTAACTATGTCCATTGCATATTAATTATCTAAAATTGATTTTAGACAGCTTTACTTCTGGAAGTAAATTTGATCAAATTATGCAAATATAAAAATGAATTTAAATGGGCGAAAAATATGAATTTTCAAGTGGTTTGGATATTATTTACTTATTCATTTACTTCCATGCTTCTTGCTAGCATTGATGTTTTTTCTCTGAAACTAGTTTGACGGCAAATTTTTTATACTCTTTATTTTGTAATCCAGGCTAGATTTAGCTAGAGAGAATGATGTTGCTTTATCTGCAAACCATCTCCAGAAATTGCGATTATCTTTTCAATTGAGTACTCCATTTGGAAAAGCTTTTAAGCCGCACCAGGTAGGTAGTCCATCTTGTTGAGCCTCTTCAAGAACACTTAATGCAATTCGGGAGTGTTAAAATTTCTGTTACAAGCAGGCATTCCTCAAGTTGAGACATGAGAGTGGAGTTGAGCATACCTTTGTGGTGGGCAACTCTGGGAAGAAGTTTGAGATAATTTTAGTAAGCACTCCTTTGCTTTTTTCCAACAATCTTTTTTGACTATGAATTTAATCTGCTTAGATGCTCAATGGGATTTTAGAAAATCAAACATTGTCTCAACCACAAGTTGTTTAAACCTTTATGGTATGTTTAAATTGTAATTTGTGCTTGTTAGTATTGTTTTACTATTTAGCTTAGTACTTTTGCATGTTTGTACAACTAATTAAATTGAATGAATGGTTAATGAATAGTTCCATATGTATTACTTGCTTCCACTTCAATAACAATTCTCTTCAACGCTTGCACAATTTCTTCGAAGATCTAATTTTGAATGTTTAAATTTCTTGTAGGATTTTCTGGGACTGGTTGATAAATTCTTCTATTTGTCGGGTAAATATGATCTTCAACTTACAGTTGGAGACTCTGTCATGGTAATTGTTGCATGAAGCTGAATTGCTACATTTGTCCTTCTCCACCCATCCACGTACACACATGTACACGTCCATGTCACGTATGCATTTATCTGTGTTTATTTTTTTCTATTTCAGGAGAATTCTATTTTAAAACCTCTGGGCCATGTTGAATTAGATCTTCCAGATGCACCTGAGAAGGCTGCTCGTCCTCCTTCACAACCTATTGACCTATATTCAAGATATGGGCCTAAGGCAGAGATTATTCACATTTTTAGGGCTCCTGAGAAAAGGCCTCCTAGAGAGCTGTCACTTGCTTTCTTGGGCCTTGTTCTTTTGCCATTCTTTGGTTTCTTGGCCGGGGTACCACCTTATCTAAATTTCCTCCTCGCATATTTGAATGGTTTTCTGAATTCTCCTTTTATAGTCGTCTGCACTTACCACTGTAATCTTCCTTAGTAGTTTTTGAGATTATGGCTAATATAGCAATCTTTCTGCCCGCAGCTCTTGCACCTACGCGTGAACCTGAAGAATTTGCCGAGGTCAACTGTTCCTGCAACATTTGCCATTCTCTTCCATTTGGGCATTGCATCTGTTCTCTTACTGTATGCATTATTCTGGTTCAAGGTTTGTATCTGGTTCTATACACGTTCTTTTTCAATTTTTGTTCCGTTTTGTTGCAATGGAGTTTAGCATGTTGATGATACAAGTAATCATTTGCAATTGGTAAAGGGGTTCTGGACTATACGACTATGCATTCTGTGTGTTCGTGAAACCTACGTCATTTTCGTGACAGTGGTTTTCTTAGCCGACTGAAATAGACTTTGTTAAAACGCATTAAGTGGCATATTCAGTCCGGTTGACTTCATGTTTGTTTTCTGCTTGCAGTTGGATCTATTCACAACATTAAAGGCACTTGGGTTCCTGGGAATTTTCTTGATGTTTGTCGGACACAGGACCCTATCCCACCTTGCTTCTGTATCAGCCAAGTTGAAGTCGGCTTGAGATATCTGAACGTGTGTCTAGAAAACCCGACCCAAGGAAGCTTCTCACGAAGAACTAAGTTAGAAATCCGATTCAGCTCTGTTGTAGGGGTCAGCTACTATTGGTTCAGAATTTTCGTCGCCGAAATTTTGATAGATTCATGGATTTGTGGAACTGTAATACATGATCGTTTTCTCAAGGAGTCTTAACTATGAACGACTTATTTATGGTATACGTTCAGATCTTTTTCACGAGTCGTCGACAAATTAATTTTTGGCGACTGCCCATGTAACAACAAATATAGAACTGTCGCTAAATTTATATTCATCCTTCTTCAATACTGCTGTCTATGAAGTTGCATGTCATCACTAATCAAATATCCGGAAGTGATTCTTGTGTTGCTAATTTTGAATCGATGAAGCCACCTTTTTTTCAGCGACAATTTCAAGATTTGCAAGTTTGAATTGTCACATAAAACTAAATTTGAAATAGTGTGATGCAACGCAAAGGGTTTGTTGGGCAGGTTTTTGAAAAGTCAAAAGCTGTTCTTGAGATTAAGAAATTCCTTTCGAGCCCATTTGAATAATTTTCTGAAAGTGTTTTTGGTGGTTAGAAAAGTTTTTAGATGAAACTGATGAGTTAAGATAACTTTCGTTATGAGAAACTCTTCTGCAAGGAGAAAAAGACAAATGCTATCAAACTGGAAGTTAATTAAAAGCAGTGAGGTCAATTTGATGACAAACCAAGGGGCCATGGAGACAGCAAATTTGTTTTGTTTCGATTAATAATTCAATTAAGGGTCTGAAATATTCCTTACAACAGTGACTAGAAAACGGCTCTTAAGCCGTGCCAAAATCACAAGATACACTCGCTCGTGTCTCCCTTTAATTATTTGTTCATTGATGGCCAAAAATTATTGTACAAGAAACCTTTCTATTGATTATTTTAGGTTTTTTACACGTGTTCCTTCATTAATAATGTTTGATCCCGTCTAATCTTTCATGTCTAGAGCAGTATCATTTGTGTTGGAAAACATTTTTTTCTAATAATCTTGAGACGCATGTCTTCATTGGAGTGGTCGATAATTGTGTCGATAGCGACAAATTACATTACTAGTTAGAAAGCATATATTAACCAACAACTTAAGCGTCCAAATTAATTTCGACATGCGTTGCACAATCCAATTCAATTCAATACCTTGCGTATCATATTTCTACAATACTGCATATCAAACGCAACTATATTATCTTAAAGATTACGATCTTTTTTTCCCTTTTATGATTTGAACTTTATGTTTGCGTGTACATATATGATGCTCCTTAAGCGATACTTGTCCCATGGTGATGGAACGAGAAGGTTATAAAGATGCCGGTCGGGCCTACACCGGAGGGTTGCAGAGGTGGATGGCTAAAGCCTAAAGAGCTTACGTGTCCTCCTTTATATGGTTGCTTTGCAAGAAAACCAACCCTCGGCGTCTCCTCCCTTTTTTCACACGCTAAAATGACTTATTCTCTACTTAAAAGGATATAATACTCACAATAATACGTATACATTAATTATACCTACACATTGTCTACTTAAATTCAGAATTCAGTGCCCACTACGTACGATCCTCAAGTATAAGCTGAATACAATTTTTATCAAAAGTTTAGTACATGTATAATTTTCGATTCTAAGAATAATATTTTGAATTTCTTACGATTCTTCTGTCAATTATCGGTATTTTACAGAAGCAACGAATCTTCCTCCAAGAACAGCTATCCATACATTTTTAGCATTTTTTTAATATCAACAGAGAAACAAGTTAAGGATCTAATAATGGATTAATTAGATATCGTTCATGGAGTACAATATACATACAGATATTTGGATTGAGTTCGTGATATCACTATGATTAATTTATTTTATTTTTATGGATTAATTAAAGAGAACTGACAATCGAAAGACAGATCGATAGACATTGGGATTGATCGAATGATTTACAAAAGTGATATTTTTGTCGAAACGTAAACAAACATTTTTTTAACTAATTGCATCTTTAAATATTTGCTTGTTAATTAATTAATAATATCATGCATGCGTTTCTGTCTTTTCACAAGTCCTATTTAAATTGCGGTTTCTATCTTCAAGATCACGCATTTTATTCGATAATATATCAACATGTATTTGTATATGTATATACACATTTTGGATGCATGAATTCGAGTGATTAGCGTAATCCACCTTCCTCTCCTTATGCTTCAATGGCTTAGCATGTGGATCTCAGAGGCATATTGAGACGAAAGAGTCGTCTTTGAGGGTTGATCACTGCGTAATCAATAAAAGCTCGAAACTCCACCTAGTTTGATTAGCCAAGAGAGGCGGTTATCTACAAACGTCTATTATTTTAGCGTGTACATATATCAATAAAAGAATCATTGTAAGTTGATAATCAATGCAAAAACATGCAGATTAATGACAGAAAACATTACCATCTTTTCTAGGTATTTTTTGTCAAAAAGGAACTTTATCTGTTTTTTAGTAAGATACCCCTCAAGAAAGTAGTTGAATATAAAGCAAAACTTTCCCATTTGTCAAAAAGTGTGCAGCTTGTCCGGGGTTTCTGTATATCTTGTTGAGCAAGCACTTCAATAATTATCCCAACAAATCTGGCTTCTGTATGAAGAAGATCTATCTATTCACGGAGACAAAAAGAGCGATGATGATATTTGGTCATGGACATGGACATGTTTCATGTACTGTATAATACTCTTCATCTACCCCCTATTTGGTATGAATTTGATATCCATTACCTGAAAATGAAAATAGGGAAATAGTATTTTTAAAAAAAATGAATAGTTGAAAAAGAAGGAAAAGTTTTCGATTTACGTGTAATATTATTTTATGAAGGATTGTGTGGTTAAAAATAGGAGAGAAAAAAATGGAATGTAATGTAATTTAATTTAATGGGGATCAAACAGGGGCTAATGTAGATTTTAATTTAAATCAAAGTTAACAGCAAATTTTAATCACATATTTCATAAACGTTCTCCTATACCTATAAAAATGTAACGTATTTTAATTCATTTGAAAATATGACAATAACCCAAATTGACACATTAGATACTGATCATAGCATTATTCAAATATATACTCCACTAACATTTTATACAGATAATGATAGAATCATTAATTGTGATCATTATCGATCTAGGTAGCAGTGTATCCTTTGATTCATTTACAACGCAATAAAATGCATCACAAATTCATTGATAATTACCTTTACGAGGTGTAAAATATCTCGACCGAGATAGAGAGAAGCTAGTGACGTTGCAAACGGGCTCAACAAGCAGCTTCTCATAATTATCCCAACAAATCTTGCTTGTGCTTATAAAATATCATATACAAAGACAAAATGAGAGGTGATGATCACGTTGTAAAAGATCCAGGTTATATTTTATGCGTAATATAATTAAATTCTAACTGCTTTTTATTAAATTTATTATGAGACTATGGAAAATTTATCTAAAGAAATATAAAAAGCAAGTAAATATTAGTTGAGCAAGCTTGTGATAATTATCTTTATGAGGTTTAAAATATTTCTAGAGAGAAGTTAATGATCTTCTAAACGGGTTCAAGACAAAAAGGTAAATTGCAATGGAGGTCCCTAATCTATACAATTTCTGCAAACAAGTACATACCAATAGAATTTTGAATATTAAACCTCAATACAAATCTAAGAAGGTCTTTTAAAATAATAGGCATTGATTTCTGAGGGTATGGAACTCGTACTTCTGAAAAAAAATTAAATTTTGAGGACTTGTTTGCACAAAATGTAAATCCCTTTAGAAATAATTATAGCCAATTAGGGAGACATCGAAAGCAACTTGACTTGTCAACTTCTAAGGCGAATCTTTGGACATTGAATTAATTAATATGGTATGTTAATGTCATTTTTGAGGGCCCACACACATCTCAAATGGCCCCCCCCGAGGATTTTATTTTCTCTCAAAATTTCAAGGTTAGTATTAGAACACGTGGACGAATAAAGTCGGCTTCATTTGAATAATCTCGCTAAGAGTGTGAATTGCGCAAGACGATCAACTCAACTCGATTTGTACATTTGATTGTGGTTGAGTATTACAAATGGCTCCTAGCAAAAGCGAACTTGATCTAGTTCGAACAATTTTGATCTGATTGAGTTAGACCATTCGAATATAGGCTCGAGCTCAACGCTTGGAAGAAATAAATTGAAATCATAAAAACAATAGCATACGAAGATTTCTTGAACACGTGTATTTAGGTATCGGGCTAGATGAGTTTCGAGAATAACAATATTCGTTGTTTGTCTTGACAATCGCCAATTTAAGTGACAGTTTCTTGATTTTAGATAATGAAGCAGGGGATTCACGTTACTTAGATCGATAATAATTATCGCCATTACTAAAGATATACATATGGTGAAGGATGCGTGTGTGTGTGGCGGCTGTGGGTATTTAAATATTGGGGGCCCACTATAATTTGCCCTTTCGAAATAATTACTTATGTATGGGCCCCTTAAATCCTTTGCTGACCTGGCAAGATTTAGGCAAAGTAGGAAGGACCACCTAGGATTTCTTTTCTTGTCTAGGATTATTATTTTTTCTCTCAAGTTTCCAAGGTTAGTGTTGACACACGTTGTCAAATTTGATTTGTCGGTGCACTCTCTACGGTAGAGTTATACTGGATTAATGCGAAGCATGCTCTTAGGCAAATGGATAATCCTGCTTGAACAGATAGCATGGACCTAGGCAAATTGATTAATTTGTATTAATTATTTTTGCCACGATGTGAATTCTATATGCTATAAGTAATTATTTTCATTAATTTGTTTAGTTTTTCTACAATTATACATAAAATGTTATGATTTAATATTTTCGTTTGATCCATTCCCTATAAGATTTTTATCACTAAAAGTTATAAATATAAGTCTGATTCGAATTTATTATATGTACCAATATAATAATGATTATAAATTATTGAGGTAGGCAATTAATTACACTTGAAAATGAATGAATAAGTCAACTTCATATGAACAGTCTCGATAAGCATGAAAATTAAACAAGACGATCAATGCAACCATGATAGTGTTGGCCGTAGGTAAAAGTAAACTCGACCCGATTCAAATAACCTAGATTTGATTGTGCTAGACAATTTGAATCGCACGAGCTTGGCTCTTTGTAGAATATACTCAAATTGCTAAATACGCAATCTTGATTAGGGTTAAATTGGATATTTTGGTACGCCCCCACTTGAAATCACTCTAGCGGGTCAAGTTCGACAAAATAGAAGTGAAGAAGACCTAGTTAGTCGATTTAGTGAGATCAAATTTGACACCTTGACACTTACTATTTAATCAACACAAAATTATTTTCAATGTATCGAATAATTTTCTCTGTGAATTTTCATTCACGTTCATGCCCACAACCTTCTTTTCTCACCCAACCAACATACTTCCAATGTTTCACAAATTATTTTTTATTTTCATCAAATCAAGAGGAAGCCAAAATTGTATAATTAATTATGAAAATGACTTGTGATGAAAGGTCCCATTTTCCCAATTTAAGCCCATAACTTATGGAAGCAAATAATCTAAATAGACATTTAAACGAAATTATTGGATAAGAATATAAAGCCGTCACTCTTTCACCAACTTCACGCGCACCAAACAGGGAATTAAACCCTAACACTAAAATCTTCAACAATAATTGTATCTTTCTTCTTAGATTAGAAATTGGGATACCCTGGAAACTCATTTTTTTCCAATAACAATTATTATGTCAGGTGATTCTGACGTGTAATATGAATGATGTGGCACATTAAATCACATCGTATACAAAGATTTTTGTCTTTCTAATAGAGACTTAAAGGCATATTTTATGTAAATTATTTGAAAATAAATTTTGTTAAAAAATGATAATTTTTAAGAATATTTGATTGAAAAGTAGGAAAAAATTACAAGTCCCCACATAAAATTATTTTATTGTGAGAATGAGTAGTTGAAAATGAATTTGAAAAAAAAATATATATATATATTCTAAAGAGTATGTACCAAATTATTATTCTTATGTTATTAAACAAATTCATGAATATTAGATAAAAGAATTTTGGTTATGTAGATTTCGAATATACTTGAAATATAAAATAAGTATTTATCTACTATATTTGTGCCCTTAAGCTCGGTTAGACATTAGTACGATAAACAATTTTAGGGAAAAATAGAGATCTAAATTAGTTATGATGGAACGTCTACGCTTTTAAGTTAATCCATTATTAGATTATAAGTTTATAACGGTAATCACTAACGCCAAATGTAACAATTAAGTAATTGATTAGTTGTTTTTAATATTTTTAGGTCTCAATCTTTGTGAAGTTAGGCAGATATGTCACCCTTGAATCGAATCTGTTATATTACATGTGAAAGTGACAAATGATTTGCATATGGATAGTTTTTTTAGAGTTAACAGTTATACTTTCGTCGACTTCTTTAGAACCAATTAAGAAAATAAGAAAGTAAAAAAGAAAATGAAAAACAAAAGAGAAGTGATTGCTTCACTAAGATTCTAAAAGTAATTAATTAATAAAAGTATTGCATTAGATTCTATGTGCCAAAGAGTCATCCGAAGATTCAAAATTATTTGAGTCCAAATGCTCTCATGCAGTGTTTGACAGTTTTTCAGTTATAATTTTGTGTATTAAATCTTTTGATAATTATTGGTTGGTTCCATGCATGCATCTTTGTATTATGTACTCAATAGTGATAATTAATTCTGCATTTAGTCTTAGTGGTCACTAATTAACAGATAAATCACTTCTATTACTTTTGGAGTAATGCTATATTTAGCATTAACGGTGTTTAAATACTGTGGTGGGTTCAATTAAATGAGTTTCATAACATCATAGATAATTGGACTTATTATTTAATGTTATCTGTGTGCGACATAGATGGTGTTTTAGCACCATTAGATATCATTGCTCTTATTTTTGACAAAAAAAGAAATGGATTTAACGAGTTTATACTAGTATTTTATTTTGCCCCATCGATAGACCATACTAGAAGACATTTGATTTATGGAAAATGCTCCTCTGCCAGAAGAATGGTTAATAGAAGCCTTGACACTCACTCACAACCACCGGACCCTGCATGAATAAACAATTGGGAGGAAGAGGTGGTCCCACCCCAAAATGTGTACATCGGTCAGGCCCTCTGTCATGCTTCTTCTGGTAGAGAAGCATGGTCCTTAATTTATTGTTATTGAACTATTTTTAGAATATTATTTGCTTGATACGTGCTATACTGTTAGTTTAAATTATGTCAGCATAGTATTCATAGCTAGAGAGTGTGTCTAATGTATATTGTCAAATAGGCTCGTTACTTCTTATATGCTTCGTGCACAATTCCTATTGTTTTGGTGTCAAAATTTGAACCCAAAAAAATAAATAAATAAATAAAATAAAATAAAATCGATTTATCAATTTTTGTCCTATTGGTATGAATATTTGGAAGGGACAAATGGTTCCCAATTATCTATATTCACGCATTTGGAATATTGCTATTGGTACGAATATTTGGAAGGGACAAATGATTCCCAATTACCTAAATCACCTTATGTGACATAAATGTGGCGATGAGCAACTACAAATAACATTGCACTTACCTATATTTGCCCATTAGGAATATTGTGATGCTTCTCTAGTTTGTTTAATTCATATTGGAAGAGATGTCGAAGTTTCGACAAATCATATTGGGATAACTATCTTTCAAGGGTAGCTGTAAAGCCTCATCTCATTGGGGTTGGCTTATATGCCATCTCTACTATGTTTCGAAAACTGATTCCAACCTATCATATATGTTTGGAGCGAAGCACAAGTCTTCGCCAATTTGAAGTCAACTTATATTTTTGAGGCTCACCATAGAGTCTCATCCATCTAAATTGGCTCGTGGTCCCTAGCATTATATTTTATAGGCCATTCGTAAGTACTCATCTACTTGGGATCAGCATATATTTCAAATGCTATTTCTCGTATTGCAGAGGCAATTCATAAGTCTTTGATTGTTTAGATCAACTTACATTTATAGGCTATCGGTAAGCCCTCTCTTCTTGGAGTTTTAAGTCTGATGCCGCACATAAATATACGAATCAACCTTAAGAACACCAAGGAAAATCCACAAAAAATTCCCTTGTTTACACACAATGAGAGTAAGAAAAGGGAATAAAAGGTTACAGGGATAAGAACTCAGAATTTCTCCCTATTATGGCAGTGAATAATCTATTATTGAGTAGATAATAACAGTGACGTTTGGAGTTTTATCAACAATTTTCTTGTATAGATGGGGATCCAATATTTTATGAATCCTTATATAGGGAATTAATTCTTCTATTAATTAACCACATTGAGATGGAATTAGTATTGATAGGGTTTAATCTCAACTTTTTCACGTTCACATCATAATTGAGTTTTAGATCTATCGTTCACGTAAAAATTGTCACTTGTAATCGTGACTCGAGTGTTTATACAATATAGACATAACAAGTGTTTATGATATTGCTTAATTGTGATCATTGGTTAAAACTCATTTACGACACGTATTTATGAATAATCACTTTCAATAACCAACATTCTTTTGCATTATTTCAATCTTTTAATCCAAGAATTTAATGTACAACGATGGACCCATTCATAGTGTCAATACCTAATTATTTCATTCTATCATACATTTTATGATAAGTATAATTTTGTCCTCATTTCCAATATCTTGTCAAGAATTATATCTCTCGAGTTGAAGTAATATTCTTTAAAAAAATAATAATAAAAAATAATAAAAAATTGAGCAAAATTCATAGAATACACAAACTTTTCAAATTTCGAAAAATGAAAATTCTTGATATTTATTATTCAATGCCAATGATTATTGGTATGCCCCAGAAGAGAAACAATTTTATGGCCCACAGTTTATATTCATCCAAATTATTCGTGCAGATGAAGATTAGACAGAATGGACTGCCTCATTGCATGATTAGAATCTCTACATCAAATGGCTGTCTATCTTTGTTTTCTTCCTTCAAGTTTTAATTTTCATCAGTGTCCCTAATCATACAACATATATAGCATGCTTAAAAGGCAGAACTATGTATATCATTTTTATTTAAAAATAATTATTTGGCTCCATCCCTTTGTTTAATTAATTATTTTTTTTCTTATAGCATGATAGATATCAAAAGGTAATGTGTAAGTACGAAGCAGAATATAGCATTATTTTTAATTACCTAGGAGTCTTCAATGAGGTGTAGGTAAATTTGAGGGATGGTGAATTGAAGGGCCTCGAGGTGAAACCAGGGACGATGTAGGTTGGAAGGGAGGGAAAACTATGGGCCGGGCTAGAGTGGGGCATCGGGGCTTGAGGAGGAGATGCATTTCTTTTTATTGTCTTTTTATTAGTACTATTATTCATGCTTACATATTTTACAATCATAACAGTACTATGGCAAGTTAATTTGAGGACCAATCATGTGATTTTCATTTTCTAATAATACTATTAAGAAAAAACCCACATCAGCGGTGATAGTATACACATAGTTAAATATGAATTTAATTCATCAATCACATTATTTGTACTATACTTTAGCGTATCTTAATTATCAAAGTTCTAATAAATCTAAGTCTCCATGTCCATGATAATCTCGCTAGACCTTTTTTCCTTCTAACTTTCATATAAACAAATTAGTTGTGTAAAACCCTAACCCTTGGATCAAAGTTGATCCTTAGTGTTTGTTTAAAAGGAGATTATTTGAAGTGAGAAAACCAATTTTTGAAGAATGCGTAGTAAAAAATTATGGAAAATTACGAGTCTGCGTACAAAATTATTTTTTTACTAGAATTTGAACTGATGATTTCTAAGTAAGGTGAATAGAAAATAAAGGACCATGTTTATTTGGTAATCTAATTTGATCAATAAATTACATGTCTATTTATTTAGTGTTCGTATTTACCCACCTTCACCCCACTTCTCACCTAGACAAAAGGTTAGAAAATGTACACAAAGTGCATTTTTCTATGTTGATTTATAGTTAAAAGATGTATTTTGGAGGTTCTATCCCAACATAGGATTTGGAATTTACTAGCTAATTGCCCGCAAAAAGATTTCTTGTGATTTTGGTTTTTCTTGAAAGTTCCCACAATACACGACCATATAACTAACTACACAAGCATAAGCTCCTAAAATAATGTAAAAATATTCGAATTGGTTAAGGTACTTGTCAACCTAACTTTATATATAAATGCATGACACATTTTCTAGTATACATATATTTTCTTTTTTTCCTTAGAGAGAGAGAGAGGGAGAAGAAAAAGAGTAGAGCCTTTTTCGGACAACATATTCATCTTCAGCTAGAATCTTTAAACAGAATATTAATTATGGGATTAAGAGACATTGGAGAGACACTGCCACCAGGTTTTAGGTTTTATCCAAGCGATGAAGAACTTGTTCTTCATTATCTCTACAAAAAGATTGCTAACGAACAAGTTCTTAAAGGTACTTTAGTGGAGATTGATCTTCATACATGTGAGCCATGGCAGCTCCCTGGTAAATCCTCCATTCTCTTCTTCACTGGTCACCATCTACCTCGCCATACCGGGGGTGGTTCTTGGTTGTTTCTTATTCTTGGCTAACATTTCATAATGATATTCCTGTGTAACTTTCTCCGAATTTTGTTGTGAAATTCCCCTATGTTTTTTTCCTTAGTTTATATTTTCTTTTGTTTTGTTATCTGAAAAATATAACAACGTGATTGTGGAAAAATACATACTGATTCAGAGGTAGTCACTGCTAGATTCGATTAATCTACTTGGATTTATTGGCTCAATAATGCAGGAATTTGACTGCATGAAAATTATATATAGCTGCAAATAATAATTTTTCTTTTATTATTTTATTATTTATTTATTATTATTATTATTTTTTTTTGAGATAGATGACAATATATATTTTGGATATGGCATTATTTGGTTTTAGTTATTAATCTATTTGTTTTAGCTTTTACGAGGTTAAACTTATCTTCAGATCAACTCATAATATGCTACTGCTCATTCGAAATTTTATCAATTTTTCAATTGGTTAAATTTCAATTTTAATTATACATTTTGCAGGAACAACAACTTGCATCAACTTTTCAATCACATTTCATCAACTTTTATCAAGACTACTAAAACTTTTGTAAAAACTGTCATATAGCCCCTTACTATACACGTTTCTTTTTAGCCATAATTGTTCCTAAAAGTTGAAAAGAATTTAGAAAAGGCCCTTATCTTTTACTGAAAAGAAATGTTTTAAATTCTGGATATATACCATATAGGTTCAATGAACTTTGCTTCCTTTTGTAGATGTATATGCAGAAGATAATGCTTAATTTGTTAACCTTTTCTTTCTTTAATCTCTACTTTTGATTATGAGTAATTGTTTATAGCTGATTTTCACAGAGGAGTTGTCTTCAAAACTAACTTTGTTTTCGCAAAATATGTATTAAACATGAAACATGCAAGTATATAATATTCCTTTTTCGAGTTAATCCTATTATTCATTTTGGCTCAACAAAATCCATTGCAAACCGGGAAAAAAAAAATCAAAGAAAATATATTTGATCATTCATTAAGAGTAGTTTCGTTTTTAGTTATTGAAAGGGAAATTAATAAAGGATTCATAAAATTAAAAATAAATGTAAAAATTATATGAACGTCATAATATCCTTAATTTTAATTTTTTTAAGTCATGTAGGAAGGAAATAAAGAAGAGATATAGACCTCCTACCCTATCTAATCTAATTAGTAGAAAATATTCAAACACATTTCCCTTTCTTTCATATGACTTTCACTATAAACTTTATGAAAGCAAAGCCTTGAGAATCTTTGTGACACATAACCAACTTTTGTCACTTATAAAAATATTATCATACAAGCAATTATAATTAAATAATCGTAACACATACATAAGCGTATGTATAAAGTTTCGAAAGTTAATGCACTTTGGATAATATTTATGTACATTTTTTTTAATTGTGTTTACGTTAGATACATGTCAAGCAAGTCTTTAGTACAGTACAAGCTCTAATATATGTTCATTATTTTGTAGAGGTGGCAAAGTTGAATTCAAACGAATGGTACTTCTTTAGCTTTAGAGATCGCAAATATGCAACCGGATATCGTACCAACCGGGCCACCACCTCGGGCTACTGGAAGGCGACGGGAAAGGATCGAGCTGTGATCGACTCGAGGAGCCGAGTGACTGTGGGGATGAGAAAGACTTTAGTTTTCTACAAGAATAGGGCCCCTAATGGAATAAAAACGGGCTGGATCATGCATGAATTTCGGCTGGAGAACCCTCACGTGCCCCCTAAGGTTAGTTACTATAATGTTTTGCTCCTCTTTTCTTCTCAGTCTATATCTATAGGTAGAGAGAGAAAACATAGGTCATGTGAATGTGTTGACGCAAAGGAAAAGAAATTTGAGTCATTCAGCTGACAATCATGTTGTAATGGAACTTCTTGTTAAAGATATGGAAAATATTGATATTGTCCATATCTTTAACACTTCTTTTATACACTTCATTGAAAACAAGATTGATTCTATCTAAAATATTCTCTCTCTTTAGGTCATTTTAAAATTCTTGTACGCATCCATTGCTTCTTATTCGTTTCTCATTCTTGATTTCGTTTTAGAAAATGCTGTTTTTATTTGATCCAATGATATTTTTTGTTAGATTATTTTATCTAACAGCTTTGTATAATAGTCACGTTTCGTCCCCTTACATGCATTTTAAATTCTTTTTTCCAACAAATGTCTATCATGCAAATTTCTTTTTTCTTTTTTCTTTTCTTTTCTTTTTTTTTTTTGGTAAACGGGTGACCAAAATTTTTTAAAATATATAAGACCTTTGTCGTTTTGATATATGTCACATTAAATTCGTTAGATTATTTGACGATATATAATAATAAAAAGTCTAAAACATTCTTAAACACATAAGAGTTATAAGAATCTGAATCCAAAAAAATAGCAGTTTCTTTCTGAAACAAGATATGGAAGAAGAACAATGTTCAGCCGTTATTAATGCATATAAACTTTGGACATGCATTAACTATTATGGATATAATATATATATATTTTTACGAATATTTACAGGAAGACTGGGTGTTATGTCGAGTATTTCACAAAGGCAAGGGTGAGAATAGCAACCAACTAAGCCCAGAAAATTTTTATGATTCAACCACTTCTAATATGGTTGCATCTCCTACTACAAATGAATATGCATTGCCTAATTTTGGCCAAGACATGATTACTTCCTTTGATCAAGGCCAAAACCCGAGCAGTCTCCTCGACCTATCGGTTCCCGATGTCAACCGGAGAGTTTACCTTCAGCTGTCACAAGAGATGAATACTGAAACTCCCTCCAGCCTCAAAATGATGCATACTAAATTTGAGGATGATTATGGATTCTTATTCGATCAGAGTTTCGAAGAGTCGACATTAATGCAAGATTTCAATGAGGAAAACAGCCCGGTTTTCGTCTAAAGATCTTAGTTCAGTTTGGTTATGGCATCAGAAATGTCTGTTTGTGATATTGTGAGACTTAATACTATAGATTAGACATTAGACAGAGGTGTGTTTCATTTGAATTCATATATCTTAAAATGTCTTGTGGATTGTGTATAATTATTTCAAGATTAATAACTTGTAGTTGGCTAAAGATTCTGCGTTCATTGACTGTATATATATGTATATGAACATTTACATGAAGTTGTCAATTAGAAAATTAAGTTCTATATATGTTCCTTGAACAAAGAATCTATTGGGGCGATTAGACATAGCAATTGGTTGAATAAAATACGAAAATATATTCGTATGTGTAAAGTTTACTAAGAACAAGGTGGCGTAGTTTTTTGCCATCTAAAAAATTCATTTTTGAATCAGTAATTTGACATATTTTAACTAACTTTTTACGAGCAAATCCAAGCTTTATTAGTTCGAAGTTGGTTCTAATAGGATAAGTTGAACAATTTTTTACACTTTTCAGCTTGAGCACAAAACCATTGAATTTATATCAACACATATAATTTTTCCTATATCCCTTTATATTTGTCATCGAGTCTACTTTAACCAACAAAATATATCTTCAAATTTATTCAAAGTTTATCCATTGGAGTTGTCTCTTACATATTATCGACTCACAATATTTTGAAAAAATAGCAGTAGAGTTCTCAATCTAGGCCCCTGTTTGGGCTCCATTATAATGTGTTTTTGAAAAAATAAAAAAATAAATATAGAAAGAAATGCAATTTGAATAAAATGAAGCCCAAACAGAGGCCTAGTGTTCATATTGCAAATTCGTCTTCAACCTTCAAACCGAAACATATTAGCTATTGTTTGGTCCCATTATATTCAAAATCCATTTTTCTCACGCTTATTTTACCACAAAATTTTCAATAAAATCATATTACACGCAAAATCGAAAATTTTCCTTATTTTTTAACTACACATTCTTCATTAAAATACTATGTCAAAATGTATTTTGGGCAAAAAGTGGGGCTCAAACAGGCTCTTTGGTCATTACCCTTCAACTTTATAGGCTAAATAGCATGTGAGTTGCTCATTTTTAATATTTTCAAGGTTGAAATGTGTAAATACTTGATTTTTTACAGCAGTAAATACTTGACTCCCCCCCCAAAAAAAAAAAAAAAGTCGAAAAGAAACTAGTTTTAAAGGTAGAAGACCAGTTTGAAACACAGGACTTAAGTTGGGGAAAAACAAAAAGTTTGTGCGGGCCGTGTACAGTATAGACAATTGCTTCAAAGTTTACTTGCCAATCTACTCTATTGGTCCACTATGATTTTCAATTCTAAATTATTTTTGTGGTAATTAGGGACCTTTACCCACATTTTTTT
>NC_036240.1:3132668-3162042 GCF_002742605.1 Olea europaea var. sylvestris
TTTTTTTTTTTCCTGATTTTTACACATTTTTTCTTTTTTCTCTCATTCAGAAATGACATAGTTGGATGTGGTATTAGACAATATATAAATATACAATTGATAAGATCTTATTTTTTTCCATCTACACTAACTATGGCGTAAGAAAAACTTAGATCATATTTAATAAATTAGACTGGACAATATGATGAAAGAAAAGTGAACCTTGTACATATATTTTGTCATGTGAAGGTTTCTTACGTACTAACTTAATATTTCTTCTGAAATGTTCCTTTCTGATTATTTTATGATTTTTTATTAAATTTTTTTATGTTTAATTTCTCTTGACATTTAAAGTATGTACACTATTTGAAACATTTGACTGTTAGTATATTTTATTTAAATCTAGGTATTTGTCACTTATATTTTTCTATCGATTTGTCTCGGTTGGATCAACATGCAATGAAATATGCATTTAATGTCTCCCACCCAATGTCCACCATGCATTGAGAATGTGCACATTGTTTAATCTACAAATGAATATATTTATATAGCTATATTTTTAATTATCCTCAATCCCAATGAAACTTTGTTGGATTAGTTCAAGACTGTTTTTCAAATAAGGTCAATATTCAGATAGCAAAGTAAATTATTTATCTTGAGATCAGCATAATTAGGAAAAATTGTAGCTGCCATTTTGTACCTTTGCACTCTTGTCTACGATTTTCATTTCTTGACATCCTATTTCTTACAATCGGCAGATGATAGTCATTTTTTGACTGAAATCGACTAGCAGGATCACTATTTGATTGGGGATGTCATTAAAATGAAGGCTAGAAACGAAAGTGTAGAATGACGTAAAAATGAGAACGATAATTATAAATTTCTCTTATCAATGTAACCTTTTGACAACTCAAGAAACGGGGACAATAGTAGTCCGTAGCGTGCGTTGAACAGGTCATTTAAGGAAGTGGGGAAGTCAAATATCTATCTAGTACTACGTGAGCCAATCAACTTCTTTTCTCACTCTTTCTAGGGTGGAAAAAAAATATCCAAACATTCTCTCCAAAAATATTTGCAATGAATTAGACATTTGGTTAAACTTGTGCTCTCCTCTTGAAATTGATTAGAGAAAAATAGAGTTATAAATTTATCAGGCTACTTTAATTGCTAAACTAGAAAAGCACAAACTTTCAACGTCTAGTTATAGGCTATAAATAGGTTTGAATGATTCAAGATCTAAGTAAGAATTGCTAGTGTAAATGTTGTTTATGATCAAATTGGAATTCATAAGAACCCAATATTATTTTATTGTATGCAGTATAGCCCAGGATAAGTACAGATATGTCATTAGAGTTAGTAAATATTTCTAGTTTCAACTCGAGCACGAGCCTCTGTTGACTTGAACAACGGCTTAAAATTTATGGACTTCGAATATATACCTAAAGTTTGGCACAGAAGGACACTCACTAGCTAACATCTTGTACCAAAAGAAAAAGATAATACTCCTTCTTAGGTTAAGCTATTTCATCAATTTGTTAGGCATTATTCTACATTGACTAGGTACAAGCTTGCCCGGTCCAAACACGTAAGTTCTAAGTTTTCTCATTTTCTTTTTCAAGAAAAATTGAAATATGTTTAGTTCAGGGAGGTCACAAATCGTTTAGAGCCAAACTAACCAATTTTACACCTCTAACTCCTAAATAATCTTCTTATTATTTTTGGAACAGCCTAGATGAAAAACTATGATTTGCATTCTCTCTCTCCCCCTCGTGTCCAGTTTGGTTCTTGATTTAACTGAAAACCTGGGCCCAAATAGGAATATTTATACAAAAATACTAGTTTTATTTTTCGTACACCCAAAATGTTTGTGTGGTGGAAATAAGGATAATCAAGAACAGTGAATAACTGTTTGAAATTGAATACAAGATTTAATTGCAAGCAAATTTAGGTCCCAAAAACATTCTTAAATAAAGCCTAATTTTTAGTAACCTCATTTGTTTTAGTTTCAGATTCAGAAAAGAATCCCAGACATTCGTATTGTCTCCATTCCATTGCCCCTTCTAAATCCAGCCTCTTACACCAACATTTCATAACTTCATCAAATAGCTACCTATAAATGTAATATTATGGAGCCCACCATTGATGAGGCTTTCAGTCCATTCAAGCTCTCTCTCTAGGATGTGAAAAGAAGAAGGATCTAGATCCAAACAGTAGGGCCAAGAAAGTGGCGTGGTTAGCCATGCTGTTCAGTGATTGGAACCAAATGTCTTCTAGCATTTTTGTTAGTTTTGTTTAACCGTCTAAGAGTTTAAGCTATTAACTAACAACAAAGTTTGATCAAATATTAAACATTTTTCAGTTAAATGTGGATGATATTTTCAAATCAAATAATGTCAGGCATATATTTTCTTGTACATATATACTAACAAATCCAAGTAATTAAGAAGAAGAATTTTCGTACTAGTATCATATATGAGTCTTTGTTACAATCGTTATAATTGTTGAGCTCCACTCGCCTTGACAATTTTATTGATTTTAACTTTTACTACACATGCACAATTTTTATAATTAAATTTATTGAAATTATCGTAAATCATGGTATAATGCAAGTTAAAGAGATTTATATAATTGCTTGATAGTTATTACACTGGACTTAATAGCGCCGGGTGCTTTTCTAATTTTTCAATGGACAGAAGGAGCGAAGAAACAACTATGCAGAAAACCATAGCTAGAGGGGCAGGGGGGTGACGACTGAACAGTAACCTTGATGTACATGCAAAAACAAGACTAAGAAATGTGAACAGAGAATGAGCAGTGATGAGTACAGTGCGGACCCGACCAAAGCTCACCCATCAATGCATTTGCCGGTATGAGATTCAAACTATTTGTTTCCCAAGAAACACCAAAATACATACACATACACTTCTATCCCACCCCACTCCACCCCATGGTGTTGTATGTATATGTATGTCTATCTACCTTTCTCTTTGTTTGGAGTGTTAAAATGGAAGACAACTTCAAACCCTAATTTCCTGACCTTATCTTGGTCCATTCTCATTGTTCGAATGGATTAGAGTTGAGAGCCCCTTGTACAGGGTGATTTTCCCGATGGAATGACAAGTGACAGAATTGTATAAGATATTGGACAATAAATGGATTTAAATAGATCAATACAGTGTTGTCAAATGACATTTTGTAGGTACTCTCCATGTACATGGAGCGTGGTACGATGGATTATAGGTGAAATTACATTTATTTAGCTGTACATTTGTACAGTTCAAAAGGGACTTCTTGTTACAAAGTTCCAAGATTATCTCTTAATTTCCTTTTTACTCTCTTGTTCAAATTCACAAGTGATATCTTATCTCTCCTTTTTTATTCACTAGGGTTTTTACTTTATATCATTTCTGTGTCATTTTCTTTAACACCCATAGTCCTTCCCACTAGTTTAAATTTGGTGTTTTTGTTCAGTCCTTACCTTTTCAACTTTCTCCAGTCAGTTGTATTCTTGTTTCAGCCCCCCTTCTCTCTCTATAATCACTTAATTTTTGTACCTATCATCATGACCGATCCCTACCCTAATTATTTGAATGGAGGATGGTTCAATCTCCGGTACCCTAATAATCACTTATCTTCTTCCACTTATCCTTACCATCTTAATTACTCCACAAGTTTTAACAATGTTTCTTGGTACCAATCCTCACCCCCTTCCCCAGCAATCAGAGAAGCTCTTCCACTACTGAGTTTAAGCCCAACAAAGAGAAGTACAGATCAAGAACAAGGTTCATCATCTTGCAGTACTGCAATGGAAATGGACAAGAACATCAATGAGGAGAGTTTTATGATGGATGCTGATGATGAAACTGTAACTGTTGATTTGAATTTAGGGCTTCCTACACCAGATGCAGCTGATCTGATCTCAGGGCTTTCCTCTTCTTCAAGTACCAACAAGGATCAAGAAGTTACTGTGGCTAATGGATATTGCACTAGCCCTATCAACAAGGGTCAGTATTGGATCCCAACCCCTGCCCAGATTTTGATTGGTCCAACTCAGTTTTCATGCCCTCTTTGCTACAAGACCTTCAATAGATACAATAACATGCAGGTATGTTAGTTTATGATGCTAAAAGCTCTAAACTTTTTCTTAATTTAACTTCTCCTCTCGCTTTATGTTTTCCCTTTTGATTTTGCAGAAAAAGAGGAAACCCATCCCTCTCTTTATTTTGTACACATCTTTTCTAGTGTAATTTCAACCTTTCACTTTTTGCTTTGTTGGATAGATAGGATCATCAGTGATTAGATGGGTCCTTAAGGGTTAATTTTCAACAATTTTCTTCAAACTTTCACCTTAATATTTTTTTTCTCTTTCGAATTTTCAATTGTTAATTTCTTCTTTTCCGTTTTCTCTTTTTTTAATGCATGACTTGTTTTTGGGATCTGTATAAATCTACCTGGTCGAACTGAGAACTGGTCAGCGCCTCTCTTTATTTGATTGAACAACACAAACATTATGCTTTTTGTCCTTGAAGTTTGTATTTTCACACATTGGTAGGTGTGTAAAACTGAACATTTTCCAGTTTATTTCTTCCTGGTTTCAGATTATTTTCATCAAAGATCAGGAATAAGAAAAGGTTTCTCAATCTGAACACTCAACCTTAATAAAACAAAACCCAGCTCAAAATACATTGAAAATCCCACACTTTTGTTGGTTTATGTGCAATCAATCAAGATTCAAAAGACTTTATACTGATGAAAACATAAAAACCCCACCCATTACTATTGCTTTCTTGTGAATCAAAAGCGCAGTAGCTCAAAGCAGGGTTCTACAGTTCTTTAGTTTCAATCTGGCAAACAAAATCTAAAATAGAAATTCCAACAAAAATTGCTACATTTGTGAAAGTATGAAAATTTTCAGATATATGCTCTTTTCATTTTGGATGCATGTTTAGTATTGCCAAGAGGCTTCTTGACAACCTCTTTTGGCATTTCTTTTTTAAGGTAGATTACGCAATATTTAACAGTATTCAAATGAAAAAAAAAAAAAAATTAAATCTTATTAGTAGCAATGCTAAATTTTAATAAGTAGTTTAAGTATACAACTAATATTTTAAATCAAAATTTTATGTACTTCGAGACTCCCAAGAATATGACTCAATGGAGAAAGAATTGGATGCTAGATAATGCAGTTAAGTTTTTAATTTACTTTACAAACACTGAGACATTAATATATCTGATAGTTAGTGATTTTTTAGAGGATAATTCTTCCATTTTTGAATATTTTCACTTAGATGCACATGTGGGGACATGGATCTCAGTATAGAAAAGGACCAGAATCTCTAAGGGGTATACAGCCAACAGCCATGCTTAAGCTCCCTTGCTATTGCTGTGCACCAGATTGCAGGAACAACATTGATCACCCAAGAGCAAAACCCCTCAAAGATTTCAGAACCCTTCAAACTCACTACAAAAGAAAACATGGGATTAAGGCATTTATGTGCAGGAAATGCGGAAAAGCCTTTGCTGTGAGAGGTGATTGGAGAACCCATGAGAAGAATTGTGGAAAATTATGGTATTGCACTTGTGGCTCTGATTTTAAACATAAAAGGTCTCTTAAGGATCATATCAAGGCATTTGGCAATGGCCATGCAGCTTATGGTTTTGATTGCTTTGAAGAAGAGGATGAACCAGCATCTGATATTGAGCAAGACAATGAGTCCTCTCAGTAATTTGTATGGAGGGAAAAAAAAAGAAGTAATGATTATTATTTGGTCATTTAAACGTGGTTGAGTTCTAGGTCTAAGTTGAATGGTGCATGAGAATCAGTTGAAAAGCATATTTCTTAATTTTCTTTGTGAGAAATTTCTTATGTTGGTGTTATCAACTGATGAACAAGCGGTTTGTTAAGAACACTTTGCCTTTTAACACTTGTGTCACTGTTTATTTTCCATTTCCTAATCCTAATTTGGCAGTTTTTTCGATTCAAAATTATGGATAAAGATGAAATATATAATAGTTATGACATTTCCAATGATAAAAATGATTTCGATTCTTTCAAGGAGGGAAAGTGCTTTGACGGATTATTTCTCTTTTTTTCTTTATTGTTTTCAATTTAAATTTTCGATATAACAATTAATAAAAGTAAATTTTATTCCCGATAAAATTTGATGTCGACTGATGAAGGCTAATCCATCATCCAGCAACAAGTTTGCACTAAACTTTATCTCTTGCTACATTTATCAAAACATCCAAATTTAAATTAAGGCTCAGTACAAAATTATTGATTAACGTAAATTCAAGAAAAATATTAGTTCATTTTATTATGATATGATATTTTTTTTCTTTGTTTCTTAGTATCCTACCAGATTTACATAATTAAATGTCTCATATAATGCAACATGAATTATTTTATAATAATAGTAGTAGTTTAAAAGTTAATCAGCTACCATTTTATTATTGTTCCTTGAATTTTATGAAATCATAATCATGGCTAATAGCCTAATACTCCTTTCAAAGGACATTAGGGCCTTGCCAGAAAGTTGGTGAAATAATTAAACGACAAATCTCTTCGCAGACAAATGAGATTCATTTTCTGAAGAAATTGGGTGACAAATTTTGGCTCTTTAAAGTGGTATAAATTTTATTAAACAGAGAATATACATATATAATGATATTTTATATATGCATACACAACAAAAACATACAAATATACATGGTTCCAAAAAGTTCGCCTACAAGCGAAGTTTGACCTTCTCACTTAGTTACGTTTTGCCGTTCTACTCTTGAGTGCCTACTCTTAGGCTCGTAAAAACTTGAAATATGACTTTTCGACTAGCAACATCTTATGTTCTTTAAAACACTACACACACACACACACACACATATATATATATAGGGGTGTGTGTGTGTGTATCCTCACCATATACGGCCGAAAACCTTACTTTCTATCCAACATAAATAAACTAATGCGCACCAATTAGTGGTTTTCGTTAATGGGTGCAAAAAATAAATTGAACTAAATCAAAAGGTGATTTGATCTCAAAAGGACTCTAATCGTAAATTAATGAAATTGTATTCTCTCCAAATAATTGAAAATATTCTTATCCAATTACCAAAAGGTTATTGTCAAAATTCTTTTTACACATCTATACATGACAAAATTATATCATACTATTTTGAACATCTTTGAAGAAGAACATCGAAGTAAAATTTCAAGCTTTAAAATGCCATCTTAGCAATATAAAAACCTCAAGAAGATAAATGTTATAATCGAAAGCAATAAATTGCAGAAAGAAGATAAAACATTCAAAAATACAAAAAAATTTTTATAGATGTTCACCTTAATATGAGACTACGTCTTTTTCGTTGCAGCAGTATCACTATTATGAAAAGAAATTTATCAGATAAAACTCTCACACCCTATTTCCTCTAAACTCTCTTTTTTCATTTTTTTTCTTTTTTTAATGATGATTACAAAATCGTAACGACGGCTCTCTATTTATAAAATAAAATTAGGATAAAAAACGAAGTTATAAATGTATGAAATCGATACTTCACGTGTATGAGTAACCGAATATCTTCGACGAGAGGATCTTGGTGGCAGCTTTCCAATCAGTCGTTGGGACTACAATACGGTGGGGTTGGGTTATGATGAGTCAAAAGGCTATTGAGATGTCATGTCAAAGTATAATATGCTCGAAGACTGGAGGAAAACATCCAGATGCATGAACAGTATATATGGAATTATCATCAGAATTTGTCGTACATGTAATGTAACGTCACATATATACTTAATTATACATATAACGATTATTGATGGGCAATGTGACCTTGATAATGAAAACTATACAAATTTTCTTTGGATTGTAACCTGATTTTCATTAAGGCCATCATAGTCTATCAATCTCTGCGATCAAATGCAAGAAAATATATATTTTTAAGTTCTATCCCCTGACTCCTGGTTTGTAGATTTATAGAAGCATTTTTACATTGAGAAACTCTTTGATGAAAATGTAGGAAGGTAGAAAGATAGCTTTGTTTTATTTTTTGCATATAGAAGGCCCTTGATGGAATTCATTAGACAGATTTTCAACCATCGACGGAACTTAACAGGACTATATTGAATTACTGCTATATGAAAAATTTGTGTATAACAATAATAAGGTTTGATCTTGCATACTACAATTCCAAGATCTTCCTTACGATGTGAGCTTTTGAAAAAGATTACTCTTTTATTCTTAGAGTAACTTTTATTCATGGAAGAACGACCCTTTCGTCCTTGTTCCGCAGATGGGTCTTTTTAGTCAAGCTTCTTTTTATCTTTTAGCAATCGCAGGTCAATCTCCTTCCAACCCAAAATTGCCCTGAGCCCATTTAATTTTTCAATTTTTTGAAGAAAATAAATTCTACTATAGTATTTTGACATAATTTCAACCACACATTTTTCAATAAAATAATATTACACGTAAATCCAAAATTTTTCTTTATTTTTTAACCACACATTTCACATCAATACACTATTCAAAATTTCATTTTTCCCCTCAAAATGAGGTTCAAAAAAGGGCTATATAAAGCATTGCAATTGGTTTTTCGATATCATTCAATCCTAAATTAACCCCTATAACGGATTGAGACATTAATGAATGTCAACCATCCTTTATTGAGTTGTCTTGGCTATTTTAAGCCCCTGTTTGGCCCCCATTACGGGGAAAATTTAATGTATAGAATAGTGTTTTTTGAAAAATGAGTGGTTGAAAAAGAAAGAAAAATTTTCGATTTATGTGTAATATTATTTTATGGAAGATTGTGTGGTTGAAAATAGGAGAGAGAAAAATAGAATGTAATGTAATGTAATGTAATGAAAATCAAACAGGGGCTTAAAACCCTTGTTCTGATAGCTTGAGAAAGATCAATCACGAATTTAATTTATGAGCCTATGCCTCTAGAGATGGTTGGAGAAAAATTTCTCATGAAAATTTTTGGATTGAAAAGCAAAACTTAACTTCGTGTATAAAGTTAGACGTGGGAATTACGTAATAATTTAGGACCTTGCTATATGTACATCAAGTTTAATATAATGGGTTATATAATGCCACATGTTACTTTATCATTTGTGAGTTTAAAACACAGTCAATTTTTTCATCCAATTTTTTTTTCCATGTCATTTTATGTAATACTTTATACACTATTTTTATGTACAACAAGCATAATCCAATGATTTAACAGAATTTAGACATTTTCCTTCACTGAGGACTGACTGTGTAATAATACACTAACTTGTCACAAAACATGACAATAGGTTGTGGAACATTGGTGGAGTTTTCCCATACGTGGGTGTCTATAATAGCAAGGTATGGGAGCAATTTAATATTCGTACAAGTTGATTTAATAGAACAGTAACAACAATTGTACTTCACCGAGAGGGATGGGCATCAGTATTCAAATGTTTGAGGCTTGGAGTATGTAATGCATCATTGTATCATCTGTCAACCAGCTGCTTTCTTTATGAAGTTCCTTTTCTTTGGCTGATAAAATAGTAGACAGTAATAAGTAAAAATTTTTTTTTATCAGAATCTACTGTGACCTATTTTGTTTGTTATTGTGGGGTATACCAGGTTTGATGAACATGTTTCAGATCATTTATTTTACAACAAAATTAATTAGTTGTTCTATTGTAGTTTTTCTATCTTTTCTTCTTGACTTAAGCATACATTTTAGAAGTGGACATACTCAGCCGCGGAGCCGGAGACAGTGTCGAGTGCGGGCACAATTTTAATCATCTGCTACAGTGATTTTTTAGCCAAAACTTGTCTATTTGAAATCAGCCAAAACTAATTATCTATGGCCACCTTACTCTCGAGATAGAAACTTAAAAACAAAACAAAAGACTCAAAAGTAAACTAACTAGATTTTAAACTATAGATAATAATAATAAACCAACCAAAATCGGTTCAACTTAAAATATAAATTCGTCCCATATATTGCTTTGATTTATAAACTCGTGGAGTAAACAAAAATTCTGAAAAATTAAAAAAAAAAAAAAAAATACCCAATCCAAGTGGGTGAGACCACCAGAGAATTGGATCCCAATCGACAATTGGACGGAATATGATTCACTCCACGGGCACGACGGAATTTAAGAGAATAAGAGAAAAGCTAGAAGGATTTGCATTTTTGAATGGGAATGCCGAGAAGGGGATTGTCCGTATTCACAATTTCACGGCATTTGAAATTCTGATTTTTGTGTTCTAAAATGTAATGGGCATTTGGATTGGATTTGGGCTAATGTTAAAAAAAATCTTCATCAAGATCTTCTGCTGCCGGAATCCCAGTGCAGGCAGGTGCCTGCACTAGCCCTGAAGTAGCTCTGCCCTTGGACATACTTCAGTTTGAGAATCGATCAGAACTGAATGCTGCAGAAATTCTACAACATGGAATCGAACCGAATGTTTCAATCCAATTCAAGTAGTTCTAATTAATAATCTTACAATCAAGAAAAATAATGTTCGGATGTCCACGTTTATTGTTTGACTATTTTTAGGTATTTAGATTCAATTATAAATGTTCGAAGAGTACGTAACATATTGAACTAAACCAGTTGCATGGCATCCAATGTTAGGTCATTAAATGAGTGCAGAGAAGGAATGTTAAGAAGATCGTGCATGTGTACGAATATATGAACAAAAATTACCAAAAAGTTAAATAGCTAACTGTATTGGTGAAAGTACATACTGATGAATTTAATTTTAGTTACTCAAGGGAAAATATAAACTTTCATAAATAAATTAGAGAAAATACAAAAGTTTCACAGTCAGAAATGAAATATTTGAGACAAATCGCGACATCTATCACGAAGAAATAATACTCAATAATCAACCCCTAGGAATATGCAGCTAAATAGACATCTTGCATGCAATTCTTGATTTTATCAAAAATAAAATATTTAGTAAATTTTGTTAAAAGTTGATAAAAAGTAATTAAAATTTTGATAAAAGCTATGAGTCTCATAAAATGCATGGTTAAAATTAATGGTTTATTTTGACTTAATTTTTTTTAACTCAATCAAATACGTATGAATTACAGGAATTACTTTATCCTTTTGCACGTACAGGATTCAATCTTTAATCAGCCTTCGTCCAAAGTAGAACTTTGGTTTTTGATATTTGCTTTAGACTAAAGTAGAGACAGCATCAACTTGGAGATTTTGTCCTGTGAATTTTTTCAGAAAATTGGGAAAACACGAAGGATCGTATAATACAATAGAGTTGTAATATGCTCGACAAATCCATATCGTGATATACTAAAATGCGACGCAGCCAAGAAATTGATAATAGTTGAAATTTTCAATTGGCACAATAAAACGATTTTTAGTTATTTTACAATTGCATTTTACATGAAAACAGTTTTCCGATGTATCTCATAGAATCCTGTAATGCCTCTGCCTCTGTGAGCTGTGATGAATAGAGACCGAAGACAGTAAAACAAGCCTTTCTTCCGTCATTCCTATTGCGCATTTGTTCATGACGTAGTTCTCGCGCACCATAGAATGCAAGAGCGACGCCTACAGGCTTAAATCCTCTGGTAAGCTGATCTCAAGAAAATACAGGCTGCAAAATGAAGGAAAAAAGGGTATAAATTTTACTTTTTCTAGTTTCTTTCGGGGACGAGGAATAAGAGGAGGATATGCAAATAATAGAACAGAACTGGAAAATCTAAACCACAATCCATAAAATTGCTAACCTTGGAAGCTGAAAGTCAAAAGTGATCAAAAGAATAAGCAATTAAAAGATAGCAGTTTAGAAAAGTGCTTGTTTGGTAGTGCTCACTGAATATGTGAAT
The DNA here is from genome assembly GCF_002742605.1 of Olea europaea var. sylvestris. Lineage (NCBI taxonomy): Eukaryota > Viridiplantae > Streptophyta > Magnoliopsida > Lamiales > Oleaceae > Olea > Olea europaea. Next base: position 3,144,483 of record NC_036240.1, read on the forward strand.
AATAGTGGGTGGTAAATTGTGGGTCACACAAAAAGCTTGAATAAAATGTATGTTTTACCAATTTATGCTTTTGCCAGACATGCTCATATATTTCTAAGTCCACTTTTCTTCATCAAAATTGAATCTTCAAACTTTCTTTGCTCACGCTTTAATTTTAAACGGTTATATTCTACGATCTTTTTCAAGGTGGGGGTGGCTACAAAGCTAAAAATGATTTTAGTTAAAGCTTCCAGTTAAACTAAAACTGAGTTTTCATTTAGAAAAGCTTTGAATATTTAGTCAAAAGTAATGTACCTAGCAGACATGAAAGCCATTCCAAAGAAAACGGCCTTGACAGCTTGCTTCTGTCCAGCATAATCAAATGCCAATGGCAGCATTTCATGCAATGTTAGAAAGGCCATCACCCCGCCGACTGGAAGCATCACAAAATCCGTAAAAATAAATAAATAAATAAAATTCACAAGGATTAAACCGTGGAATCTCCTTTAGTCAGTTAATAAAGCTCAGGAAATATATATACCTGATCCCAGGAGGCCCTCCAGAATTTCAGGACTTAAGCTGCTCGGGAATAGGTAAGCTGCATATTGTTTACAAGTATCAAAACTCGAGATCTGAAAATTTAACATTTATTTAATTATCAATATATTTAGGTTTAAGTGCAGGGGACAGACCTACAATAATTACACCAAGAGGCTCAGCTAAGCCAGAAAGGGTAGCTAACTTGAACGCTTGCCATTTGCTAAGACGAAAACACAAAAATACCAATACAGGGTATCAATACAAGATTTCAGAATCATGAAATAGCATCCACTTTTCATTTCCTCAAATCTTAGGTTATACTACTAGCTACCATATCATGATACAAAGTGAAGTGACCAAAATTTCATTATCAAGGGTTAATCGTGCTTGATCTCCCATAGTTCAAAAGTCAAGAACTAAAACAAACTTAGCATATACGAAAAATAGCTTTCATATGCTAGGTTCAGTTACTCGCTTGAGTTGAAGTCTCTAAACGTGAACGTGTTTACAAAAAGAAACATATTTAAGTTATTATTTCACATTATACCTTTCAGTAGCAAAATAAACAGGAAGTGCAACCGCGACCCCCTGAAAATTAGAAAAATTCCAGGCGTCAGGAAGAAAAGCAAACATTATGCATACGTTTCTTAAAAGTGTAAAATGTGTAATCAGATCTGACACGTTGACGTCGCCATTTCCGGATTCATTGTAATATGCAGGGCGAATATGAAATAATTATTTGCAATCCAACGACATTTTTTTGTCCATTCTTTCAAATCTTATAGGAGAAAAACAACCCAATTGGATCCTTGGATGCAACTCCAATTAACTTTGAGACAGTATGGTTAGTATTGAGAACCTCTAGTAACTTAACCTCATGAAAAGAACTTATTCTACGAGCATGCAAAAACACTAGTGACTCAACCTCGAAAAACTACTTGAACTATTAATTTTTAAATAATTTGTTTACAGTTGGATCGGTTCACCAGTCAGTTTTTGGATCTTAGCAGAAAATATGCAAAGCCCGGCAACTAGTGAAACTAAGGGGAGCGTTTGCAATTGAGACTTTTGGAAACTTCTATAAACTTTTTAAGTGATGAATTTTGTGAATTTCAAGAATTTTTATAGATTTGAAAATCTTTCCTTAACTTCTATGGACTTTTATTTTGAAATTTTTATAAACTTTCATAGAATTTAAAAGACTTTTGAAAACTTTTTTTCAAAAAATAAAATTCACGTGAATCTAATGCAACGGTGGGAGGTTCTCACATACGAGGTGGTGGTTCCCACAATTGCCTTTTCCCTCCCCATCTAATAATTTTTTTTTTCAAAGAATAAAAATTTAAATCATCTTAATTATATAAGAATCATACAATTTAATTCTTTTAATAGAAAACGGAGATAAACAACAAAAAAGAGAGAAAGAATCGATATAAAAAGTAATTTTTAATCATGACTCTAATGCTAATAGAAAGGAAAGGAAAAGAGAAATATTGAAAAAAACAAAAAATGCATATCAAAATTTTTTTTACGTAAGTCTCCCAAAATCATAAGATATATGAGAGACAAATTTTTATATTTTTTTTGTACTTTCTGCTTAAAGGTTAGTGCCCTAAAAACTTTTATAAAAGTCTTTCATAGTCATTAACAAATTAAATACCCCAAAACTTATGGAAACTTCTAAAAATTTTAATTGAATACACACCTTGACTTTTAAAGACTTTTTAAAAGCCTATCAACGTCTCAATTGAATACATCAATACTTTTAGAGGGTCTAAAAAATCTACATTGAATACCTCTTAACTTTTTAAATCCTAAAAAGTCTTTAAAAATCACAATTAAATGCACCCCCCAAAAAGCAAGCGAGAAACAATTTGCACTAGAGAATACACGAAATGGAAAAATAGTTACCGTCGTTAACCAATATTTACAGTGCACTTTAAGAAGTGATTATAAATATCAACCCAAAAGTGTACACAGGTAAAGATGTTAGTAAATGTCTTTTAAGCTAAATTCTTTTGAAATATTTTCTTTTTGAGCCCATTCTCTAAAAACTAATTTTTCTCCAAACTCATTTTTAATCACATTCTTCTAATGAAATAATTTTGCACGTAAATCTAAAACTTTTCTTTCTTTTTAACTACAAATTCTCCAAAAAAACAACTATTACAAAACTAATTTTTCACATAAAAACAGGGCTCAAACAGAGCCTTAACCCACCAACATTTGGAGAGAGAAAAATCCCAAAGTAAATTGGGGCAGTTCATTGATTCTCTCATCATTACATAGTGTTTGAAGAGAACCCATGCACCTGTAGAGTTTTGTTTTAAGAAACTGACCAAATTGAAAATTTTCCCAAATTTTTATATCCCAGACGAAGTTCCCATTGAAAGCAGAATGTAATATAATTTCTGTATTCATGCATAGACCTTACCAGACAAAAGACAGGGAACAAAAGGAATTTTTTTTTTTTTTTCGTCGGAACCAATGGAAATTGGAAGGTTGTCTATGATTTCTGTCAAAACCTAAACAGGCCCCATCATAAAAGAAACTGGACCAAGATATATAAGTAATCAAAACCAATAAAAATGTCCTGCATCCACAAGGCATCTAACAGCACTATCATCTATTTCATGTAAATATTTATGTATTCTTACATATACCTTATGAGGAGAATTACATGTCATGATATAAATCAAAATCAACATCATGCTGGAACACGAATATTTAAATTAAAAAAAAAAAAAAAAAAAAAAAAAAAAAAAAAAAAAAAAAAAAAAAAAAAAAAAAAAAAAAAAAAAAAAAAAAAAAAAAAAAAAAAAAAAAAAAAAAAAAAAAAAAATTTCCTTGAATTAAAGACTTTGTTGATATTTTTATTGAATATATGTTGTTATCACGGGACTGATCAACAATATACACCAACATATGAACACATTAATATTTTTCACACAGCCAAGGTTAATTCGCCCCACAATCACCATTTTCAATTTTAGAACGTCCATGGAGATGCATTTAATGAAAAACCTCAAAAAGGTCACTCTTCCAGTTCTGAGTATCAATTAGAAACCCAAAGTGACAACTAAAATAATTTCTGGGTAGCGAGATACCTAACTAGGCCCATCTACACTTGGTTGTTAAATCTCGCGATTTAGTTTGATAAGAATCTTGGTCAATATAGCTTATAACAGATCCATGCTTTTGATTTATACAATTCTATGTGTAACCTAGGACTTGGAAACAGATCGGTCGCTCAAAATCTTTGGTCTCTACAAGGACCCGATGAAAATAAAAAAGGGATCACTTCTTATGGATTTGTTGAGAATGATTTTGTCACAGGCATTATGCGTGAACGCCGTTTGAGGGGTAAAATAGTGATAGGCCACATGTGCTAATTAAATATCAGAGATGCAAAGGGAAGGCAAGGGCAGAAAAGGAGGAACAGGGAAGAGAAAAACAACCAGCATGTGCTCACAACAAATTCGGTTTATGGTTAGTTTATAAGGAGAAAAAAGGAGGAGAAAACGCAGGGAAAAATTCAGGAGAAATCTGGGGAGAGTCTGGACCTCTCGAACGTCCATCTATCCATTTTTTTATTGCCATTCGCTTTATTTTAGTTTCTTCTAATTGTAGTGAAGAGTAGTCTACAGTTGATGTTAGTTCAAAATTCATTTTAATACAGAAAATTCCATTGAGTTGGCCTTGCTGTTCGGTGATTTACTTATTTTGCTGCGTTGATTTCCTTATTTTCTGCTTATTAGGCTACTGTGGCAACAAGATCATATCATTTTTGGTATCAAAGCGAGGTTCCCGAAATGACGCTTACTGATCGAGTAGGGGAATTGGAGGGAAGAATGGAAACGATTCACGCTGGGATGGAAGTGATGAAGTCTGAAATGCAACGGATTCATGGTATAGAGAAGAACATGAGTTTGATGATGGAGCAATTCAAACTCGTAATGCACCGCTGGGATGATCAAGAAAGGGAACGGAAAATGAAAGGACCGAAGGAAGTTCCTGCTTCTGAGTTCACTGGGAATTCGGCAGTAACAATTGGAGATGGAGAACCAACTCGAGGACTGTGGCGCCTGGACTATAGAAATCGACGACCGGAGATTTCGGTGTTTGAAGGAAATAATCCAAAAGGATGGGTGTTTAAGGCTGAACGTTATTTTATCCTTACATAGATTTCTGAGGTGGAAATACTGGAGGCGGCCGCGATTTGTTTTGAAGGAAAAGCCCTCTCTTGGTATCAATGGCAACAGAGGCGTAAAAGGGTAGCAAACTGGGAAGAATTGAAGGGATTAGTACTTAATCATTTCCAAGCAAGTCATGGAGGAACTGGCGTGGAGAGATTTTTAGCTCTCCGGCAAGAGGGGTCGGTGAGGGAGTACCGGCAATGGTTTGAGACGTTGACTGCACCTTTATCGGAAATTCCAGACCGACTATTAGAAGGCCACTTCATTAACGGGCTAAAGGCTAAGGTGAAGGCTGAGTTAAGGGTGCTAAGGCCCAGTGGGCTGGAAGAAATAATGGAAATGGCCCACAAGATAGATGAGAAGAATATGTTGAGGCAAGGGCAGTGGGTTGGTCTAGCAAGAAATAGGGCAGGTGGATTCTCTTCTCATCTCATGAATCTAGCCCAACTCAATCCCAACCCACTAAGGAACTCTCTGATGCCGTCCAGAACGTTCCCAAACGTCAATCCTAGTCCTCCCCCTTCCCAGTACTCTTCCCAATTTAACCCAACCATGGGGTCATCGCCACTGGTCGTGGGGAGAAACGACAGTACCCCTTCAAACGGTTGAGTGAGGCAGAATTACAAGCGAAAGGGAGAAGGGGCTATGTTTCTAGTGCGACGAAAAATATACTGTTGGGCATCGAAGCAAGAACAGGGAGCTGCAAGTAATGTTGGTTCACGAAAAATGAGGATCCAACGATGGTCGAGGAAGAGAGGGACCTACGACCAGAAGGGGACGAGGATCAACTGTTAGGAAAAGAGGGTGAGGCGGTGGAGCTTTCTATCAACTCGGTGGTGGGATTAACTTCGCCCCACACCATGAAGATTAAAGGGGTCATTGGAGAACAAGAGGTAGTGGTGCTAGTGGACTATGGTGCGACACAATTTTATTTCGGCAGAACTGGTCTAGCAATTGGAAATACCCCGAACAGAGACGATGGGCTACGGTGTAATCATGGGAATGGGTTTTGCTATGCAAGGAGCTGGGGTCTGTAAAGGAGTTGTCCTCAAGCTCCAAAATCTGGAAATTATTGATGATTTCCTTCCTTCAGAGTTGGGCAGTTCTGATGTTATATTGGGGATGAAATGGTTGTCATCATTGGGGAGAATGTCAGTTGATTGGAAGTCCCTGTTGATGCGATTTCAGGTGGGAGAGACAACAATTACCCTACAAGGTGATCCTAGTTTGAGTAAAAATTAGTTGGCTTGAAAACGATGACGAAGGCATTTAAGGAAAGTGGGGAGGGAGTCCTGTTGGAGTTGGGTAGTTTATCGGTCAAGGTAGAGGACGGGATTGGAAGGCAGGCATAGTGGCCGAAGGAGATGGAGAGTTTATTGAGGGAATTTGAAGGGATCTTCCAAGAACCGTGGGGATTGCCACCACGTCAAGGCAGAGACCGTGCAATTGTACTACAGCCTGGGGCTGGACCAGTAAGCATCAGGCCGTATCGCTACCCTTACAGTCAGAAAAATGAGATTGAAAAATTGGTGAAGGAGATGTTAGCGGCTGGCATCATTAGGCCTAGTGTGAGCCCTTTCTCCAGCCCTATGTTGTTGGTTAAGAAGAAGGGACCACATGTGCTAATTAAATATCAGAGACGCAAAGGGAAGGCAAGGGCAGAAAAGGAAGAACAGGGAAGAGAAAAACAACCAGCATGTGCTCAAAACAAATTCGGTTAATGGTTAGTTTATAAGGAGAAAAGAGGAGGAGAAAACGCAGGGAAAAATTCAAGAGAAATCTGGGGAGAGTCTGGACCTCTCGAACGTCCATCTATCCATTTTTTTATTGCCATTCGCTTTATTTCAGTTTCTTCTAATTGTAGTGAAGAGTAGTCTACAATTGATGTTAGTTCAAAATTCATTTTAATACAGAAAATTCCATTGAGTTGGCCTTGCTGTTCGGTGATTTACTTATTTTGCTGCGTTGATTTTCTTATTTTCTGCTTATTAGGCTACTGTGGCAACAGGATCATATAAAATAGGTACAAAAAATAATTTTAATTTCATACACAAAGACTAGAGGGACAATACATATACCTTGATTGACCCAAGGAACACTACCATTCCCTCGGGGAAATTGTGCAAGCTAATACCTGGGGGGGAAAATAGAATAGTAAAGAGTTTCAGTCTGAGGGAAACATATCAACATCATAATGACTTTATACCATATCTTCACTACTGGTGCATCATATGTTGAATAGCTGAGACGAGACCATTCCGTGAATAAGAACTTATATGAAGTCCAAATAATAGATGAGAAGGGCTGGGTTTTATACAAGCCTATGATTACTAATCCAATTAAAAGTCAAAAGAACTTATCAACTCAACACAAATCAACATGGCTGTATTCCATATTATTTGTTTGCATAACAAAGATCCAATTTTCTTATTATGCTCTTCTATCAAGGAGAATGCAAGTTAAAAAGGCAACTTCTACCTATGGTTAAACGAGTTGACTTCTATGGAAGAGAGTATGCTGGAGGGTAAAATATCTGTAAGATAAAAGTAGTGGAAAAGAGGAATGTTAAGATGGATATTTAGCTACATTAAATGGATAAAATAAGAAATAAAAATATATACAATAAGTGGCAGTGGCACCAATAAGGGATAAATTAAAGGAAAGATGACTTCTAGGTGACTGGCAATGTGTCTTGCATTAGGCTAAAGAAGTTCCGTTCATAAAAGTCGTAAAATCCACAGTAGAACATGTTAGAAATGAGAGAGAGATCAAAATTAATATGGTCAGATGTAGGTGAAAAAGTAATAATTTCATTGAATCTTTTCGCAAATGACGCAAGGACCAAATGGACTTGTGAAGAACCATTCATCTCATATTTAATCGTTTTACTCCTTAGAAGGTGCAAGAACATGTACAGGTTTCAGACAAGATTCCATGCAAATGGTATGTGGCCAAGTCTTTTCAATTTCAGTATATAAAGAGACAATCAATTAACCCAAATGACACTTTCCCTTCGCTTAACTGTTTGATACTATATTCCAACTGAATTCACAATAACTATAGCAACCAAGAGGATATTATTACTCATAATCTGGAGGAAGGTGAAAAATTAACACAACAGACTGACCTATAGCTGTGATGATTCCACCAAACAAGACTTGGCGGCGATGTTTTTTTGTCATATCCTTGCCCCTTTCATCCTCATTTTTCTGTTGTCAAGCAAAAATTATTTCGTTTGAAATTTTACCGAAAATATCAGTCTATCACCACGATAGCCAGCTTTAATGACATCCACTCATTGAAAGAAAAAAGCGACATTAAACCTTTCTGGTTTTCACGTCTGAAATGGGAGAAAGTGTTGGCTCAGGGATGAAATTAGCAATAATGGCAAAGAAAATGACACCTGCAAAGAACTGTGAGGCCAACAGATCAGCAATTAACACTAAATAATTTAATTGAATTTAATGCTGAAAAAAGCGATGTAGCACAATATTTAGAAGATGCCTCACCCAGAGATTTCCCTTTAAGAAGCCAATGGAGTTAATCGCATTGTGGGCCAAATCTAAGAAAGATATGCTCAACATAAGACCTGCAGCAAAACCCTGATTTTGAGGGATGCTGAAGTTAATTCTACATAGACATTGAAACATGAAAAACAGAAGCAATGAAGTTACTGGAACTTGAAAGATTGTTGATTGATGATCATATTTTAATTGGTAACTATCATTTAAAAACTGTAGTTCCCGAAAGTTTAGTAATTTCTTTTGTAAATGTTTGGTTCTAGGGGGTCTCACAACATAGAAAAATAATAATATGGTAAAAAATTCCATTTGGACTTACCTGCAAAACACCAAGCGTCTTCAGATTTGGCGTCGGATTAATGACGACAAAAAATGCACCTGTTAAGAAACACAATAAGAAGCATAAGCTATATTTTCCCTGGCTCGGACTACAGCTACAAATAAAAGGATTGTATAATTGACTTTTTCTTCCCCCTTTTGAAAATGGTCATTTTTTACACATTTGTTGTATATACTATTTATGCTACTCACCATTTCATATAGTTTTAATATAAAGCTAAAACCATTTCAAGAATCGACACTAAGAGCTCGTTTCAATTTCATTATAATCTCATCATAATTTGAAGTCAAACATTAACCACACATTCACAATTGTACGACCTGATTATTAATATTCACACATTTGATGAGACTCATTACTCGTCTTCGCTATAACACCAAACAACAAGAAGAAGAAAGAGAAAGAGCTTTTGCCGAGACAAAAGAAAAAGGTAATTTCTTAGCAAACTTTATTATATCAATTATTTTGCAATGAATAAAATTCCAGACAATTAAAAAAAATAAAAATCAAGCTACATACAATTTCCAAACAAATAATTATGAACTAAATCTGCAAAGAATGTCCTACATCTTCAACATTTGGTACATGGTCATAGGCTACATTTGGTTGATAGGTTGGGCACCTAACACCTTGGCATGTCTTGTGGAGGATATTTCCAATATTCCAACTTCAAAAGAATGTAATGCTTGAAACTTGAAGCTAAAAGCTGGGTTGACACAAACATCACTCAATCAATATGTTGATGCTTTGTTTTCAAGATATCGTGATTAAATAAGTCTTTGCATTGTCAAATAACAGGGGCATGGTATGTCTTAACGATTGCAGATTACTTAGCCATAACCGTGAATATATTAAAACGTGAGTAGATTATTAAGGCCTTTTACCTGTATTCACATTCCCAATGTTTTACTCAAATCATACATAAGAAGAAAAAACAAACAAATTGATTCAGAAACCCGAACAAGACAACAATTTAAAATATAATTCCACTGCACAAATGCAAAATCACATACCTCATCATCAACAAAAACACGCTGAATTGAAAATTTAAATTTAAAAAATAATCAAATAAGCAATAACCCACGTAAAGTTCTTGATCACTGCATTATAGAAAAAATTATTCAACTGCAAAGTTCAAATTTACTCACCAATAGAGGTGCTCAAGCCACCCAAAAGCGAAAGACCAAGAGCAACTAAAACTTGCGAATCCATTAAGCCCATCTTCTTCAAAACCCCAAACTCCCAAAAATCTCGAGATAATACTTATTTCCTCCTTCTCTCGTCGCCTTAAAATGAATGTTGCAGAAAGAGTTAGTGGGTTATTAAGAAAAACGCTAGCAGTCAAAATCTTTCCCTTAAGCGGTTTTATCCAAGAATCAACTGAATTAGAAAAACATTAACGGCACCTGAGAAGTAATGGGCTCCTTGGAATTCCAAGCGGTGTTGAAATCGTAGATATGAGAATTTGTATAATCACACTCAACCGGGGGTTGAAGGGAATATGTACATTGAAAGAAAGAGATTGTTTAAGGTGCCGAGTTCAAGAAATGCTTAAAGAATCCTTGCAAATTGCATTAGCATTTTTCTTCTTTTGACGTCGTTGCCTGCTAATCATCGTCTAACTTTCTGGAGTAATTTTGTGGCATAATCTTAGCCTCGTTTGATTCCCTTATTTACAAAATAAAAATATAAGTTGAGTTATCAAATTAAAATAATCAACACGAATGAACCCTCCCACGGACTGATATTTAAATTTTTTTTTTCCCCCTTCAATATTATTTTTGAACGTTTCAAAAAATTTAACGAGTGACGCACGCTTAAGGTGAGAAAGTTCTCATATATTAACTGATTCGCTTTCATGCAATGCAAGTTTCAATAAAGTCACATTTGAGTAACTTTCATCCTAATCACCGAACTTTATGCAGAATTTTATTTGAGGTACTAAAATTTAATTTTATCTCAATTGAGTCACTAAGTTTCAGTTTAATTTCAAATTTCACCACCGTTATATTCCATGACATATAATCCTCCAAACTACTAGGAATTAGTCGTACCATAACTATTCTTCACATTATCACTGCATGGCACATTATAAGTTAAAAGAGTAAAATGACAACACCTTTGAATTGAAACGCTAAAATATTTTCTTTTCTTTTTGAATATTTTTATAATATGATGCAGTAATAAATTGACATTACAAGATTTGCTGTCAATTAACAATTATGAACAATTTGGAAAAAAGAAAATATAATGATTTTTGTTGGTCAAATTTACCTATACATTTTGCTCCTGGATCCAACTTCGGTTACAAGGCCAATGGAGTCGAATTAATTAGGCATCCAATTTTCATTTGGGAAATTTTCACGTTTGTATGTGGGGAAAAAAAAACAATTGCCAAAAATACTGAAATGCAAATTATTACTACTTTCCTACCTCATTTGGGATAAATTATATCCCAAAATACTAACTTGTAGACCTTCCATATCTTGAATTGTAACACACACACACAAAGCCTTTAGCTCTGCAACAAATAAAGCCTCTGACAATTTAGCAAAATTGTCATTAATCTGAACATTCTGAAGCCCCCAACCGTCAATAGCCAGACGTTTGTCAAGCGGTATTGTATACCTTAGGGTTCTTCCAATTGGAAATACATGGTGGAATCTTTCTGTCCTTATTGTATATCCCACTTTTCAAGCTTAAATTTTGGACATTAATAGAGAAAGATCACATACTGCAAGTTGGTTTCGGAGCTCGTGTAACAGTCTTTCATTCTCACTCTCATTGTACACATTTGGCCGAGTACAAAAACCGATAAACACTAACATGAATGAACTTACACACTGTTCTAATAACCGAGAACCAATGTACTTTGTTTAAAACCAAAAATAAAACCAGACTCCGAACACACCAGGTGGTTCTAATTTGGAACATCCTTGAAGGAACGAGCATTCTATTCTCTAGAAGGATGAATGTCCATAATCTATTAAGAAGATGGTCATTTGACTCCTAAACTCATCACCAATGGTCAAACTGCAACAGAGGCCACCAGATTTCCCCTCCAAGGTAATTACTTAACACCACCGTCCAACACGCAACTGAATGAATCCTCCAAATATACACGACATTGATACACAAGCTTAACCAAACTTCAATCAGTAATTAAAATTTAGCATCTTCTACAAAAATGCAAATACAGAGTAAGACACTATTAATATAAATTTCATAGCAATATTGCACACCCTGAACTGTCAATCAAAAACACCGTGTTCAATTGATTAGGGAACATGAATATATTTTCGTTGCAACATTTGCAAAAAATGGTGTCGCACAAGAGTTAACATATAAAAACACTGAACATACAATTAATGAGCAAAAATGCATTACAAGTTATTCGAAATCTGCCATACAAATCCAACGCACACCAATAACATGTCACCATTTAAACTTTATTTCTGCCATACATCACAGATTCATTACAAAAGTAGCACATCCTGAACTGTAAATTAAAAAGACCAGATTTCGACTAAGATAGTGCAACTCAGCGACATGATTATACTTTCACTACACTACTTTCAACAATAACCTTTTGCCTCTTTCCATTATCCTTGATATGGGTCACCTTTCCCATGGCTTCGATGTTGTCATGTTGCCGTGTTGGATTGCATGGCTCTTCCATTTGAAGGACGATTGCCCTTTTCTTTTGATTTCAACATTACAGTAATAGATTGAGTAATATGATGTCCGACGAGGAGGCCAAATTTTTTTTTTCCCCAATAATCACCAAACACTTACAGGATGTTCCAAGTTGCTGTCTCTTGATGTAACCCATGGACAATCGTCGTCTTGGTGCTGCAACTACCTACGTAGTTTCATGGATTTGCTGAACCCATATAGAGCCCAGGGAAGGATGAAGAGATGTATGAGCAGGCGGATTTGTAGTTTTCGTCTATTTTCTTGTTGTTTTTGGAGTAGAAAATCGGAACTACTGCCGTTTGTTGCCATAACTGGATGGAACATATAACCCAATTATCAAGAGTATCTTTTAAGAATTTGAACAAGAGTTTGATAAGCATACTATCTACGTTGAAAAATTTCATTACATTTGAAGAATGAAGAAGGACAGTTTAAGAAATTTCATGTATATTGCACATTTTTATTAAATAATATTTTAGTTGGTGTTATTTTTTGTATTGTCTGCAGCTATAGGATAATAATGGTGCTCCAATTGTTATCTGATAGGTAGAACGGTACTCCAACCTTTTTCTACTACGAAAAATGACACTACAGTTGTTATTTACTATAGTTTGATTTTTCAATGAAAAGATCTCTAAAAATGGACTATCTAATGTATTTAAGATATAAATATTGACCATGTCGCAAAAAATGGTTGAAAACGATATGTCTGATATGTTATCAAGTTGATGAAAGTACAAGTATAATATGTACATAATAATAAATAGGCGATTAAAGTAATAAATAGGCAATATATCTCTCAAATTTTGTAAGAGGCGTGTCTATCTTGCAATTTAAATAAGTTTAAATTATCGATTATCGAGAACACGGACAAGCTGTGGTTGTTTATACTCGCGTATGTAGACATAACGACGAAAGTATCGTTTCATTATCAATAACGACACTCGTATTGTTATGTTGAATTCTTCAATATTTTGCTTATTTTCTAATGCAACAACCTGAAACATTGGATCCTATAACTTAAGAAAGTTAGAAATGTTGATCAGGTGACAAAAAACATTGAATTGACATAGATTATAAGATATCGAGTTGGTGAAATTACTAATCATTGTAATTATTAGTTAGAAAATATAATTAATTAGCACATTTCTCAACATTTGTAAACGGCATGTCCATCTTACAACTAAAATAAGTTCAACTTATTGGTTATCAGGGCATAAATGTGTCGTGACTGCATATACTAGTATTTATAGACAGAACAACACAAGTGACATTTAACAGCTCTTGTGCCGTTCTGTTGATTTCTCTAATAATTTGCTTATTTTCCAACGTAATGACTTCAAACACTGGATCCCCTAACTTAAGAAAGATATAAAGGTTGACCATGTTACAAGAATGGTTGATTTGACATAGATTATACGATATCGAGGTAGTAAAATCATAAGTCATTGTATTAATTCGTTAGAAAATATAATTAATAAGCACATCTCACAACTTTTGTAAACGTTCCCATCTTTCAACTTAAATGAGTTCAATTTATTGGTTCTTGAGGCATGGATGGGTCGTGGCTGCATATACTTGTGTTTATAGACAAAACGATACAGGTGTCGTTTAACGGCTCTTGTATCGTTCTATTGATTTCTCAAATATTTTGCTTATTTTTCAATGCAATGACCTCAAACCTTGGATCCTCTAACTTAAAAAAGTCAGAAAGGTTGATCATGTGACAAAAGAACAGCTAAATTGACATAGATTATACGATATCGAGTTGGTGAAATCACAAGTCATTGTATTGATTCGTTAAAAAATAAAATTAATAAGCAAATCTCACAACTTTTGTAAACGGAATACCCATCTTTTAACTTAAATGAGTTCAATTTATTAGTTCTCGGGGCATGGATAGGTCGTGGCAGTGTATACTTGTGTTTATAGACAGAACGACAAAAGTGTTGTTTAACGCCTCTCGTGCCGTTCTGTTGATTTCTCAAATATTTTGCTTATTTTCTAACGCAACGACCTCAAACTTTGGATCTCCTAACTTAAGAAAGTCAGAAAGATTAATCACGTGACAAAAAATGATTGAACTGATATAGGTTATATGATATCGAGTTGGTGAAATCATAAGTCATTATATTGAATCGTTAGAAAATATAATTATGAGCACATCTCTCAATTTTTATAAACGACATGCCCATTTTTCAACTGAAATTAATTCAATTTATTGGTTCTTGGGGCATGGATGGGTCATGGCTACGTATACTCATGTTTATGGACAGAACAACACAAGTGACATTTAACGAGAATATTTTCGTTTTTTTATTTCATGTATTATTCTCCTTATGCACATAAGGGAGGAGCTGTATGAGATGAAAATCTCACGTACGGTTCTGGAACGGAGATTCTTTTATTTGAATTACGATCGTAACGGATGTCAGCTCAATCCAAAGAAATTATGCGGCACTTTTGCCGTTCTGATGATTTCTCCAATATTTTACATATTTTCTACTGCAACGACTTCAAGCATTGAACCCCCTAATTTAAAAAAGTCAAAAATATTGATCATGTGACAAATAACAGTAGAATTCATATAAATTATATGATATAGGGTGGAGAAATTACAAGTCATTATCTACATTCGTTAGAAAATATAATTGATGAGCGCATCTCTCAAACTTTGTACACTACATGTCCATCTTGCAACTTAAATGAGTTCAAATCATCGATTATCGAGGATCGAACAGGTCATGACGGCTCATAATAGTGTTTAAAGACAGAATAATACAAGTGATGTTTAACGGCACTTGTGACGTCCCTATTATTTTTCCAATATTTTGCATCTTTTCTCCTACAAAGACCTTAAGTATTGGACCCCCTAGCTTAAGAAAGTCAGAAATGTTGACCATGTGACAAATAACGATATAATTCACATAGATTATACGATATAGAGTAGGAGAAATCACAAGTCGTTATTTACATTCATTAGAAAATATAATTAATGAGCACATCTCTCAAATTTTATACACAACGTGTCCATCTTGCAACTACAATGAGCTCAAATCATCGATTGTTGAGGATAGGATGGGTCGTGGCTACATATACTCGTATTTGTAGACAAAACGATAACAACTCTTGTATCGTTCTGTTGATTTCTCAAATATTTTGCTTTTTTTTCAACGCAGCAACCTCAAACATAGATCCCCTAACTTAAGAAAGTTAGAAAGGTTGATTACATGACAAAGAACGGTTGAATTGACATAAATTATACAACATTGAGTTGGTGAAATCACATGTCATTGTATTGATTTGTTAGAAAATATAATCAATGAGCACATCTCTCAACTTTTAAAAAATGAATGTTTATATTGCAATTAAAATGAGTTCAACTTATTGATTCTCAGGACACAGATGGGTCGTGGCTACGTATAATCGTGTTTATAGACAGAACGATACAAGTGTCATTTAACAGCTCTTTTGTCATTCTGTTAATTTCTCAAATTTTGCTCTTTTTTCTATGCAGCGATCTCAAACATGGACTCCTAACTTAAGAAAGTTAGAAATGTTGATCACGTAACAATGAACGGTTGAATTGACATAAGTTATACGATATCAAGTTGGTGAAATCATAAGTCATTGTATTGATTCGTAGAAAATATAATTANGAACGGTTGAATTGACATAAGTTATACGATATCAAGTTGGTGAAATCATAAGTCATTGTATTGATTCGTAGAAAATATAATTAATTAGCACATCTCTCAAGTTTTATAAATGACATATCCATCTTACAACTGAAATGAGTTTTGAGGTTATTTATACTCGTATTTATAGACAGAACGATACAAGTGTAATTTTTTTAAGTAACAGCACAAGTGCCGTTCTCATGAAAAAATTATATTTCGATAACGGCACTTGTGTTGTTCTTTTAGAACTTTTCATCTCAGTAACGATAAAAGTGTCGTTCTTAATGATTTTTTCATCTTCTAAGCGGCACTTGTTCCTTTTTTTAGAACTTTTCATTTCAATAACAGCACAAGTGTCGTTCTCAATGACTTTTCATCCTCAAACATTGGATCTGTAAAGTATGTGAGAAAAATAAATCACATGACAAAGAATGATTGAAATGATGTAAAATTATTTGATATAAAGTCGTTGAAAGTACAAGTGATTCTATTATTTTCAACAAAATAAAAGTAATGAGCATATCTCTTAATTTTTTTTTTAAATGTTATGTCCACCTGGCAACTTTATTGAGTTCAACTTATTACTTCTTGACTCATGGATGATCGTGACTGCTTAAACTCGTAATTATTGATAGAATGGCACAAGTGCTGTTTTGTTATCAGTAACGACACTTGAGCTGTTCTATTGATTTCTCCTTTATTTTCGTTTGTTTTCAAAGGTACAACCTTTAGAATTAAACATCTTAAGTTGTGTTGTTCTCACAGTAATAATAGAAATTTCTATTTTGGTAACATAACTTATGCCGTTCTCTTAGAACTTTTAATTTCAGTAACAGGGCTAATACCTTTCTCAGAGAGGTTTTATCTTAGCAATAATACAAGTGTCATTTTCATTGACAAGTATATTTAGAAGCATAATGATAACTGTAAAGTTCTTATAGACGTACTCATCTTAATAGCGGCACAAGTGTCGTTCTCATTGACAGGTAAATTTACAATCATAACGATAGTTGTGCCATCATTGGGAGGCTACACTGACAATTAATGAGCATATTTCTCAACTCATATTTATAGATAGAACACGGAATGGTCGTTTCATTTTAGTAACGGCTCTTGTGCCGTTCTATTAATTTCTCCTATATTTTGATTTTATTCCAGCACAATGATTTCAAACATCAGACCCCCTAACGAAGCATAAACATTTTTCATGTCAGTAACATACGTTAGGGAGTTCATTATTAAATGTTGTTTTGTTGAAAAAATTGGATATAAGTGAAACTTTCGAAACGACGCAAGTGTCGTTACTGGACATAAAAATAACACTTGTGCTATTACGTGCATAAATACGAGTATAAGTAGTTACAATCCGTTTGTTCCCTAAAAATAATAAGTGAAACCTATTTATGTTGTAATATGTACATGACACGTACAAAAGTTGATAGATATGTTCATTAATTTAATCGACACGTATGTGTGTGATGACTTGTGCTTTTACCATCTCAATAATATAAAATATGTCATTTCAATCGTTCTTTTTGACTAGTTAATCTTTTTATATTATATACGTTAATGAATCCATTATTAGAGGTTATTGTATAAAAAAAAAAA
>NC_036240.1:3162697-3164436 GCF_002742605.1 Olea europaea var. sylvestris
TTTTTTTCCTTTTGGTGTTAAGGTTTTTTTTTAATTGATTTTTATTTTGTTTATTTTGTAAACAGAAGTTTACTTTTTTGTTATCCGTTGATTAGACTGGTTCATAGTGTTGTTTTTCCAGATTTTTTGGCTAAAGATGGGATCTTTTTCGAAAATAAAGATAAAATATAGCTTCTAAATTGTCATTTTAGTTTGTGTTCATGAAATTATATATTTGTTATTAAACTAGAAGTCCCTGCAAAGGCTAAAAGATTCATTCAAGCATTAATTTTCTGTTATATTCAATGTACTTTCCACTGTATGAGCTTGCTTTTATGTTATTGTTTTAGTTTTTATAGATTTCTGTTTGAATGGCTTATTTAGACATAATTTCCCAGATGGTCTTCTAAATTCTAAGCTTATGTTTGGTAGATATTCTTTAAAAATTATTTTCCCCCAAACTTATTCTCAATTACATATTTTTCCAATAAAATAATTTTGCACGCAGACCCTTAATTTTTCTCTACTTTTACTTTTTAACCACACATTTTCCAAAAAGAATCACTTTCAACAAAATCTATTCTAAAAAAAACAACCTCAAACATACTTTAAATGTCCTCTAGTTGCTTTCCTAGTTTGTAATATCTACGGTTATTTGCTTTAGGTTTGCCGTTAGATAATGGAATCTTTAGAGGGAAGAGGATAAATTTAGCAAGTCGTTATGTTATCCGCATGTTGTTAAATTCGTGTCATTCCACGTGTTGAAGAAGATAAATTTAGCATGTCATTATGCTCGCGCTGTTGAATTTATTATGTATCTATTTTGAAGTTGATATAAGTAAAAAATATTATTTCCTTTCAACATGGAATTGTTCTCCACTCGAAGTTTACTTCGATTGAAATAATAATATTGTAGACTCATATTAACTATTTCGATATGTCTCTGTCTCCACCTTGAGAATTTTTGTGAAGCACTTCTATGAAGTTATGGTTTTGTGAATTTTTATGACTGGGGCAGAAGAAGTTTCAAAATGGAGCATGACGAGACCGGATGCCTCACTCCTCAGGAAGGTCCTATTTTGTGCGTCAACAACTGTGGCTTCTTCGGGAGTCCAGCGAACATGAACATGTGCCCAAGTGTTACAATGTCCTGATATTGAAACAAGAACAGGCAAAATTCGCTGCATCATCAATTGAGAACATCGTCAACAGATCCTCAAGTGGCAACGAGAAGGAATCTGCTGTTGCTGATACTGCAAATGTGCAAGATGACTTGGTGCAGTTGAAGGCCATATCTGTGCCATCATCCAATTCTTTGACCTCTTTTGAGGCGGGCGAGCCCAAGGCAAAGGGCGGCCCTAGTAGATGCAACTCTTGCAAGAATAAGGTTGGCTTGACCGAGTTCAAATGCCGATGTGGCAACCTCTTTTGTGGGTCCCACCATTACTTGGACAAACATGACTGCCCATTTGATTACCGGAGCATAGGTCAGGATGCTATAGCAAAAGCCAACCCAGTTGTCAAGGTAGAGAAGCTGGATAAAATCTAAGAAAGAAAGCTACTTCAGAGTTTAATCTGTTAAATTATCGCGTATCTGATCTGTGTGACTAAAACATTTACTGGTTGGAAGTTCTGTTCCCATTGTGATTGGACAGGAATTGTGTTTCTTAATGCTTTGTGATGCTACCAAAAATCGTACCTGTAGATTTCCCGAGCTTGATGACTGATGAGGAGCACGAACGTGATCTTCCGGTACCTGA
>NC_036240.1:3171507-3172807 GCF_002742605.1 Olea europaea var. sylvestris
TGATTGGGGATATTGGAAAATGTCACCATCACTTTGTATGTTCAGGTTTGGTGGACAACATTCTGATTTGGTTGGGTTTGTGTCAATTGAGATCATGTCTTGAGTGGTATATGCAATTTCTAAACATCCATAAGACTATTGTAGTCTGCTTGTAAATTGTGCTTCTGTCTTACAGCATGCCTTATATTGCATAAATTCTCATCTTTCTGGACATCCATCCACATTTAAATTTGAGGACTGGATAGTACAAGAAAAAATAAATTGCGTACTTTGGATATATCAATTATTACAACTAGAAGTCTATAATGCAGTTTAATTTAAATTACGACATTATGGTTTAGTCTACGACTAGAAACTATAACGAAAAAAATAACGTTTTGACTAACTTATAAGCACATGGTGAATAGCATTACCAAACAAGCACTTATCTTTATTTGTTACACTCCTCGTGGAATGTCAAGGAACATTTGCTACCCCCAAGAGTCATTCCATAAGAAAGCAAAGATTATGATTTGGAGAGAAAAAAAAATGACTTGGAGGACAAATTCTCCACATGCCTATTATCACCGCAAGTCTAAAACACATTTTTGTTAAGTTGCGACATGGTTGTTTAACCTACGACTAAAACTGTCACAAAAAAGTCCAACTCGGAGCTAGAAATCAAGATCTGAGATAAATCCCGTGGGATTCAGCTTCAAGATACTTGCAAATCCTCTCCATAACCTCTCTACCCTTGGCACTATTCTGCTGGAATCTGTCCACACATCTCTGCTCTATCTTCTCTGCCATTGATGCCAGAGTTGACATGGGCTTTATCCGTATGCTCGTTTCCTGCTTGCAAATGGTCCACTCATTTGGGTTCTCCGGATGGGGGTCGTACCTGATCTTCTCTTCCACTTCAATGACTCTCTGGAGACTGATATTACGGGTTGCAAGTTGCATTGAACGATATTGTGCATCGACGACAGTTGATTCAACACAGTGGCATATATCCTGACCAATGATCTTGCGAACAAACCATGATCCTGGAGCTTGGATAGTGATAGCTCGAGTAGTGTACAGCTTCCCTGAACTAGGGTCAAGCTTGTGATTCAGAGTGTCGACCTCAAGGATGTGAGATAGAGTGCGTTTGTTCTCTGCATCAGCAAACTTGCGCCATGATGCTGCTGTGACTCGTTCCCATGGGTGCCTGTAAGTGTGTTCTTGGGAATATGCTCTAACCATCCTGTTTCTTCTCAAGTACTCTATAAGGTAAAGAAAGGTAGTAAGAAGAAGGAAAAAAAATAATAATAAATAAATA
>NC_036240.1:3175119-3211874 GCF_002742605.1 Olea europaea var. sylvestris
TTGTCTGATAGTGAATAAGAATTACTTCAAGAAAGCAATAAAATTTGTTGCTTAAAATTATTTTATAATATAACCAAACATACGTAGAACCAGACGACAAACTCTCCTGACTTTTGGTGACAGGGGCGGACGCAGAAATTTTTAATTAGGGGCCACGATGAAACTCTATACAAATCGAATACTTTGTTATTAATTTTTGAATGATTTATATTTGACTCAAAAAAATGCAGATTTATATTTAAAAAATATTTCTTCATTAATATTTTGCTCATCATTTTCATCAATTTGATTTCAAACGTTCAATTCAAGTGATCGAAAGGAAAAACATGTAACCAATATTCAATCAAATAAATACAATTTGTTAAATATAAATTAAATTGGATATAATCACTTCAGACACATTTTATGTACACGGATATGATAGGAGAAAATGCAAATTTAGGTTCTAATTAATTGAAAATTTGTAATAGATGTGATAATTTGTAGAAAAATTATAAACAAATTTTCAAAAATCAGAAAAGTTAAGGTTTTGGTAAAAGGTGTAAGAAAGAGAGTAAGTTAGAGTAAGAGAAGAAAAAGGAATTCAAATTTACTGTGAGTTTGCCCCTGTTTGGTGGTGGGGTTAAAATCAAATTTTTAGTAAATTTTGATAAAAGTTAAAAAGTTAAGAATTCTATGAAATATGTTATTAAAATTAACCATTAACTTTGATTTAGATTAAAATTAAGATTTCAATCGATACCAAACAGAACTTATCCCAAAAAAAAATGGTTGGGAGGTACATGACTCCCCGGGATCCCCCTTGGGTCCATCCCTGTTTGGTGATACAACTTGACAATAAGACTTTGTTAATTAAAAAGGTTGAACCCCAACCTTGAAGACCCCCACCGTCCCGCCCCTAGAGCTTTGTGAGGGAGGTAAAACGGGATGTGCCCCAGTAGGCTAGAGAACACGAGCTGTCTGTACACTGCGCCTACAAGGAGTCCAATTTCATGTCTTAGAAATCAAACCCCCACACTGCGACTGCCAGCAAGGCGTGAGATAACTCACTCTTGTCCTTTGCACCACTGGGCTATGCTCCGGGGGACTAATAAGACTTTGTTAATTGGTTTTACAAAATGTTGTAACCTATACAAAGCACAAGTAGAAACTTGCGACAAAGGAAAGCGGATGTCTTTTCCCCGAATTCTCATCACTTCAGGCACACATGGGCAAAGTTTTTATGAAATGTTTCACAATCGCTAAAGGATAGTGTCAAACCCAATTCATAAGAGAAACAACTACCCCCAAAAAATCATCGTGCCAATCCCAATAATATTATTAAATTATATCAGAACATGTTGCATTTCACCTGTTACCTGATATTTCACCGTAAAGAAGATGAACATAAAGTTTCAAAATTACCAATTATTTATTACATGGCTACTTGAAACCTAAAATTTTACATTGTAGTTGCTAAAACCATATATGAGCAAAGGTTGATCGAGGGTACAATTGCAAACAAATATGTTTCAAACACAACAAGATAAACTCTAATTTGTGGTATCCTAACCATTAGGAAAAACAAGGTTGAAGCAAAATCCCAAACAAAAATTTTGTCCCATCAAGAGGCAAAGTATTAAACTCAAATTTCAACTTATTCCTACGAATGTGAAAGGGGTATCATCAAACTGAAATTCCGAGTTCTGAGATGAATTTGAAACGGCATTTTCCTCAGTGATATAGCTCAACGTTATCTTCTAAAACCTGAAAATTAAAGCTTCATAAGGCTTTAACAATTATTCCTTTCCTTCCATACATACCGAAACCCAAAATTCTATAAACCAATAATCAAAATAAAAGAAATTTCAAATTAATTTACGACCAATCGTTTATAACAACATAAAACTCTCCTAAAATCTGCACTTTAAATCAATTCCATATCCATCATTTATTAACCAAATGATCCAAAACTCTCACCAAAATCACTTCCAAATATCTGAATCACTTGCACAATCAAGCAATGCATAGATAAATAAACAAATCAACCGTTTACACATCAATCAAAGAGGATATAATTTAACGAACAAGAGTAAGATCAAGATTAACACACCTGTCCCTCCGACGTAGGTTCAAAACTAGTCGCCCACAGAATTATATTTATACAGAGTATGTAGAGTACAAAATTTATTTTTCCCTATCACTATGCACAGTGCTGGTTATGTTCTTGAATTTTTCAATTTCTGATTTTCATTCGAACAGTGCAGAGAAATGTAGGCCCGTTACGGCGGTGTACGTGCCCTAATGGTGCGGCGGTTATTGCTTGCCGCTCACTTGTTTCCAAATAAAATTTTAGGTAATAGTATAAAAATAATTTTCTTTTAATTGTCACGGTCATCCCCAGGTTTCTATTTACATAATTTTGAATAAGTAAAAAGTAATAAATGTATAAGTGCGAAAACATATTTGTGGTTCGTTTCAAAGTATGCTGATGGAACATTTTTACACAAATTATGATTAACAATCATTTAACTAGTTAATAAAAGATTGAGAATAAGAATATAATACAAAAGTAGAGAAACGAAATGAAGTGCAACAATCAGCCAAGATTCTAGACATTTCGTGTAATTAAAAAGTAGTGAAACGAAAGAAAATTATGATGATAATATAACTCGTAGAACTTAATTTCATCCGGCTTTTTCTAGTTTAGACATTTTTACACCTAAATATTTTTTTCAACGAAAAATTATGTTAATTAAGAATGAGTTCCTTCAACTAAATTTGAGAATCAAAACCAAATGTTGGAATAAGGCTGAATCGGCCAATTCCATCGAGCTTAGTCAGGTCCGATAATTCAGGATATATAAAAATGATCAAACTCCAACAATATTGTACATGCTTGGAAAGTGATTATAATCGGTTTAAATTATATATAGATAAAAATGAATATTATATAAGTGGCTATATTTAATATGTGATGATAAAAAGTCATTTGTGAAAGCCCAAGAACAACTAACTAAGAGGGGGGTGAATTGGTTATTTAAAACTTTTTCAAAAATAAATGTAAATTTAAGCAAATAACTATGAAAAACAAGACAACACAAAAGTAATAAGAGGAAGGGAAAAGAGAATGCAAACGATGTAATAAGGAGGTTCAATCCAATCACGATCTACATCCCTTGTTACCAAGCTCTCCGTCACGAGCAAGGCTTTTTTCACTATTTTTGATTGACTTATGGTGCAATCCAATCCTTACAATGCTTCCGGTGACTTACAACTAAGGAATACCGATTCTTTTACACTTTGAGCTTTCCAGGACTTCAACTCGACCCACAATTTAATGAACACGAATATTAAAGTTAAAATTGAAAAGCTTCTCTCTTAACAAATAATGTGATCACAATGAAATATTAAGAGAGAGTTAGGCACAAGACTTCAATAAATCACAAAAAATATAGCTCAAATGTTTTGTGAAAAATTTTATTGTGATATATGATTTTTCAAAAAGTTACTCACTCAAATTTTTTTTCAAAAAAATAAATATTTTGATCTCTTAAAGATTGAAAAACAAGGTAGATAATATCAATAAATAACTCTCTTTAATGCTTTAGAATTCTTGCTTTACAAAAAGATATAAAGAGAGTTATTTATAGCCATCAATTAGGAGATCCGGACAAGTGATTCAGACGTTCGCTTGGTATCCGGACGGTTAACTAGCCATTTGTCAAACGGTAAAAAATTCGATCGTTGAACACCCCATCCGGACGTCCGGATGGGCCAATTATTTTGCCCTTCAAATTTTTCTTTTTCGTGAGAAATGTTCTTTAAGGTACTTGTAGGGTTTTCTCATATACTACGTATAGATAAGTAATTTTATAAAGATTTAATTGTGAAAAATCAAATTACTTATATTTTAAAAATAATTTTTATCCAAGTAAAGTTTGTCATGATAATTCTCGTGCATAAAAATTGTTTGAGCTATAATCGATGCAAAGTATTAAAGTGTTTTACCTTAACATTTGAGTATAGAAATGTATCTATAGCTAATGTCTTCAATTTCTTTATCCAATGTGATTTTGTGTATGAAGGCTCGATTTTCATTTCCTCGTTCGTAAATTTTCAATCTTGCTTGTGTGTTTGTCGCTTTGTGCCAAGGTTGCATGATTCTCGATCTAGATTTTTTGTGTTATAAATTTGTAATAATCACTATCAATAATTAAATGCAATTTGTTTGTGATAATCAAAATAAGAAGTCAACCATTAAGTCAACAATTCCCCCCCCCCCCTTTTGGATTATGACAAATAAGATGATTTTTGCAATATAAATGTTAAACAAATTGAATCTAAACCAAATAATCAGGAGCATGATTTTGTATATAGCAAGTAATATTCCCCCTATCAACATGTATATAATTATAATATAACTTTCCCCCTTGCTATGTTGTTCCGATGTTGCACAATCATCTGTTCATCTTCTCCCTTTTGGCATAAGCAAAAAGATATAACAGGTCAAATAGTGTGAAGAAAAAAAAACAGTACCATTTAGGAAGTCAACCATCCAAAAATATAAAAGAGCAATAGATAACAACTAACATGATAATAATAGTAGGCAAGAAAGTAAACTAAGGGGCCGGAGGAGGAAATCTAGCATAAAATTTGGTGAAAAATGCAGTATGCTGAGCCTGTATCTCAAATTGCTGCTGCTGCATCTCGAGTTGTCGGTCCTGGATAGATATCTGTTGAGCCTGCATCTGGAGAAGTAGACTACCCATGCCGTCGACCGATGAGGTAAGAGAATCAATCCGTCCATGGAGGAGATTATAGTGCTCCTCGGTAAATGTGGAACGCCCTCGGGAAGTAGGAGGCACGTTTGAGCCAGGAATGTCAGATGCGGTAATAGGAACTTCAGGTTCTTCATCTGATTCAGCTTCATCTTCAAGTGAGAGAGTGGATGGACCGGAGGTAGGATCGAACCCTTTCGTACGAGCCACCCATTGCCCATGTTCCTACTGTTTTCATCCATTTTAAGGTCTGAATGTTAATAGTATCGATAGGGCGTAATTTTATAAAATCTTCACTGTCCAATGAAACATTAAAATGCTTAAAGATTTTTGTGAGAAGCATCCCATAAGGTAAAGCTTTGGTGTGTCGTGATGCATACACAAGCTTCATAAGGCCAAGTGCAATAGTAGGAAAATCAATTTTATGCCCGACTAGTAGAGAATCCAAAATAAAGAGATTCTTTCATAAGGCGTGGATAAGCGTGTTCTTCCATCGTGGTCACGATTATCCATCCCATGCGTTCAAAATATTCTTCAATATGAAAAGCGGGAGCTTCTATCGTAAAATCCATAAAATCAACATTCTTACCGATTAAAATGGGCGATTTTTCAAAAGGGTTTGGTGGCTCTTCCGATTCCAAATCCATCTCCTCATCCGATGGTGAAGGGGGTCGTTGCATAATTTTTCTTCCCTGTTTTCCACGCCTAGAACCCAACATAGTAGATAAAATGGGTGAGACTTCCAAAATTTTCAAAAAACCAAAAGATCCCACTCGGATGATTTCTAGGGCACGGCTCAAAAGTAGTGATTTTCTATGAAAAATCAAGCTACTAAATGAGGAGAGTAATGGTATATGAAATGCTTGAACTATTATGAATGATTTGCACGAAAATATTCAAGATTGAAGAGGGATTCGAGCAGAGATTTAAAGCCGATTTTGGAAGAGAGATTTTTGATTTTTGGTTGATAAAGGGTATTAATCTTTCGGGTTTTTTGATTAAAAGGTGAAATGAACAAGATTCAACCAAAAAAATGCTATTGTGTGGATTTGCAGAGAGGATTTTGCGAGGAAGATGAAGAAATGGAAGAAAAAAGGGGATGGTTTCGTGTTTTAAAAATTGGATCGACGTTCCGGACATCCGGATGACAGTGAATTGTAAACACATGAAATGTTCTGCCAATCTGGACAGTATAGTCCGGACAGCTTTTGCTTGTCCGGATAATAAATTTTTTTTAAATAAATAAAAAAAAAACTTAAGTGAAAAGTGAAAGAAACTTAAACTAAGTTCACTTCATTTTCATCAATAATGCCCAATCCTCTTCGAATAATTGAAAAACGTTCATATGCTAGAGGTTTGGTAAAAATATCGGCCAACTGATCCTCGATTTTTATAAATTCTAATATAATATCTCCTTTTGTACATGATCACGTAGAAAATGATGTCGAATCTCAATATGTTTAGTTCGTGAATACAAGACGGGATTTTTAGACAAATTTATGGTACTAGTATTATCACATAAAATAGGCACATGAACGTAAGACAAATGATAATCACATAGAGTTTGTTTCATTCAAAGTGTTTGTGCACAACAACTAGCAGCCGAGATATATTCCGCCTCGACAGTGAATAGTGCAATGAAATTTTGTTTCTTACTAGACCAAGACACAAATGCAAAGCCTAAAAAGTGACAATTTCCACTTGTGCTTTTACGATCAACATTACATCCGACCCATTCGACATCCGAATAATTAATTAAGTCAATATGAGTGCCTTTTGGATACCAAAGTCCTAAAGTACTCGTACCACTTAGATAATGGAAAATTCTTTTTACGGCCTTTAAGTGTGATTCCTTAGGATTAGATTGAAAGTGAGCACATAGATAAACACTAAACATAATATCGGGTCTACTAGCAGTTAAATAAAGAAGGAATCCGATCATACCTCGATATTTTGTGACGTCCACAGATGTACATTGCTCATCTTTATCAAGCTTTAGTGATGTGCTCATATGTGTGTTCATAGGCTTGATGTCACATGTCAAATTTCTTAAGCATGTCTAATATGTATTTGTTTTGATTTATGAAATTTCCTTCTTTCATTTGTTTAATTTGAAGGCCAAGAAAACTTTTTAACTTACCCATCATGCTCATTTCAAATTCTTTACTCATGCATTTTGAAAATTCTTCACAAAAATGTATATTTGTAGCGCCGAAAATAATATCGTCAACATAAATTTGAACAATGAGCATATCATTTTTATGAGTTTTTTATAAAAAGTGTAGTATCCGCTTTTCCAATCGAAAACCCATTTGAGAGAAAAAATTTGCTTAACCGTTTGTACCAAGCTCTAGGAGCTTGTTTTAAATCGTAAAGAGCTTTTTGAAGTTTAAATACATGATCTGGATACTTGCGATTCTTAAAATCGGGAGGTTGCTCAACAAAAACCTCTTCTTGAATGAAACCATTTAAAAAAGCATTTTTAACATCCATTTGATAAAGTGTAAAATTTTTGTAACATGCAAATGCAAGAAGCATACGAATAGATTCTAATCTTGCTACTAGTGCAAATGTTTCTTCAAAATCAATACCTTCTTCTTGATTGTAACTTTGGGCCACTAATCCAGCCTTGTTACGCACAATTATTCCATTTTCATCTCTTTTATTTCTGAAAATCCATTTTGTTCCAATAACGGTTTGATTGTTTGGTCTAGCGACTAAGTCCCAAACATGATTTCTTTCAAATTGATTTAATTCTTCTTGCATTGCTAGAATCCAAAACTCATCAAATTCGACTTCTTTAAAATTCTTCGGTTCGATTTGAGAAATAAATGCACAACTACCAAAATGATTTTTGTAAGAGGTTCTAGTAGTGATACCTTTTGATGGATTGCCAATTATTAGCTATTTGGGATGAGCTGGAACAAACCTTCATTCTTTTGGTAATGAGGGATCACTTTGTTCTCCGGTTTGTCTTGCTTCATTTTCTTGAGCATTAGACTTTTCTATGTCTCCATTTGGTGTCTCCTTATTTTTGTCTTGAATTTTCATTTGTTCGAAAAGAGCTTCCAAACCTACATCGTCATCACTACCTTTCTCTCGATCAAATAAGTTAGTTTCATCAAAAATAACATGCATGGATTCTTCAACAACTAGAGTTCGTTTGTTAAAAACTCTATATGCTTCGCTAGTCAATGAATGTCCTAAGAAAATTCCAATAACGGATTTGGAGTCAAATTTCCCCAAATTGTCTTTTGTATTCAAAATAAAACATTTACATCCAAAAATTTTGAAATAACTAATATTTGGAATTCTATTTTTTCAAAGTTCATAAAGAGTTTTAGTTTTCCTTTTGCTTATTAATACTCTATTGATAATGTAGCAAGCGGTATTAACGGCTTTGGTCCAAAAATATTTAGGCAAGTTATTTTCATTTAACATAGTTTAAGCTATTTCTTGCAATGTACGATTCTTCCTTTCTACTACAGCATTTTGTTGAGGAGTTCTAGGAGCCGAAAAATTATGTTCATATCCATGTTCTTTACAAAAATCATCAAATCCAACATTATCAAATTCTCCACCATGATCACTTCTAATAGTTGTAATAGAATAGCCTTTTTCATTTTCAACTTTCTTACAAAAATGTTTAAAAGTTTTCAAAGTGTCTTCTTTTAAGCTTAAAAATATAACCCAAGTAAATCTTGAAAAATCGTCGACAATAACAAAAGCATAATGTTTACCTCCTAAGCTAGCCATCCTAGAGGGACCAAAAAGATATATATGGAGAAGTTGTAATGGTTTTGTGATTGAAGTATAAAGTTTTGGTTTGAAAGAATTTTTTACTTGTTTTCCAAATTGACAAGCATCACAAATTTTATCTTTTTCAAATTTCAAATTCGATAAACCTTTTACAAAACAATTTTTAGAAATTTTTGAAAGAAAATCTATGTTTACGTGTCCAAGTCTTCTATGCTATAACCATGATTCTTCTTTCAAACTAAATAAGCATTTTTCATTATTTTTTAGCAATTCAATGTTTATAATATAAACATCTTTACTTCGACTTCCTATAAAAATAACCTCTTTCGATGTAGTATCCTTAATAAGGCATTTGGAAGAATCGAATTTTATGTTATAACCTTTGTTACATAATTGACTAATACTTAGTAAATTATGTTTAAGATTATCAACAAGTAAAACATTTTCGATAGAGGGGGATGAGTGGTTACCAATGTTTCCAATGCCGATTATTTTACCTTTGGCATTATCTCCAAAGGTTACATGACCTCCATCATTCACTTGAAAGTTTGATAATAATGATCGGCCTCCGATCATATACTTTGAGCATCCACTATCCAAGAACCATTTACTTTTTATTTTTTTTGGTACCTACAAAGACAAATCAAGTTTTGACTTTTGGTACCCACACAAATTTGGGTCCTTGATAGTTAGTTTTTGTGAAATCTTGTATCCACTTGTATTTGTTCTCAAAGAATAATTTCTTTTTAATTACACAATTAAAAACAATATGTCCACTTTTATTACAAAAGCTACATGAAATATTTGAAACCTTAACAAATATATTTTTGAGCGATTTTTGTTTTAGAGAGGGTTTGTATCCAATTCCTCCTTTATCAAAAACACATTTTTGACTGCCAAGTATTAAATCAAAATTTTTCTTACCTTCGGTAAACTTATGGATAATTTGTGTTAACTCATTAACCTTTTCTTTCAAAGAAATGTTTTCTTTTATCAAAAGGTCATTATTAATACTTACTTTTTGCTTTTCGGAGATTTTCTTAATTTCTTCTTTCAAAATAGAGTTTTTCTTTTTAAGAATAGCGTGATTTAAAGTAAGTTTTTCAAAATTTTCAAGCATTTCATCATAAGGAATTGAAAGCTCATCATAAGAACATACCTTGTCTTCGATTGCCATGAAGCACATATTTGCCACTTCGTCTTGATTATTATTCCTATTTTATTCTTCGTCGTCGCTATCATCCCATGTGCTTGGAGTGCCTTTTTCTTGAAATTTTTATTTTTGTTTGGACACTCGGTTCTCTTGTGACTTGGTTTGTCACAATCATAGCAAACAATCTTTTTGTTCCTATCTTCCACTTTTTTTCTTTCTTTTGGAATATTCGATTATTACGAAAATCTCTCCATTTTTTGACAAGAAGGACCAAATCATCAAGTTCTTCATCGCTCATATTTTCATTTGACGTTCCTTCTTCAATTGCCAATTTTAATGCAATTTGTCGTTTAGGAGGCTCCTTTGATTCCTCCTTGCTTTTTCTCGTTTTCTCCTTAACCTCGGCATTGTTTAGCTCATAGGTCATTAATGTGCCGTAGAACTCTTTCAAAGGATATGTATTTACATCCTTAGTATTCTCGATCAACATCCTCAATGGACTCCATTCCTCCGATAAAGACCTAAACATTTTACTCACAAGTTCACCGTTAGTAAATTTACGATCAAGACCTTTAAGACCATATACAATATTGGTAAAACAAGTAATCATGTCAACAATAGGCTCATTTTGTTTCATAAAGAAATTTTCAAATTCTTTAACTAGCATATTTATCTTTGTTTCCTTAACTTTACTTGTGCTAACATGAGTAATTTCAAGAGCATGCCAAATATCATATGCCGAATCACATGTACTAATTCGATCAAATTCATTTCTATCAAGTGCACAATAAAGTAGATTTTTAGCTTTGGCATTTAATGATAGTTTTCTCTTATCTTCATCATCGTATTCTTCTCTAGATTTGGGGAGAGTTTGGTCCGATCTACCATCTACTTTAATAGTTTTAGTGGGAGTATATGGACCATATTCTATAACTTCCCAAATATTGTAATCAATAGATTGAATATAAATCATCATCCTAGCCTTCCAATAGTTATAATGTGTACCATCAAAGAAATGAGGCCGGTTTGTAGAGTGCCCCTCACTATTTTGAAAAACTTGGTTAGCCATTACTCAAGATTGTAGAATCTCAAAAAAAAAAAAAAAAAGAGTACCAAGCTTTGATACCAATTGAAAGCCCAATAACAACTAACCAAGAGGGGGTGAATTGGTTATTTGAAAATAAATGTAAATTTAAGTAAATAATTATGAATAAACAAGACAACACAAAAGTAATAAGAGGAAGGGAAAAGAGAGTGCAAACGATGTAATAAGAAGGTTTGATCCAATCACGGTTTACGTCCCCCGTTACCAAGCTCTCCGTCACTATCAATGCCTTTTTCACTATCTTTGATTGACTTATGGTGCAATCCAACTCTTACAATACTTTCTGTGACTTACAACTAAGGAGCACAGATCCTTTTATACGTTGAACCCTTACAATACTTTCGGTGACTTACAACTAAGGAGCACAGATCCTTTTACACGTTGAGCTTTCCGGGACCTCAACTCAACCCACAATTTAATGAACAAGAAAATCAAAATTACAATTGAAAAGCTTCTCTTTTAACAAATGATGTGCACACATTGAAATATTAAGAGAGAGTTAGGCACAACATTTCAATAAATCACAAAAAATATAGCTCAAGTGTTGCGTGAAAACTTTTATTGAGATATATGATTTTTCAAAAAGTTACTCATTCAAAAAGTTTTTTAACAAATAAATATTTTGATCTCTTAAAGATTGAAAAACAAAGTAGATAATATCAATAAATAACTCTCTTTAATACTCTAGAATTCTTGATTTACAAAAAGGTATAAAAAGAGTTATTTATAGCCATCAATCAGGAGATCCGGACAAGTGATTCGGACATTCACTTGGTATCCGGATGGTTAACTAGCCGTTTGCCAAACGGTAAAAAATTCGACAGTTGAACACCACACCCGGACGTCCGGATGGGCAAATTATTTTGCCCTTCAAATTTTTCTTTTTGATGAGAAATGTTCTTTAAGGTACTTGTAGGGTTTTCCCATATACTACGTATAGATAAGTAATTTTATAAATATTTAATTGTGAAAAATCAAATTACTTATATTTTAAAAATAATTTTTATCCAAGTAAAGTTTGTCATGATAATTCTCATACATAAAAATTGTTTGAGCTATAATCGATGCAAAGTATTAAAGTGTTTTACCTTAACATTTGAGTATAGAAATGCATCTATAGCTAATGTCTTCAATTTCTTCATCCAATGCGATTTTGTGTCGTAAATCTTCAATCTTGCTTGTGTGTTTGTCGCTTTGTGCCAAGGTTGCATGATTCTCGATCTAGATTTTTCGTGTCATAAATTTGCAATAATCACTATCAATCACTTAAATTCAATTTGTTAGAATTAAACGCAATTTGTTTGTGATGAGCAAAATAAGAAGTCAACCATTAGGTCAACAATTTGTGCTGTCATTTCTTCATTATTCAAGGTTTGAAAGGTCGAAATTCAACATCCCAAACATGGAAGCCAATGTTATGTGGCAATGGATTGGAAGTAGAGATTGGAGAATAAAGGTGACGATCAATGAAGCATTGGGCCATTTTCTCAACGACTTTGAAGTTAGTGATCATCGATATGGCGTCACGTTATTTCACTGTCTCAGAGAAATTAATCAACGAGGCAATGAAATGTCCCTTCATCGCCTCGAAAAGTGCTGGCGTGAAATTTTGCTTAACTGATCGCCATGTTTTCTATTGTGCAGGTAGAGGCGTAGCAGTAAGAAAATTTTTATGTCCATATCTTCATCTTCCTCATCTCCTACTGATGCAAGATATCATTATGAATACCAATTAATTGTGCGAGCGTAATGGCAGTTTTCCGTCGAGGCCTCTGCAGAGAGTGTCCAATTGCAATGATTTTGTTTAGTTTAAATTACATACTGAAAAAAGAGACCAAACCCGATCACCTTGGTGATGATGATGATGAGGAAATGCTAGACTAGCAGCTTCGCAACTTCTTTTTCCTTCAATTATTCCTTTATAGGAGTGAAGATTTTTATTGACTGTTTGAGAACCATGGGGTGTGCCATAATGTGTGAGAAAGATTGTTCTGCGGCATATTTTCTCGATCAATGGAACCCTGATCGGCACATTGGACATGTCCTATATTAAAAAGTGCAAAAATAAAGGATATAATATATGAATTGAAAATTATGTAAATTGTCGTGTTCTTGTCCTTCTTTTTTTAAAAATCACATGTTGATGTGTCCATGACGTGTCGTACCCATGTCGTGTATTAGTGTTCGTGCAACATAGATGTACATCGCTAGTTGACTATGATTATTGAAGCTTATACTTATATATATACCATCTTCAAGGAAGCGAGTTTACATTCTTTGTTTGATCTAAGTAGTCATCTTTATTCCTATCTTCAAGGAAGTCTAGTCGCACTTGAGATCCTAAAATTGCTACCTGGTGACATTGTTTCGCGCGGGTAGTCACTAACAATTAAAAAAGAGATCAGACGACTGCGTAAGGAACAGACCTCTTGAGACAAAGTCCAAAAAATGGGTGTTTTATTGGCGATGATTTTCAATTGAAAATAAACAGAATATCTCCAAGGGGCGCAAGTACACGAATACTAAAAGAAGTGTTTAAATTTAAGCTAAGAAATTAAAATTACATATTTTCTGTTTGAGAGTGTTTGATTCCAGCTTTTCTCTATGTCTTCTCTTCCTTTTTATATTCCCTTGATGATTTTCTCGTGACAAACCGCTTGGAAACTGCTTGATTGTTTTATAACTACCCACTTTCTTTATGGTGGCTAACTTGTCGCGGAACTTCCGTCTCTAACTGCTGCCATTACTTTTTGTCGTTCAACCGCCTTCAACCGGGCTCCTTGAATCGTGGAATGTGATAAAATTACTCAATAACTGCTTCAATAAATGCTATTCTGGATAACCATAATATTTTATGTTTGCTAAGATCCTGGCCGATTCAAAAGTTTGGATGAGAACGGGGTCATCGCTTTAGGCGACCGTAAGGCACTCCATTCGCTCAGATTCTTGGTGTCTTGCAAGTTTGGGCGATGATGTTACTGTGTTCGTAGGCTTCCACTGCATTCATCAATAATCATGTTTGGTCCTTTATCCTGGACTCCCAAATTGGGCTTCACTCTTTAGGCTATTTAATTTGGGCTGCACTTTTAGTGTGTCAACAATTATCCCCAATCGGCAGTATTAATACCAATTATTAATCTTTACCATATTCACTTTGTATTTTCCAGCAACATTTGAAATTCCCAAGAATTTCAATCATTATTTCCTTCTATAGCCTGAAAAGGTGCAACGTTACAAACCCTTATAAACCCAAAAGACACGTTATTTCATCGTACTACTAAATCACGTCTCTATATTTCGCGCTTCCTCCTCATTATTTTATTGTCCATCTTCTTGCTTCTCTGCTACGTTTCTCAGGCAAATCTTAACAAAACTGTACTTTGCACCCAATGGCGACTTCACAAACTCAATCTGATGATTCTTTTAGTTTCGAAGATTTTCAGAAAATCCTTACTAGGCCGTATGTAAATCCAAACTTCCTTGCAGAAGCCAATGCTGACCTCAATGAATTCTATCTGGGTCCATCATTCAATAATGCCGATGCCGTTGGACAAGTGGCGGTGGGTCAGCTGTTCCCTTGCACTCAAGACCCTCCGTTCCTGAACTCTCTGCCATTGAGGCCGATTCGCAAAAAAGGTATTCGCACTTAGTCCAAAGCTGATGTTATTTTTCGTAGATGGCATGCATGTCTTGTGAATCATGGCCCTACCAAGGCGATTTTTGATCGTGCTAGGATTTCAGACTTATTCGAAATCGCTCTTCAACCCCTAATTTTCGACCTAGGGCTTTTTCCGATTGCTTTGAGTTTTTGGTCTTCTGAATATAATACCTTCATTTTCCCTCTTGATCCCATGTCTATTACTTTAAGGGATGTTGGAACCCTAGTAAATCTTCCACCTTTGGGCGATACCATCTTTCTTGGTATCTTGATTTCCAGTGTTGGCTTGAAATTTGACAAGAAACTTCCTAAGTCCTATTCAAGTATGCAAGGCTTTTATAATCATTCAAGCGCTGAACCTTCCCATACTAAGCATGTGGCCTTTCTTCAAATTTGGCTCTATAAATATATTCTCTGCGTGCCAAGTATGAAACCTTCTATGAGCTACTTACCAATAACGCATGAATTGACGCATGGTAGGCCTTTGAACTTATGTTCCTTCTTTTTAGCTACCCTTTATAGAGGCATGACTTCCCTTCAATCTCAACTGAAGAATGGTGCATCTCCCACTGGCAGTGGCCCCTTTGGTTCACTCAACTGTCGTTGAGAGTATACTTTCCACCACTTGGTGCTTCATCCGTTTCCCTTCGTTTTGCTAGCTGTTATGGGCTAGCCATTGACCCATTGAACCCTGTAAATATGTCCAGTAGGGACATTTTTTCATTTTTTTATACCTTAAATTCGATTCCTTCCTTCTTTCCTTTTCCTGCTCACTTGACTCCAGATTATATGCAACCTCCATCCACCCTGGATAGTGCGAGCGCCTCTCTGCTTGTTTGGGTTCAATTTCTGATTAGGAGGGAATTGTTCCACGATAACTGGAACCAATGCCGAGGTTGGGGTTGAAATATATGCTCCCCAATTTTTTGCTCACCAACTTGGTTTTAGCCAAACTTGGCCTGTTCCTCCTTGCTACTCCAAAAACTTGACAGATCATTTTCACACTATTAATAAGGCAGAAGCACAAGCTGTAGATGCTCGCAACATTCTTTTGACAAGCAAATTTTCATTAGCCCTTTTCAATTCTAGCTGTGCCGTCCATCATCTTTTTGAACAGCTCTGGCTATCAGTAAAACGCAGATTGTTTGCAACTGATGCTGATCGTGCCTTCCATTTACTGGATCAGCCAGACACTTCCTCTACTTCTCCTATTTTGGTCACCCCTGTGTCCATTAGGAATCCTTCATCCCCTGCTCGCGCTAAACATCCTATCCGTCCATCTGCTTCTCCACCTGCCAAGGCTACTGTAGCTAAACGTGTCTTAAGCTGCAAACGGCCAGTTTCAGCATCTCCCATTTTGCAGGATGATAATGATGATGATGATGACGCTCTTCTCATCCTTAGGAGAAAGGTAATTGAATATGTTTATTCACAAACATACTTTTCTATGTACTAATGGTTGACCTGAATTTCTCAAAAAAGTTCAGCTTCTCATTTGAAAGCTTTGGTTTTAGCAACTTCTGTTTCATCATCTTCTGCTGAAGCTGCTTCTTTCAAATCAGCTGATGAAGGGACTATGCTTAAAGAGAAACCCTTAGTCCCGAAATCTTCATCACAACCAGTAGAAGGGCCACCTTCTTCCCAGGGCTCCGACCCCCCAAATGTCGAACCAGAAGGTAATACATATTTTGATATTTTACCTTTGCTAGTGCTACTGATTTCTGATTCGTTGCTTCTTGAATTATGCAGAGGCTCCCATGGGCCTGCCCGTTGTGGCAGAGTCTTCTCGCCCAGATAAGGGGAAGTCCCCACAGGAGGTGGAGCCAACTGGTGATATGCCTGAACTTTCCAAGATTGCTGATGAGGTAACATTTTGCTTCACTTTCATTTTCGCTTCGTTTATTGTAGTGAAAGTCCTCGATGTTGGCATTTTTCTTTGTAGGGTGCTGATGACATTGTGCGTTCCATCCAGGACTTGTTCACTTCCTGGGGACAAGTCAAAACGTCTCACCCTACTTCAACCAGTCATCCTTCTGCTTCATTTTCTGCTTTTTCGGAGGAAAATATGAAGTCTTTCAAGCAGTCGGTACTTGAGTATGTGTCTTTTATGGACATGGATATCAGTCAGGCTAGTGCTACTAAACATAAGGATAAGTTTGAGCTATTGAGTACGAAATTGGCGCAAGCACTTACACTTTCATCGCTCAATATTTCTGCTGACTTTAAAACGACATTGAAGGTTATCCACTCTGACATCCTCTCCTTGCTAGCTAAAAATGTTGAACTGAAGGCCAGGAGTACTCAATATCTTCGTGCTACATCTGAAAGAGAGTCCATGCTTCTAGAGATTAACAAAGCCGAGGATGAATTGAAAGAAATCTCTTCCGACGTTATGATCGAAGACTCTTTGATGATAAGCTTGACTGCAGAGATGAAGGAGCTTCAAGCAAAGATGAACGACTGTAGGGCGAGAATGGCTGCTAAAAAGCGTAATGCTTCCTAAAGAATTGAACGAACCAAGTCTTTGGTTGAGCAGTATAAACAGCTGTAGGTTGAGGACATTTTGTAACTGAATTAAATGTCGCTTCTTCTCAATAGAGCGAAGATTGGGTAAGACTTAGGAAAAGAATACGTTCGGCTTGGGGTGAATTGTTTGTAATTAAGACATCCAATGCCTTAACTTTCCTTTTGTAATTTCGCACTAATTGCGATTGATAATTTTGAATGTAACAATAGCTATCGTCATTAATGAATGACTATTTTGTCTACTTTCGTATTAATTGACGTTGTCCTTAATCGTCAACCTCAAGCATTTAATTGTTTTATGCTAAGATTCATGTTCATTCTTTCTTGATATTCTCGTATCTTTTCCCAAAACTTTGGGCCATTTGATTTTAGTTATTAGGCACGAATGTGGCCGTTCATATTCTATCTTTTCACCTTCACGCCTCTATAAATGCGTGTGAATTTTGCACTTATCATTTTCATTTTCATTCTTTTCTTCAAAACTAATTTGCTGTCATTGTTTGGCATTTCAACAATTGATCCAAAATTTTCGTCTTTCATAGAAATGGACCATTTGATCCGTCGATTTTGCTATCTATCTTGATGTTACCTTTGGTATGGGAGATATAGGAAATATTCTTTGGCCAGCAAAGATCTTCCCATCATCTCCATGTTCTTTATAAGGAGTTCAATGATGGAAGACGATTTTTGAGGATGCCTTTCAAGCCACTTCGCTTGCTAAAAGTGCTTCTCAATCTCCTTGCCCGTTATTGCAGCAATGCGATTATGCAGGCAATTTGAGGGTGCTTTTCTTTCTTTTTGCTTGTTGAGAGTGCTTCTTGGCCTCTCTGCCTGCCCTTGCAGCAGTGCGATTAGGACGACGATCAAGGCCGATTCACCCTCTTACTTGACGATCGAACGAGAAATTAGTTTGCTCTCAACTGTAGCTAATAGAGCATTTAGTATTTTATATCTCACAATTTGTAATGAATATTTGATAACAAAGGAATTTATTTGAACGTATTTCGTTCTTGCCTTATTTATCTACGATCGTTCAACGCAATTATATTGATTACGCTTTTATTTGTTCACTTTCCCATAAGGAAGGAACATACTTTTTTAAATATTTGCCATTAATGAACCTCATGTGCTTGGTGCCATCTAAATCTTCTAAATGATAGGCTCCATTAGGTAACACGCTATTTACTTTATATGACCCTTCCTAATTGGGTGATCACTTGCCATACTTTGGATCCTTTCTATCCAAATGGAGTATTGTTTTTCAAACCAATTCGCCCAGGCTAAATGATTTGGCTATAACTTTTTTATTATAAAACTTAGTCATCCTTTGTTTTTGAACTTGCAATCTATCTAGGACGTCCAACTTTAATTCGTCCAACTCCAATAAGTTTTGAACTAGTGATACAGTATACTCACCATCACTTAACTTATGTTGCAAACACACTCTGATTGATTGCACATTGATTTCCATAGGCAAAACGACCTCCTGTCCATAAGTAAGTTGGAAATGAGTAACTTCGGTACTTCACCGAGGCGACGTTCTATAAGCCCATAAGGCCTTGTTTAGACATTCGTACCGATTTCTAGCATTTTCATTTATCATTTTCCTTATGATATTTTTTAGAATCTTATTAGAAGATTCTGCCTGTCCGTTGGATTGAGCGTAATATGGTGTGGAGTTCACTAACTTAACTCCAAACTCGCTCAAGAATTTCTTCACTTGATCTACATTCAAAGAAGTTCCGTGATCTATCATCAAAGTTTGTGAAATTTCAAATCTATAAATAATATGATCATGGATAAATTCTATGACACTCTTTCGGGTGATCTCCTTTAAAGGTATCGCTTCTACTCACTTAGTGAAAAAATCAGTTGTAACTATAACAAAGGTATGTTGTTTGGACGATGGGGGATAA
Organism: Olea europaea var. sylvestris; assembly: GCF_002742605.1. Lineage (NCBI taxonomy): Eukaryota > Viridiplantae > Streptophyta > Magnoliopsida > Lamiales > Oleaceae > Olea > Olea europaea. The sequence continues at coordinate 3,193,997 of NC_036240.1, forward strand.
ATCTTCCCTATCAGGTCTATCACCCAACCCTTGAATGGCCAGGATTTGATAATGGGTGTCATCTCTCTTGCTGGCGCCCTTTGTATTGGACCATGCTTCTGGCATGCTAGACAACTCTTCGCATATTGAACACATGATTCTCCTATCTTGGGCCAAAAATATCCATTCCTAATAATTAACCATCTCATCTTTTGGCCAGCTTGATGAGCTCCACATATCCCTTCATGCACTTCAGCCATGATTGTTCTGGCTTCTTGCAAACTTACACATTTTAGTAATATACCATTAGAGCATTTCTTAAAAAACTCTTCATCTATCAATGTATAGTTTAGCAAATGCAACTTCATTTTTCTACTACCTCCTTTATTAGGTTCTTTAAGGAATCTTTTAATCTCTACCCTCCAATCTATTGTATCTCCATCTTATATGCAATGAATTTCAATCCTTCTCGCCCTTCTTTGGACTACGGGCAATATTACTCCATATTCACTAGTAAATTTCCAATTTAAAGCCTTTGAATACCCTGAAGCCATCTGGGCCAACTCATTTGCTATGTCATTATATACCCTATTAACACATTGAAACTCTACTTGGTCGAATTTTTCCAATAATTCTTGGGCGATTTCATATTGACTTATAATGGAATCACTTTGGCACTTAAAATCACCGATCAATTAGTGAATTACCAAGTGAGCATCGCCTCTAACAATCACATTCTTTATCTCCATATCTATCATTAATTCTAAGCCCACGATTAAGGCTTCATATTCGGCTTGATTGTTGGTGCACATTCTATCCAAAGTGAATGCGAACTTGTAACAAAACCCTAAAAGATTTATCAATGCTACTCCTACTCCTTCACCTTTAGAGGTTTTTGACCCATCGAAATATAAAACCCAAGGTTTTAATTCGAATGAATCGATTTCAAATTCAATTTCTTTAGGCATGTCAAGGCATGGATGATCGGCCATAACGTTAGCCAAAGCCTGATTTTTGATTGCCTTTTGGGGTATGTATTGTATTTCGAATTTTGATAACGGCCTTTGGTGTAAAATAGGGCGAGAGAACATATACTTAACCAAATTCACTCTAGAAATCAAATAAATGGTTACGGGCCGTAAATAAGCCCTTAATTTCGTACATGTGAAATATAATTTTTCGATAACAGAGTAATTACATTCACATTTTGTTAACCGTCTACTCAAGTAGTAAATCGCCCTCTCTTCACCAAATTGGTCTTCTTGCGCGACCATTCCAGCTATTGATTCTTTTTCAGCCAAGACATACACTTTCATTGGCCGTCCTTGGATTTGTGACACCAACACTGGTGGACTTGATAAATATGTCTTTAGACTTTCAAAAGCCTTTTGATGCTCTTCTTTTCAGACGAATTCGTCCTGATTTTTCAGCTTTAAAAACGGCGAAAAAGCTTTAGTTCACCCTGCACAGTTAGAAATAAAGCGTCTTAAAAAGTTTACTTGGCCTAGAAACCTTTGCAATTCTTTTTTATTGCTAGGTGGTTTGACCTCTAAAATGGCCTTCGCTTTATTTTTATCAAGTTCAATCCCCCTTTTGTGTACTAAGAAACCAAGGAAGTTTTCTGCATTAACACCAAATGTACATTTCAAGGGATTCAATTTTAGTTTATATTGCTTCATTCACTCAAATAAATATCTCAATTGTTCAAAATGGTCGTTTTCTTTAATGGATTTGACCACTATATCATCTATATACACCTCAACTTATCATGAAAAATCAAGCTCATTCCCCTTTGATAAGTCGCTCTTGCATTTTTCAGGTCGAAAAGAATAACTATCCATTCAAAACATCTTAGAAATTCAGGGCATCTAAAGGCAGTTTTGTGTATATCTTCCTCAGCTATATAAATTTGATTGTATCCTGAATACACATCCATGAAGGAATATATTACGTATCCGGCAGTCAAGTCTACTAAAAAATTTACCGTAGGCATTGGATATTCATTTTTGGGTGTGGCTATGTTTAGGTTCCTAAAGTCTATGCACATCCTTAATTTATCATTCTTTTTTAGTACTGGCACGATATTGGACAACCACTCGACATATCTGGCTGTTCTAATAAAGCCTGCTTTTAATAATCGGTCTATTTCTTTCTTAATCTCAGGAAGTACATTAGAAGTAAAGCTCCTAGGAGGTTGCTTATGAGGTTTAAAATTTGACTTGGTTAGCAATCTATGTTCCACCAAATCTCTATCTAAACCTGGCATATGTTCATATTCCCAAGCAAAACAATCATTATATTCCTTTAATAAAACGATTAATTTATCACTAACCTCTTGATCGAGCATCTGACTGACGAATGTTGGGCGATCTTCCTCTTCATTGCCAATATTCACTTTAATCAAAGGGTCTTGTGTTTGAGCATATCCAAGCTTGGTGATCCTCATTACTTCATCGTCCATTTCCCTTATAGGCACTTCTTCTTCTAAACAATCCATCTTGTTGACTTCTCGGCCAATACTTTGTTCCAACTCGAACACTGCCAATTTGTCTCCCAATGCTTTCAAGGCTTCTTCTTCTTTCGTCTTGTCTTTACATTCTTTGTTGAAAGCCATTAATTTGGCTTTGAAGGCCTGAATATAGACTATTTGCCTATGTTGCTTACAACTCATTTAAAACTCTTTGATTACTTTTTTGCCAATTACTGGCTCTTCTAGGGCCACTATGTTTGGCCTCATTTGACTAAACATTTTAATGAGTGCATCTACTGAAAATGGCTCTTCGCTCTGTGCAACAATTTGAGTTTCTTCTCCATCTTGGACTACTCTGACAGGTCCGCAATCTCCTTCATACATGAACCTTTTCACTGAGTTTACTTCTGCGACAAAAGGTCTATGATCTGCCTACACCACTTCTGCTTCACCCTTGTCATTCCAGAAAATCAGACATTGATGGAGCGATGAAGGTATGCAACGATTTTCGTGTATTCAATCCCTTCCTAATAAAATATTATAATTAGTAGGACTATCTATTACGAAGAAGACTGTGGTCCTAGTAGTTGTCCCTACAGTTATGTCCAATGGCATAACCCCTTTAGCTAAATTTGCTCCTCCATTAAAACTTGTAAGGATGACTTCTGTCGGAATCATGTCACTTTCTATTTTTGCAAATTTCCTCATCATCCTAGATGGAATGGTGTTTATAGCTGCTCCATTATCGATAAATACTTTCGCCACAGGTATACCGTTAACTAAAGCCTTAACGTACAATGGCCTCAAGTGTTTAGTTAACTTCATGGCTGGTCTCTTAAAAATAACCTTTTCGGCAGCATTTATTTCCACTTCCTGCTTGTTCTCTATTGAATTATCCTTTTGTGATAAGTCAATGTGCAATATGTCGCACTGAGCTTCCACTTCCTTAATTTCCTTTTTATTATTTTCTAATGCTTATTCTTCGGTTACCCAACCTGTGGGAGGAGGCAATATTCTTGGAGGTGACCCATAATTTTCAGAGCGAGGTACTCTCCTTTTTCTCTTGGGTGTTCCATACAACACATAATAATCGAAAGAACGCCCAGATGGTTCTCCTAACAAATCCACATCACGAACACCTTCTCTATGTAGTTGCTTCAACAGGGTATTGCGCGATACTCTTCTCTTTCTTCTTTCTACTTCCAGATTAATTTTCTCTTTGATGTCCGTCATACCATCATCCTCTTCATCATTGTAGGCCCCTCTAGAAGTTTGGCCTTCTTCACATTCCAGCACACATGCTTTTTCTTTGTTATCTTCCATTTCTTCTTCTTCTTTCTCTTTGTTCTTGAACTGATTGGCTAGTAAATAGTTATTAGCCATGATAGGAGGTAATGTACCGAACTGAATAGTAAGGGGCTAATCTGGATCTTCTTCATCCCTTCTGTCTCGCTCAAACTTCGATCTCCCAGAAGAACTCTCTGACAATTCTTCCATCGATTCACCTGTACCAGTCTCTTCACTGTCTTCGAGAACATTTTGATTGGCTACCTCGAGTAGTTTAGGTGCCTTAGGATGTGGCACTCCCTATTGTTGCCTCATCATTTGTCCATAATTCCGTTGAAAACGCTTTGTTGAGTTCTAGTAATATCGTTGAAGGGTATCACCCTTCCTGCATTATACTGGAATGAATGTCATACATTTGGTTGGTGAGGTTACGGCCTGAATGTTCTCCCATTATTTATTGACCTGAACTGCCTCCCAAAAGGAGGTCCTCTATAGAATGATGTACCTCGCCCTCCAACAGGCTGAGCGTTTGGGAAAAAACTAGGGTGATGGTGATGCTGCCATATCCTTGATTTCTCTGTATTTGCACTCACTTCTCCTTTACATCTTGCACATAGGACATCTTCATCCTTTTTAGGCTCCTTCCTTTTGATACGTTCAAAGACAATGGGGTGTGGCCCAGGGTCCTCCTCTCCGTCGTCTATAACCAATTTGAATTTTGACAATTTGTTTTTGAAACCAGCCGTCACCATGTTCACCCCAAGTGGCTGTGGAAAAGGGTTTTCATCCACTGTCATCTTCTTCTTATCCTCGAACGTAATTCGTCCCGATTCAATGGTGTCCTGTAACACATGGTGAAAAACCAAACAGTTGTTAGTTAAATGTGACCATGCATTATGCCACTTACAATATTTTTTACCCTTGATTTGTTCAGGGCTTGGCAACTTATGTTTATCGCTCAGCTTTATCTGCTTATCCTTATATAGTTTATCAAATATAAGGTCAGCTTTGGTTACATCGAACGAGAACGTTCTAGCCTTTTTGATTTCATCTTTTATAGGCTCATCCTTGCCCGACGATCTAGGCTTAGCCATTATAGGACAAGTATACGCATCTCCTTTGATTAATTCGGCCAAATACATTTCGATTTGATCGTAATACTCGTCATTAATGGTATGAACATCAAAATTTGGGTCTCTATACTAAGTCCCCTTGCTAGAATTTTTCATTTTTTCTTCTTTCCTTATTAATTGTTCATACATAATCATGTTTGCGCTCAATTGAAAAAGATCAAAAAATTTCCTGTCTTGAAATTTCTTTTTCAAATCAAAGCTTTAACAACTTTGAACGATTTTGACAAACTCCTTTTCAAGTAAAGGTACAAAACATTTACTTCTTGCTGTCTTGAAATTTTGAAGGAAAGCTTTTGCCCATTCGTTTGGCATTTGACGTAGATTCGTCAAATCGGTCAAAGTAACTTCAGATTTAGTCTTATAAAACCGAGTATGGAACAATTGCTCCAATTGTTGTCATGTTTGAACAGAATTCGCTAGCAAATTGATGAATCAGGAGAAAGCTACTCCTGTTAATGAACTAGGGAACAACCTCATTTTATGGTAGTCGGTTACTTCACCACTTTGCAGTGTGAATCGCCCTATGTGTTCTAGAGTAGACATCTCTCCTAAATCGGTAAATAATGAGAATTCTGGCACTTTATACCCTCTAGGCCATGGATATGCTTGGTCTACCCAATCAGGTTATGATTTTGTGTAAATCGACCTAATGACATGACGTACCCCAAAAGCCATTTGATCATGTACTATTTCCATAATTTGATTTCTCAACATGACGTTGGGGTCATATGGAATTCCTACTGGTTGGTTGATCGGTTGATTTGCCTGAGGCCTGATGTTTGGACCTTGGTTGGCAACAAAGTTGCCATGATTTGGGCCATTGTTACCATTAGCCCGAATATTTATTTCATCATTAACACGTGGGGTATTCTGTTCATTATTTAGGATATTGTCTCTTACATTTAGGTTGTCCCCAAGTTAGATGTATCATTACCACTATTCTGATTTAGCATTACACCATCCCCTTGATTTGAAGTAGACGGACCAAAAGGTGGTTCTATCTCTTGATTTGGACTTAGGACTGGAAAATTATTTCCTACAATTGTCCTAACTTGAAAGTGACTTGTAATAGGCACAACTGGTTGACAAATTTAGCCTACTAACTTATTCATTATTTTATTTAATGTATTCAGTTGTTTGGCCATGTTGTCATAATGTGCATTCTCATTCTAGGTAAATCTTTCCATATTATGAACATTTCGTAGATTTACCTGTTCAACGACATCTTGTGTGAGTTATTCAAGCAATGCACGCATGGTTCGAGGACTCAATTCTGTCATTGGTTCGTAATGACCGTGACTGCTCTGACTCTGTCCCTCTATTTGTGGAGAGCTTTGCTGCTCCTCATATCGCTCGATCATAGACTGGACTCCTACCTGACTTGCTGCTTCCTTATCAGATTTGTGAGGCATATTGTTTCACTTTTTGTATTCTCAACACCAAACACCAAGGTCCCACTGGGCGCGCCAAATTGTTTCGCACTGGTAGTGGCTAACAATTAAAAAAGGGATCAGACGATTGTGTAAGGAACAGACTGCTTGAGACAAAGTCCCAAAAATGGGTGTTTTATTGGCGATGATTTACAATTTGAAATAAATAGAATGCCTCCAAGGGGCGCAAGTACACGAGTACTAAAAGAAGTGTTTAAATTTAAGCTAAGAAATTAAAATTACATATTCTCTGTTTGAGAGTATTTGATTCCAGCTTTTCTCTATGTCTTCTCTTACTTTTTATATTCCCTTGATGATTTCTTCGTGACAAACCGCTTGAAAACTGCTTGATTGCTTTATAACTACCCACTTTCTTTATGGTAGCTAACTTGTCGTGGAATTGTCGTCTCTAACTGCTGTCATTACTCTTTGTCGTTCAACCGCTTTCAACTGGGCTCCTTGAATCGTGGAATGTAATAAGATTACTCAATAACTGCTATTGTGGATAACCATAATATTTTATGTTTACTAAGATCCTGGGCGATTCGAATGTTTGGGCGAGAACGGGGTCATCGCTCTGAGCGACCGTAAGGCACTCCATTCACTCAGATTCTGAGCGTCTTGCAAGCTTGGGCAATGATATTATTGTGTTCGTGGGCTTCCACTGCATTCATCAATAATCCTGTTTGGACCTTTATCCTGGACTCCCCAATTGGGCTTCACTCTTTGGGCTATTTGATTTGGGCTGCACTTTTAGTGTGTCAACAGAAATCATGGATGCGCAGCTTCCAAAAATAATCCATGCATTTTGAACTCTCTGAAGAACAGATTGGAAACTGTTCGCGATTAAACTGGATGTGCATTGGCTGCTTGTGTAAAAGAACGTGGCTTGGAGTAGTTGCAATTTATTGTCAAATTCTTGCAGGGCATCTTGAGAAGAGGATATGAACTGCTATTACTAGGTTACATTCAATTTTTACATATGGGCTTATAAAGAAGGCATTAACAATGAAGGTGATGAATATGAAAATATATATGTTCCAAAGGCAAGTAAACTAGACGGGTGAGGTGCGCATCCGAACAGTTAACTCAAATAGATTGATCAGCACCGGGCGAAAATTTTCTCATTTAGTAACTGCATTTGCTCGTGTAACTGCAGAATTACATGAAGTATCTAAAACTTAAGAAAGAGGACAATGTTGAACTCTTCTGTCAGTTCATTGTGCAAGTGTTTTGAGTTCAAAATACGAAAACTTCATATCTGCTGCAATTAGGTGCCTGGAACCCATAGTGAGGCTTCCTTTGCCATCCCTTGAACCCCAAGCTGGGGTGATAAAAGACTTCATTCTTGTCTATTGCGCGAGGTTCAGCAAATTCAAGCCGTCCATCGATGGAGTCGTGTGTGTATTAAGTTGTTGAGAGTGCTTCTATTAATCTGTGTAGTATTTGTTGTCGGAAGTATTACACTTTCAGCAGAGCAGCAGCAGATCTTCTTTGAAAGTTACAGAGTGACGGTTCCGTAGTTTATTGGGAATAATGCTTAGTTTGTTGTAGGATTGTAAAACTTTAGCCTAAATTAGCATATAGAAATAGTAGCAAACTACGCTCCCATTCCATAAAAGTTCTGTTTTTTGAAAATCTTATTGAATTTCTATTTGGGCTGATCACCAAATTGCAGCCTCTCTCTTTTATTACCAGGTGATCTGAAACAATTAGCACAAGAGGTTTGTGAAATATTAGAGATAAAACAGGAAGGCAAAATCCTTCTTTACAATTCCGAACTGCTTGGTTTAATCATAGAAGCGTGAGAAAGACAGAGAAATTCTAAACATTCATGCCAGCAAACAAGATGTTATGCTTAATCCGAAAGTTGAGCGTGTAACATAATCGATAATTATACCGACGTTCACATATGGAAATAGATCTGGACACAGGTAACAAGCGATATGGTGGTGCTAGGTTTGAAAGAGAGATGAGAGAGGTGTGGGCTGTCGGCGGTGAGATCACGATTTCAAATTGTAAATGAATTTTTGAAAGAGAGAAAACTTAGATGATAGTGATAGTGATTGTGACAATGTTAAATTGCCGCTGCGAGATTACTTGATTGTTGTTGGGCAGCGGAACCCAAACGGGCCACGGGATCTCAATGAATTGTGCTTGCCACGAGGGGTAAAAATGATGGGCACCAGGCTAGGTTTATGGCCAATTCCCACTGTCCCATCTCGATCCACTTGACATCACTAACTTATATACTATTTTCATTGAACACTTTATTAGAACTTGAGGTTTCATAAGTCAACATAAATAATAGGAGTAATTGAAATCCCTTACTGTGGTCTGAATTTTTATACATAAACTAACGTTGGATTTTATTCTTGACATATTCCCACAAGTAGGTCAATCTTATTATAACGAGTAGTTCGAGTCAATTTATATTAATATTTTTATACTTAGGGCTGTTTGAGCCACATTATTCCAAAAAAAATACAATCTTAAACAGTGATTTGACATCATTTCAACCACACATTCTTCAATAAGATAATATTATACGTAGATCAAAAAAATTTCCTTATTTTTTAACCAAACATTTTCCATCAATACACTATTCAGAAATGTATTATTACCAAAATAATATGACTCAAACACCTCCTTAATTGATAAGAAATTTTACATGTAACGCACTATACATGTAAATCAAAACTTTTTGTTCCTCAAGTCTAAATGTGAAAGTTTGATTGCTAATAAGAGAGATTTGAATACAAAATACTCATTATTATATCATATTGAACTGCCCTATTAAATTGTAATTGTTATTGGAATAATAAAATTATTTATTAATACACATGTTCAAGATATAAAAAATTGAGAGAAAATCCCTCTCTTGTACAATCTAGGATCAATCCAAAAATTATGAGCTCATTAAACAATAACTATGTACAATCAGTGGCTTGAAATAATTTTATTTGTTACAAAAAACAAGACATTGGCTTGCACATGCTTGACACATTAAATATATAAATCAAGTTGCACAAAGTTTAATTGGAAATAATTTTTATTTCCTCTTTATTTGTATCAAAATTCCAATTGTTTCCATTGGTCTCGTGGGGTTGTCGAAGAGAACGCAAATTTATGTGGAAAAAATAATAATAATAATAAATCAAAGGTGTATTTAATATCTCATCAATTTAATAAACTTTTAAATTTATATAGCCCCGTTTGGTAGGAATTAAAATAAGTTTTTTTAGTAGATTTTGATAAAAATTAATAAAATGTGTAGTTAAAATGTTGTGGGCATACTAAATATGTGATTAAAATTCATTGTTGACTTTGATTTAAATTAAAATCTAGATTTTAATGCGTACCAAACATGGCATAATATTGACACTAAATTTATGAGGTCTCATTAATTTAAGGGCCATCGTATATAATGTAAAAATTCTTGTCTTATTGCCAAAACCGTCTAACAAAATAATGTGTTGTTTGTCTTTGTAGGCGCAGTGTACAGACATCTCTTGTTCTCTGGCATTTTGGAGCACATTCTACAATTTACCTCCCTCACAAAGCTTTAGGGACGAGGCGGTGAGGACCCTCAAAATTGGGGTTCAACCTTAAATAATATGTTGTTTGTATAAGTACTACTCACAGAGATTTTATATGATTTAGTAAAATAAAATTGATATTTTTTCTTGGAGAGTTAAATAATATATTAATATCCATGAAATATTTATTAAATGTTCTGTTGTTAAATGCAGACCTTTTACGACGAGGCAATAATGAAACCAATATGTTTATTGAATATTTCCACCCACAAAAATGTGACTTTTAACAACAAAGTTCTTCATAGTTTTAAATCCAAATTTTTAGAGTAAATATTCGTAACAATCATTCTGATATCTTTGATGTTATTCTTTTTTTTTTTTTTTTTTTTAATAACTCAGGTGTCCAAATTTCACCTGATTAATTTTGAGAAGTGACCGTCTTCCTCCTGATTCACCACTCAGGTAAATTCAAATGTGGACACAGCTTATACACACTAGGGCTGTAAGCAAAAACCGCAAAACCGAAAAATCGAACCGAAACCGCATTTTAGAAACCGTCGGTTTGGTGCCACGTGAACCCGGTCAACGAAATGGTTTTGACTCTGGTTTAGATTTGAGAATTTTAATTGCGGTTTAAAACCAAACCAGACCAGTGAAAAAATATATAAAAATAAAAAAATGAAATTTTTTCAAAATTCATCCAAATATATAAAATTCAATAGTTTTGTCATTTGTGGGTATTTTTGTCAATTTCTAATTTTTCAATACAGATATATTATTATTATCCAATAATCATAATATATATCTAATAATTTCAACACTAACATAATCTATCAAAAACATTTTTCCACTTCAGAATTTAGATGAACTCCAATCAACTCCCAACACACTCTTGAGCCATCGGCACCACACTTCTTTTCAGATTTTTCACGCATTTTCAAGATTGAATTGAAGTCCATTATATCAAATCGGAGACAAAGAGATTCTAGACCTTCAGTGATAATATTTGCTATGAATAAAGTTTTAGATCAATAATTTTTTTGGAGCAAATTAAGGTAAGAATCTAAAATTAAATGCGTTTCGTAACATAGTACAAACGTAAACTTGTGTAATCGTTATGCTTAGATATTATAAACAATTGCTTTATTATTGTGGTTGGTTATTCTCTTTATTTAATTAGTATCTTTTTTCAGATATGATGATCACGAGATCTTGTTGGACATAATTATGTTTTTTGGGCCTTATATCTAGTTTAGTAGACTTTTATTGTAACGTTATTGTATCGTCATTAGCCTAAAAAGGTGAAAAAAATGAAAAAAAAAATTATGTTTTAGTTTATTGTGATTTCACTTTGATTTAGTTGGTATTTAAATTTATAGTAGATATATTTAGCCCATGTTTGAGTCATATTTTCCATATAATCATAATGAGAAAATTGACTGTTGGAAAGGAGGCTGAATCCCACACATGAAACAGCGGGTCAACAAAGGCGACTGAACTTATGGGATAATGTCCAAATTTTCAATTTTTTATCCCAAAAATTTGGTTCAAATAGGAGCTTAGTTTGTTTTAAATTTATTATTAGTAAGATATAAATATATATTGAATTCAATGAATTAATGACATAAAAGTAGACGGACAAATAAATATATGGCGAAACCGACGGTTTAAAATCGGACCAAACCGTTAGGTTTAGGTTTGAGTTTTTGTCAAACCGTTCAAAATGGTTTGGTTTAGGTTTGGGTTTTTTTCAAACCGTTTAAAACGATTTGATTTGAAAATCTGTCAAAAATCGGTAAAATCGAACTGTTTACACCCCTAATACACACTTAGGCCAGACAATCGGGATGCAGTTCTTCTCCCTGTCGACCTCCTTTTACGACGTGCGGACAAAACCCCCAGAGGAGTGACAAAGCGCACCATAAATTTGCCTCCAAAGGATAACTGTCTTCCAACATAAATGTTGCCTTCCAGGTGTCGCGGGGATTTGAACATTCGATGTTCTGTGTGGAACCCTCCTGCTTTACCACTGCGCCATGCCCGTGGAGCATCTTTGATGTTATTCTTTATGTCAAGTGGAGGTGGCCTTCTCGATTATTTATTTATATTTTTTTATACTTTTTTATTAGATAATTAATTAAAGCCAACTTTATTGTATTTTAATGTTATGAAATACTATTTTAATTTCCTAAACTTAGAATTAGTCTAAATGATAAAAGTATGAAAAATAAAAGATTTAGAAAATACTGCTGAATTAAGCAATATAAGATGTTTAGTGTATATTTAATTAGCTTTATGAGATTCCAAATAAATTATTTTAAGAAATAATTTATATTTCATGAATTTTTCAATCTTATAAAAATATGTATAAAAATATGTACAGTAGTACTTATTTTAATATTTGAAGCTAAGGATCTCATCTAAATAAAAATCATAAAAAGATGTATCTTAAGAAATAAGAAGAATGAAATGGAAATACATTTTAAATATATAACGTAATAAAATTTTTAAATAATATAAAGCAAAGGTAAAGTGAGAGAAATATTTTCTTTTTGGCTGACACGAATATGTAATGAAAAATAAACTTAGCGGACATTAATTGCAACTTTTTATTGCTTAATTTATTCAGAATAGATTTTTTTTGGAGAGATGAGACGTGACCTTTAAAAGCATCTCTAGTAGAATTTTAAACTATTTAAAAATTGTGACATACAAGTAAAAATAGACAGTTAAAATAAATAAATAAATAAATAAAATCTTTCCAATACTAGCTCAGACTCCATCAAGTCGACGTGATAGAAAAATACAAATGTCTAGAGTTTCATCAAGATTCTAAAATTTAGTTAAATTCAACCAAATTAATATTATTTTTTTTCTAAGTTTAGATGTGATTTTGTTATTATTTTAAGAAAATAATGTTGTTTCTTCGTTTGAAGTTACTCCTTCGAAAAATAATCCGACAGAATCACCTGAATGTAATAATTGATCAACATGATCCAAAATTGTAATTCGAGCCCACTGATTTCATAATGTTTCCTTAAAACGAATTTGCTGCCTTCAATGGTGCTAAAGGCGTCCAGCAATCGTTTCCCATGATAGAACGAATTTTCGTCTCCTACGGAAGCAGCACTGCAATTTGCAAGAGTTCCAACGAACTCAACGAAGTGTATTTTACTTCGAAACAATATCAGAACGAGAGAGAGAGGGAAATGAGATTCAAAGCACAGAAAGTTTGCAATGAAAATGGTGTAAATTTTTTGGTAGAGAAGCAGGCTATTTATAGACTTGTTCGGTCAACATGATCCAAAATTGTAATTCGAGCCCACTGATTTCATAATGTTTCCTTAAAACGAATTTGCTGCCTTCAATGGTGCTAAAGGCGTCCAGCAATTGTTTCCCATGATAGAACGAATTTTCGTCTCCTACGGAAGCAGCACTGCAATTTGCAAGAGTTCCAACGAACTCAACAAAGTGTATTTTACTTCGAAACAATATCAGAACGAGAGAGAGAGGGAAATGAGATTCAAAGCACAGAAAGTTTGCAATGAAAATGGTGTAAATTTTTTGGTAGAGAAGTAGGCTATTTATAGACTTGTTCGTGGCCATTTAAACAGTCATCACCTTTCAGACAAGCCTCAAAAATCCGAACAGACATGTTGTTCTTTAAAAGTCATGTCTATTAAGTCGGCTGTTTGGTCGGTAAACACCCCGGAATAATAAGCCAAAATTTAAATTTCATAATATACCCAAGAATTTGATTATTTACAATTTGGTCCAAAAAGTTAATATAGTGCAAAGGTCCACCCGCACGAACTCAGACTCGGGCACGTGCTCGTGCCGAGCCGGTCGGACGGAGGCGGCGGCGGCTGCAGCGCGCGTGTGTGGGTTTATGACGAACCCAATAGGATATAGGTCTTCCCCCTTCCAAAGACTATTGGTACCTCTTGGGACCCAAACCCAATTCCAAATTTTCACCTTATAAACCACACCAAAGTTTCCTAACTTTCCTATGTGGGATAAGTGTTTGGAAAATCAAATTTTCCCATAATCCTTAGTTTATGTAGGTTACTTTAACACTTAATATTTCATTCAATTTTAAATGGTTTTCGATAAATAAATATATCACGTTAATCATCTCGCGGAGTAGAACGTGAATATGCTAGGTCCCGTATTAATTAAAAGGTGGATCCCACTGAAATTTGGGCTCAAAGTTGACCCATTAACCATTTTTTCCAACAAATAAAGGATACCTATGCATTGGAGACTGGCTATAGACTTTATCATTATTTATTTATTAGAAATCAATGACACGTACCCTTAAACTTTCAATGTATTAAATCTAGATAGCAATTTACATAATGCATTAGGTATTCTGTAACTTATAGAATCCTTTCAAGAATGATCATGGACTAAATAGTCGATTATTTAATCATATGATTTTATTTTTGTTTAACAATATCATTTTATGTGTAACTTAATTTTTAGCGAGCTAGAGTACATTGAATCGTGACTTTAAATTTGAAGTTATCATCATTACAACTCCGTTCTACAAAATTTGGAGGTTGGATCGTCCAGCATTGAATATGATCCTTGGCTAGTGCTAAATTGGATTTAATTGTCCCGATCAGTCTATAAAAAAAATGGAAGAAGAAAAAAGAAATCCTAGTGGTGCGTTGAATCCTTAACAGGTAAGGTTTTGTATGATTCCAAAATTTCATTTTTACATGCTACATTGATGCTTAATTCTTTTCCTATTTTGCTAATCTTAGAACATTTTGCAGCACTCATATAAATAATTCTGATCATCACAAAGAGACAAATAAAATGACTAGTTAGCTAAGAACTAATTAACAATTCTGGTTCATCCTGAATTACCATTTGAATTGTAAAACGGCCAAGCATTTTTTAATAAAAATAATTAGTCTATCATATGATGAATTTGTTAATTATCTAATTTAAAATTTAATGAAAGACATATTTATTTAAAATGATTTTCTCAAATAGGCTCTCTCATGTGCAAGTCGAGTCCTTAAAGATCGACATGTATATACTTTATGTGGCTATGACTCTATGGTAAGCATCTTACATATCTAAAAATTTAAATTGTTGAAGAAAAAATATGTTTATTTACTTAAAATGTTATGTTCAACAATGTCCAACAGTAAATTTTACTCGAGTAATTTATCAATATTTCATTACCAAATGGTACATCCATCGAACTGGAAAAACCCTAGCTACTTAATTACTTGTCTCCATGAATTGCTAAACATATAGCCTAACCTAAAACCCTAACCGTAAGTTGAAACCCTAACCCTAACCCTGTATATACAATAGAAAGTAATTTGAAGTAGCAGAAACATTATGTTTCTTCACAATGCTACATTTCGAGACGACACGGGCACTTTACAGTTGTTCTCTCCCACCTTCCTATTAGAAATTGTAAACATTTTTTTCTCTTGATTCTCGTGTACAATTTTTGCCAGAAATTCCCTAGTTTCATAGTTTTTCACTAAAAAAGGAAAATTGACCTTGAATTTTTCTCATTTTTCCTTGTGGCTCGTTGCATCTTTCAATTTTCAAGACTGGTGGCGGTGGGCTGCTCGTAATTTAGCCACGCACTTACTGAAATGTGGTGGCTGATGGAGGTTCTTGTTTCATGAATATAGATAAACACAAATTAATTTTGAGACCCATTAATTAACATTAGATGCATTTAATTAATGGTTAAGTTTGACAAATCACTTGTATTAATGCTATTAATTAAAGTTAATTAACTTTTACTTGGGACTTTCTAGGTATTGATATCTAGTATATACACATACATGTACACTTCTTGGACATTATTACTTCTGATCCATCCACTTCTTGCAAATATAAGAATCAATTTAAAGACTTCATTTTAAATTAATTTAACGGATTTTAGAATTTTTGTAAAAAAATTCTTCTAGATGAGCACAAACTTGCATAAGTTTAGAGAAGGTAATATACATGGTAGCAGGCTATTAGCTGATGTAGAAAGTACACTGATCATCAGTGGGCAATAAATCTCAAAGACTTGAATTTTGTATTAAAAAATTATTAACTTGTGAGAGGAAAATTGGAATAATTTAAATTTATTTTTTTCACAGTGAAACTAAATTTGGAGGTAAATTCAGAAATAATATATCCAACTGGAAAATTTGCCGGCAGCGGCAAGCATGCAAACCTGTAAACCGGATAATGAGCGGGCAAAAGGCTACAAGAGATCCAAAAAGCTATGTCAACTGACACGTGGCCGTCACATTCCTCCGAACCTAGCCGCAAAACCTGAATCGGCGCGGCGGTCTGTCCATACAATTAATTGGCTGCTATCGAATCTCACACCATTTTATTTTCCACCAACTTTCAATGCCTTTCTTTTACACAATTTCCAAGATGATATATACATACATGCATGCATATATACTCTAAAGAGAGAGAAGAAAGAGATTTCATAGAGCAAATACCGAAGAGAAAGAAATGGCAAGTTTCACATTCTGACATTCGGTAAAATCATCTCTTTCTTTTAACTTTCTATTCTTTTCGATTTTTATTTTTTAGGGTTTTCAGTTGTTCATCTTCTTGTTTCTAACGATATTCTTTTGCCTTATTTAATTTTTATATGGTGGGAATGCGCGTATACATATAGGTTTGGAAGAATTAAAAAAGGACTGAAGAATTAAGAGAGCGAGAGACGTGGGTCCTGCCTCCCTAGTGTGGAGCATTGATAAATTAACTCAAAATAATATACGCAAAAATGTTGGCTAGAAGAATTTTGAAAGGAAATGTGTGTTACATCTGAAAAAATGGCATCAACGATAATATTTAAATAAATAAATATGTTCCTCTTTCTAATCATTCAAGTTATGTGATCGTGTGAAAGATTGTATCAAAGACGTGAGATCTCTAGATTAATTGAAGATCTATGTGTTAGGCCTTTGTTATTGTGAGATTTTTAAGATTCGTCTATAAGATAATTGTTGAAAATGGGGGAAAAATTTGGTATAAAATACAATAAAGTTTTATTTTTGTGATTATTTCGGCTTTGCTTCTTTTTAACAGCTTCACGCATCAAGAGCTAATTTTCATTTCTTGCTTGACGAATGAAGTGCACCATTATAAGTTTGAGTCACTTCCGTCGGTCCATCGTTCGAAGTCTTCACTGCTGGTTATTGGGTTGCGGGTCTGATCTTCTAGGATTGGAAGGCCTTTCCTTTACTAATTTGTTTTGTTTTTCTCTGTATAAAAAAAAAAAACTACGTGTGTGTTCTTTTTATACTTATTTTACAGGTTATTAATGGCGTTTGAAATTTGTTTGACTGGGCCTGTGAGTGGAAGACAGAGGGCACAGAAACAAAGAGTTTACTGGGATACATGCACAGCGTCAGCTTCTCCTAGTTAGCAGAGGACATGTACTGCAAAACAAATAAATTAATAAAAACTCTTTTTTTAAAATTTAATTGCGATTTCCGATTCAATGGTCAACAGATTTCTACTTGGAAAACCCCAATTAATATTTCAATCTCATATTTTATTCATCAACTACGTCGCATTTCATGTTGTTTCGAAATGAAGTAATTCTTTCTGCTTATTTTCACAGTACTTTTAATATTAGTTTGGTCTAATACTTCTTGTTATAATATTGGATGTCCGTACACATTTATCTTTAACACACGCAGGTTTAATCGGGGATCTACAAACGGGTTTTTCTTAAATAAGACTCTCCTGTGTTTAACTATGTCGAGTTTGATGATCTTTTATTCGTAATACTTTTTACAATGCAAAATGAAGTTGATGAATAATTTTTAGACTGATTATATCTATACTAAGAGATGATTTGTATGGTGTGGAATATCAGATTTTGAGGTGTTACTTTTTACACACAACGAGGAAGAGAGTTCCCATGAACCAAGTGGGAGGTTTGTTGGATTCTTCCAGTTGGAATTGTGGGTTTGTCTTAAGGACCATAGTATTCTTTGTTATTTCACCTCATTTATATATACTTATATATTTTTTTTTTTT